>NW_026020258.1:295849-685927 GCF_900185275.1 Solanum verrucosum
TAGGTAGAGTTGCATCTTTTCCCCTAGATCTCCCCAACTTTCATACCACAATATTGCAACATCGCGCAATCACAATGCTGCAAACTAAACTGACTTAGTCGTTGAGGCGTGCATAACTCTGAAGATCCTATGAAGCTGATCAACAAAGTGATGAGGGTCCTCTTTGCGATCTGTCCTGTAATTTGTGGAGGATTCAAGGAAGAAATTCACGAACTCTCGAACTTCCGGTCCCCTCAGAAGGTCCGGTAACATCTAGCGCAACTGGTTGGCGTTGTGCAACTACTAACTAGGCTAACATACATATTGCACTCTTGAAATCCTAATTAGATGGAATAGGAGGACTAGAGGTGGTACTGCTGGTGGAGCCGAGGGTCCTGTAGCCCTCGGAAGCTCTTGAAGCGATGGAGAAGCTATAGAGGACTGAGAAGATGTCTCCCCGTGGGTCTAACAATGGGGTATCTCCACCTGTGTACCCTTGCCTGCAGCTGTATCTAGCCTTTGCTAGTTGTAGTCTGTCCAGTGTCAGCATCTCTATCTGCATACAAATATCAATTAAAAGCCTGAAACCTCAACCCTTAAGACACCTCTCTATAGCACGAGGTGAGCAAAAGAAGGATAGTCATTCTAACATGCCTGGTAGCCTCTTGCTTATCAAATGTGGTGCACAAAATATTTATAAACAAGACTCTACTAGACACGACATGCAAACTCCCTAGGAAACAACGTTGTTCTGATACCAAGTTTTAACGCCCCAAACTCAAAGGTGCAATTGGCTCCTAATGCCAAAACTCACTCCCGAGCCGACCCTGCTGAAACATTTGCTACTAGCGCATGGCAGCACATGCAATCAAGAAAACAAACAAGTTTATCCAGGCTTAAAACTAACCCTCGGCCGCAAGGCCCCTGTCAACAATCTATAAATGAAAAAAGCTACTCCCAAAAGTTCATATAAAGAAATAGCCTACTAGCACAGAATCCTGATTGGGCTGTCGAGGCCACCATGATCTCTATAACAAAACTCAAAGCAGGTATATATGAAGACAGTACATCAAACACCTCACAAGCTTTAGCAAACCAACAAACTAGGCCAGCATTGCCATAACATAGCTATACACCCCAAACACTAGTCTGAAAGCCTCTAAGAGTAGTAAAGATTGGCGGACAGGGTCCAACCAACCCATAAGAATATATACAACAAAAGCTAACAAACCTCCAAACTCTGGCAGCTCCGGAGGAAAAGGGCTAGCCAATTAGATAGAAGTCAATCGAGGTCTACTCGGTTGTCTGAAGGGACCTTCATGCATGAATCCAGCGTCCCCAAGCAATGGGGCGTTTGTACAAAACAATGTACAGAGTATGAAAGGCAATAGACTATGAGCAGGTATCCTAATATACTGGAATAATGCGATAAATAAATCAAGGATAAGATAAGTGTACTGACCTGCCCCTAAATCTAAACTTATCCAAAATAATAAAACAACAACCTAACCAAGCCTCTATAAGCTCGGCAGGTACAAACAACACACAAGACCACCTACTCATGCCCCCGTAAGCTCGAAAGGTGCCAATCAGTCTATATACCCCTATCGATAGTCCGCTAGCCCGTAAGCAGTTACATAGCCCTCTTAGGCATTAATATATGCCCGTAGATAGCACATAGCTCTCTTAGGCATCAACGTAGTTTATAGACAACTCATAGCCGTCTTAGGCAACAACATAGCCCAGTAGAAAGCACATAGCCTTCTTAGGCATCAATATAGCCTGTATGCAACTCATAGCCCTTCTAGGCATAATATAGCCCCGTAGGCAACTCATAGCCCTTTTTAGGCATCCATATAGCCCTGTAGGCAGAACATAGCCCTTCTAGGCATAGATCACATTCCTACAACTAACCACAATAGCCCCAATGGCAACAATAACAATACATCACTAGAAGTGAGCAATTTAGTTATAAGCAACCTATACAAATAGCCTCTAAGTCGTGTCCAACATAGGGAAGCTACTAACTGAATAAGAATCTCGACAAGGAGGATTATATCAACTCGAGCAGCCAACAATCAACAATAATGGCTACAAGTATAGCAAGGATAACAACCCAATTACATTGCTCCTAAGCTTTAAGGAAACATGCCGTGAGTAGGGAATAACCTTAACATACCTTTTTCCCTGAATTCACGTGGCCTAATGATTTTTAATTACAACCCCCTCAATACCACAACAAGGCAGGACCATAATCAACACACAAGAATTGAGGATATCATGATAATCCGATAAAAGATATGTATTTCCATCGCAAAGTGCTATTTGCCGCTTATTAAAGCTAGAATTGATGAAAGAAGGGTCTTACCTTGATCTTAAGTTGGAATACACCTCAAAACCATAAAATATGTCCAAACCCTTGTTGTACCAACACCAAATTATGATATGCTATGAAATCGATAAAACAAATTAACCATGTGACGAGCTCAACTTGTAGAACAACTTTCGTCAAGAACTTAAGTCAAGGAAATCTATAACTTGGTTGATCCTAGAACTGGGTTTTGTGATTTTCTTGTTCTTCACTAAGAAAAATGAAGAAAGGTCGAAGAAGATGATATATGAAAAGCTCCACTGACCAAGGGGACCCACCTCACGTGCCTGCTTGTGCAGTCTCGCAAAAATGTGAATATCTCTTTATTCTGAAGTTGTATGGACAAATGGTTGATGCGTTTGAAACTAGACTCATAGACCTTCGATTTCATTGGTCGTGAGGCCCATAAAAATTTATAGATTGGTTGAAAACCTCCGAGACATTTGACCCAAATTTAATAGAAATCTTTAAAAAGGAACTTACGTAACTTTCGCCAACTTTCATTTGCCACTTACCAAACTTCAAAACATGAAATACAACCCTTGAAAAGTTAAAATATGACATACCACATCATTCTTAATTTATTACCCACCCTCCTGGTCTTCCATGAAGATACGAGTAATTTTTTACGTTAAAAAAGGCGGGGTGTTACATTCCTCCTCCCTTAGAAACATTCATCCTCGAATGAAAAATCTGAGTCACCGATTAATCCTTAGGAGTTTCAAAAATTTAGGCAGAGTATCCTTTGGCATTGTCACTATCCATGAACCTGAAATGCAAAAAGTCTAACCTAGGCGTCTCACATAATGACATAAATAGCGAAGCATTATAGCTCTGCAATAACAGTGTGAGTAAACATACAATGACAACAGCTATAATATAAAAAAATCAGATAGGTATCTTACCTCACTGCACCAACATAAACTGATATATCATCACCCTGGGGTATTAAACAACTGAGGATACTTGGACCTCATGCCATTCTTAGCTTCCCAGGTCACCTTTTGCTCTATTCTTGTTTCTCCACAATACTTTAACCGAAGCCAACTATTTGGTCCTCAATTTACGGACTTGCCAATCTAATATGACAACTGGAGTTTCCTTGTAAGACGACTCCTCTCTGATCTGAACATCCTCAACTAGGACAACCCGAGAAGGGTCTCATACGCACTTTCGTAGCATTGATACAAGGAAAACTGGATGAACCGAATCTAGCCCAAAAGGCAATTCTAACTCATAATCCACTCGTCCTACCCTCCAAAGATCTGGTATGGCCCAATGAATCTTGGACCAAGCTTTCCTGTTTTTGCCAAATCTTATAACCCCTTTCATAGGCGAGACTTTTAAGAATACCCAGTCATCGATGTAAAACTATAAGTCCTTTTGTTGCAGATCTGAGTATGACCTCTGTTGTCTTTGAGCTGTTAGCAACCTCTCCCTAATGAGCTTGACCTGCTCCACTGTCTGTTGTACTAAGTCGGGTTCAATCAACCCTGACTCACCTACCTCAAACCATCCAATGGGGGATCTACAGTTTCACCCTTACAAAGCCTCATAAGGTGTCATCCCGATGCTAGAATGATAATTATTATTGTATGCGAACTCAAAAAGAGGCAACTGGTCATCCCAACTTCCCTTGAAGTTTAGTACGCACGCCCATAACAAATCCTCGAGTGTCAAAATTGTGCGATCAGCCTAACCATCTGTCTGAGGGTGAAAGGATGTACTAAGATTAACATGTGTCCCCAGTCCTTTTGGAAGGACTTCCAGAAGTTGGCGGTGAATTTTGCTTCTTTATCATAGATAATAGATACTGGGACACCGTGTAGCCTAACAATCTCCCTAATATAGAACCCTGCATAGTCTTCGACCGTAAAAAGTATCCCTGATTGGTAAGAAGTGGGATGATTTTGTTAGTCTATCAACAATTACCATAATAGAGTCAAACTTGCCAATGCGATCGGGTAACCCTCTAATAAAATCCCTATTAATTAGTTCCCACTTCCACAAAGGAATGGCTATCTCCTGAACTAGCCCAACGGACTTTTGGTACTCAATATTCACCTGTTGGTAGTTAGGACACTGTGCCAGAAAATCAGCAACGTCCTTGTTCATTCCATGCCACCAATTGATCTTCTTAATATCATGGTACATCTTCATCGAACCAGGGTGAATAGAATAACGGGAATGATGTGCCTCTTCCATAATCCGATATGGAAGCCTTACAACATTCGGAACATACAATCGACCGCTATATCTAAGGACTCTATCTCCTGCTATATCAAATTCTAAAGTCTGTTGGTTATGAGCCTTGGCTATGAGCTACTCTAAACTAGGATCCTCTGTTGCCATGATTTTACTTCTACAACTATAGATGATACGGCTGTATCCTGAATTGTTACCCCACTATCATCTGCCTCTAACAATCTGACTCTTAAGCTAGCTAACTGATGAAGCTCCCGTGCTAGCTCACACTTCTCAATACCTAAATTGGATAAACTACCCATAGATCTTTTACTAAGGGCATCGGCTACCATATTCGCCTTTTCTGGATGATATAATATATCTGCATCGTAGTCTTTCAGTAACTCAAGCCATCGACGATGTTGAAGATTTAACTCTTTCTATCTAAAGATATATTGAAGGCTTCTATGATCTGTGAAGATGTCAACATGAACGCCATACAAATAGTGTCTCCAGATCTTGAACGCATGCACAACTGCAGCCAACTCTAAAATGTGAGTCGGATAGTTCTTCTCAAGCTTTCTCAACTGCCTTGAAGCATATGCGATAACCTTACCATGTTTCATTAAAACACGTCCCAACCCAACACTAGAAGCAAAGCATCACAGTACACCATATAGTCTTCTGAACCCTCTGGCAATGCTAGAATTGGTGTTGATGTTAACATGTCCTTCAACTCTTGGAAACTATACTCGCTAGCCTCAGTCCACTGGAACTTAGCTGCTTTATTAGTCAGCTTCGTTAATGGTGCTGAAAGTGAAGAAAACCCCTCTACAAACCTTCTGTAGTACCAGCTAACCCTAAGTCATGGGTCTGGGCCAAGTCTTTACGGACTCAATCTTTTCTTTATCAACCGCAATGCCTGCATCTAATTTAATATGGCCTAAGAAAGCTACAGAGTCCAACCAGAACTCACACTTAGAAAACTTTGCATAAAGTTATCAGTCTCGAAGAACCTAAAGGACTGCTCGCAGATGATTTGCATGCTCAGATTTTGAACGTGAATACACCAAAATATCATCAATAAATACAATCACAAATAAATCTAGATACGGCCTGAATATACTATTCATCAGGACCATGAACACGGCTGGGGCATTAGTTAATCCAAAAGTCATTACCAAGAACTCAAAGTGTCCATATCTGGTTCTAAAATCTGTCTTTGGAACGTCTTTCTGCCGGACTCGTATCTGGTGGTACCCTGATCTTAAATCAATCTTTGAGAAACACTTAGCACCTTGTAACTGATCAACCAAGTCATCGATCCTCGAAAGGGGATACTTATTCTTTATAGTTGCCTTATTCAGTTGTCGGTAATCGATACACATTCTTAGTGAGCCATATTTCTTCATTACGAATAACACTGGCGCACCCCCCATGGTGAAGCACTAGCCTTATAAAACCTTTGTCCAACAAGTCTTTCAGCTGATCCTTCAACTCCTTTAGCTCAGAAGGAGTGGTTCTATAAGGAGGGATATATATAGGTTGTGTACCTGGTAGCATATCGATAGCAAAATAAATTTTCCATTCTGGAGAAATTCCAGGGAGGCCGTATGGAAATACATGTAGAAATTCATTACCTATAGGAATAGACTGAAGAGTCGGTGGTTCTAAATCTATATCAGGAACGCGAACAAGATGATAAATACAACCCTAAGTAATCCTCCTCCTCGCCTTAAGATAGGAAATAAACCTACCTTTTGGCATTGCTGTATCGCCTTTCCATTCCCGAACTGCCTCTCCTGGAAAGTGGAATCTAACAATCTTTGTCCGACACTCAAGATAAGCATAACAAGACGCTAACCAGTCCATACCCATAATGACATCGAAATCAACCATCTCTAACTCTACTAGGTCTACAGAGATCTGACGATCCCACTCTAGCGGGAGACTTTCCGCTCTGGCGGTCCTGCCCCGCGGGATGATCCCGCCTTAGTGGCCCTAACAGGGTCAGTTTCCAAGACAACACTTCTTTGGGGTTCTCCCCGTTTCTAGTGTTTTTCATGACTCCCAGGGCCATAATTAAGCATTTAACATAACCCTCTTAGCTAAGATAGGCGTTGTCCACCCCGAGATCAACCCAAAGGTATACACACCAGAACCTTTTCCCACTAATTTAACATAACAAGCATGCACATCCTAAGAATATGCCTATTAATCACACAGTTTATAATCGGTTGCAAAACATGTCAAGGGAACCTTTATAACAACAAATTCCATTATTATGCAATAATAGCCCTTTTTCTTACATGGTTCCCGACCAATCCCGACTGCCCTGAAATCGGAGTTTCCCTACAGTCACAACTTGTTCTTTTCCCTTACCCTCTTTATCAATGGTGAGTCCATGCACAACTAACAGTTGCATTCCCTTTCATAAATATATCATGTCACACGTCAAGAATTCGTTTACAAATCACATCATAGTTTATCTCTAGACCTTTGCACATAACCAAGTGATGACTCTCTCTCTCTGACAACAAGTTCACGAAAACCCAAGCAATCATAACTCAAATAATTTCAAACATTTAGGAAAGTACACTGCACACAACGAAATCTAGACAAGCAATACTGTGCACATAATCACATCATAGCATTCAAGCAAGTACACTTCACACACCAACAATTATTTAGATAATACCATGTACATAATCCATTTTTCAAGCTACATCACACATGCAAGTCAAAATTATTATCTTAATTCACTTCATGGGTGACCATTAGCTGATCCTCCTTGCATTTATAAGGCTTCTAAGGCCAGATACCAATTGGAACCTTCTTGGTTCCAATTTACCTTGCTTGTGTCCCTTCAGCCGCGACTACGACATTCAGTTCACTTTGTTGAGATACCAATTGGAATATGAAGATACCAATTAGACTCAACCCATACCACAAGCGACAACCCGCACGGAAGGAGATAAGAAATGGAACGACTTCCTAGAATGTTTCATAGCTTCCTGAATATTAGATGTGGATGTCAACACACCAATCCACCTGAGTCTATTCCATATTTGCTCTTGTACTGGGAGATCGACAACCTCGGCTCTGATACCAATTTTTCATGACCCAACCCACCGGGCCGTGCAGTCACCTACTCTAACACCTAAGTAGGAGGACCCTTGATCCCTAAATGGTTAAAAAATGTGGAAGATTAAGAAAGCTGGAGAGATTTTCTACATAATAAAGAGTTTAAGCAATCCTAAGTTAAATTTGTAAAATAAATAACGCCTCTAGGGATCTAGTCTAAACAGGTACAAAAAGTACTAAGATTACAGGGTATAAAATATAGTAACTAATGACACAGCTTCTACCACAGGGAAGGAAGAGTAGAAGTTATTGGAGATTGTGTTCGTCTTCACCTATGAAACATCACTGACCCTGCAACCAGACTATGTCAAATGGCATAGCAAGATTAGTACTAGTACAAACAACATGTACTGGTAGGCATCAACGGTCAACTCGATGCCCACTGCATTATATAAAGAAGTCAACCAGCAGGAAAACATGCAATAAATAAGTACACCCCTCAACCCTTATCCTCCTACCTTTACCATTCATATATGCCTTAAACGTACTAGTACACATGACTCTAACCCCTACTCTATCACCCTGCTCGCTCTATTCTTAATCATAGCTTAACCATTCTATCTCATAGAGGAGTTCTCGAATACAACCACTACCAACCCGATCGACCACTCACGACATGCCCTCGCTTCTTCTGCATCACAATTCAGCCCTTGACAACATAGTATACTCTATCAAGGCTCACTAACTGTTTCGAATACGAATCCCCTTCCCAAAGGAGGAACTGTGGGATTTTTGCATCATGAACACAACCCCACTTCTCATTGTTTAAGAAAACAGACAACCTCTCTAAAAATAGCCGATAGTAACACCTAGACCCTTGGTCTCCACTTACAAGACAACATACAGATTAGGCATGATCATTCACAGTTAATTCTAGTAAACAAGATATAAGCAGGTAACCACAGTATAGTAAAAGTTTATATACCTAGATGCATAATCAGTCATCATTTTACGAGCAATATACAATTCCTCAAAATCAATGACAGGTAGATATAAATGTAGTAGTCACAAATGGTCCTCTGATGGAACCCACATTCAAACTGTTAGTGTGTCGAAACGTGGCATCTGATCTAATATATATGTGTCAGAATGTGACACCTGGTCTAATATATGTGTTGGAACATGACACCCAATCCAATATATGTGTAGGAACATGAAACTCGCTCTAGTCAGCACAATCACATCCATAATCACACCCATAATGAACAGTTCACAGTCACACAGTTAAGTAACAAGTCCATGACATGTAATTGTCCATACTTAGTCATTCATTAGGTTCGATTTATGTTTCTCAATTCACATACATGCATGCATACAATGGAGCAATTAACAAGCATATATAACACAAACGGGAAGTCGAACTATCACCTACCCTTAATTTACAATATGAGGCTTCCCTCCACGGTAGACATCATATTCAAAAACTAGGAGTACATGTACAACTGTCCCTTTTTCTGTGCTCGAAGGCCTAATCATGAATTCTACCGTCAATTAGCAATGTATTATACACTGAGCACAAATTTACGACTACTTAAGTAAGTACACCTAGCCTACCTGGGCGCCAAGCAGCTGAAGAGGGATTGTAGCTCCAATCTTGGCTTTTGGACAATGAGACGGTGGATTTTGGCCGGGAATCAGTGAGTTATCATCAACCTTGCGGTAGAAATCTACTTCTCTTTCCTTCCCAAGCCTAGATGAAACAACCCCAAAAATGCCCGAAAATGTGCTTCGGAAACACCTATAATTGTAATTTCCATATATCTCAAAATCTGTGCATGATTTCGGAAATTCGACTTCATATTCTTATTCAGGGGGTCAAATTGAGTGGGAAATGGGTCTAACCTGAATTTTAGAACAACCGTATCAAATTTTGAAAATCGCAAAAAATGCGATTTTCAGGGTCAACTTTAAAGGGGCATATCTCTTAGCACACAAGGAACTGGAAGGGCTGCTACCTATTAAATTAAAGCCCTTCGAGTTAGATTTCCAATGCAATTGGTTTCACCTCATTCCGAGTTAGGATGAAGGAGTTATGATCATTTTCGTAAAATCTGTCGGAGCAGAATTTCAATTTCCAGTAGCTAAAGTTACTGTAGCGGCTGGACGTTTTTCTTTTATAAAAAAGAGGATTGTCCCATACTTAGTTATATTTCTTTCTAGCTTCAAAACACTCAAAAACACTCTCTAAACCCTCTCCAAAATTCCACCAAGATCTTCAACCAAATTCAAACATCTCAAGTTCTAATTCCGGATTCAAGACTCAATCTCAAGCTTCAATTCTCCATTCCAATCTTCATCAAGGATTCTCCAAAGTTGAGGTATGTGGGTTGATTGTGGAAACCTTCCTTTCCACAAGTCCAACCATTTATCCTCTATTTTACTTCAAGTTTATGGGTCCTTATGATCATTTATGAACTCTTGAATTATGGAGTTACTACTACACATTCTATTATGGTCTATTTTTGCATATTATCATGAAATGGAATTATTATGTGATGTTATGGTTTTCATGCTTCCATGATCAAATTATGAAGGTTGATATATATATGTATGTTGTTGGTGGGCTGATTTATATGTATTTCGGAATTGATTGGACTTAGTACTCTTGAAAGACATGATTTTATCTACATGAACAATAGTCCACCATGTGTTTGATAAAATGCCATTTATAGAATTCATAGGAAATGGAAGGTCCAAGGTACATCCTATAAGTCGGATGATTACATAATTATTGAAATGATGATGAAAGGGATACATGTATATGATTTTCTCTATAAAAGTGTTGTGAGTCGACCAAGCCTAGTACGGGGGGGTAGTAGGCCCGTATAACCGTATCAAGGGGTTGGTACCTTTGTTGCCTAGTACGGGGGTTAGTAGGCCCGTATAACCATATCGAGGGGTTTGTACCTTGGTCCCTAGCCCGGGGGGTGGTAGGCCCGGGTAACCACATTGAGGGTTTTGTACCTCTTTCGCCTCTCCAAGGGGGTGGTAGGCCTTGGAAATACTATATTGATGGTCACTCACCACACATGTACTACGTCCCACTAAATATGATTTTTATGTAAGCGTCATTATATATATCATTTCATTTATGTGCTATCTATCGAGTATGATTATGCATTTTTCCTATGATGTCCATCTATTGTGGCATTGCATTGCATCCCATATACTTAGTACATTCAAACGTACTAACGCATACTCTATGCCTACATGATGTCACCATGTAGGGACCGGAGCACCGCTTGACCATCCTCCTCCGCGTGGCTAATACGATTTCCTATCAAGGTTATTGGTGAGTCCTCCATTCCGGGGACGTTGCTCATGATCTTTTGCTATGTATAAGACTTTTCTTTTTAGTTATGTTTTGACTATGAGGGTGAGCCCGGTGGCTTGTCTTGGCCCCCGCTAAGTACTCATGTTTAGAGGTGGTGTTGGACAAGTTGTGTATTATGCTTGAGCTTGACTCATCTATAGTATTTATGTATCATTTCTTCTTCTTTTTTTCTTGCTCCCTTAGTCCCGATTTCCCCCTTTGATTATGCTTATCGCTTATGGTCATTTTAATTGCTTCCGCAACCAAGGATGTGTAATGATATGCTATGAGGCTTGTTTGGGGTTCCTTCGGGTTCCCCATTCGCCGGTCACGTCTAGGCCCTAGGCTTGGGTCGTGACACTAGAGCAGCCTTTTGAGGGTTTTTGGGGTGACTCTCGCCTCTTTTTGGCATTTAGGGATAAATGAGGAAATAAGACTTTGCATCATTAAGTTCTGCCCTCCGACCATCTCGCTCTAGCGGGACAGTGTGGTCCAGTTACTCAAGACATTTTTCCTTTCACATGTAATGAAGGTTCGGGTCATTACAGTTACTCTCGTAGTAGATGGAATTTGGTAGTTTTTAAGTTAGGGGTTATTGGGTCTTTTCCCAATTATTTTAACTTAATACTACGTCATTTTTCCTTCTAACCAAAGCCTATATAATGATTTTAAACCCCAAATCACCCAAACCCAAATCATTCTCTCAAATTCTCAAAAGAAGATTAAGTTCTTCCTCTCAAATATTTCTCTCTCTAGAAGTTGAAGAAGAAAGCTAGGGTTTCAAGATCAAGCCACCAAATCTTCCATTGGCTCCAAGGTTTTGACATCAAGGTATGATAGTTTTCATCCATGGATTTCTTCCATTCATGGAGTTGCCAAATTCTCTTATTTCAAAGTTAGAAATCCCCAATTAAGTTAGGGTTTTCTTCAATTGTCATGGGTTCAATTCATTATTGATTGAAATGATTGAATTATGATATCTTATGCATGAATTAATGAAATACTATGATTTTATGATGATTTCCCCATGAACCCATGTAAATCCCATATTTTTCCAATTATGATGATATTATGTGGGTCTTTGCTTATGAAAGAGGAGTTTTATGAAATCAAGCATGAAGTGATGGAATAACATGAATTTATGATGAAATTCATATCTAATCCTTGTTCGCTAGATGTGGTGATTGAAAGTGGGTTTTGAACTTTGAAAGGTGATTTATGAGATTATGCATGTTTTTATGAAATCTATGTCAATGTTTTAAGGATGCTTGAGAGTAAAGTATCAATGATGATGTTGTTGTTGTGTTGTTGAAAGGAGTTTCTCATGAACATGGATGTATGATTGTGAAAGGTCTTCTCACCTAATTGAATCAAATATAAATACCTATACTAATGAAACATAGCTTGGATTGGATACTTAATTGTACCTTTGCATGTATAGCTTGGATTGGATACTTAATTGTAACTTTCCATGGATAGCTTGGATTGGATACTTCATTGCACCTTTACATGGATAGCTTGGATTAGATACAAAATTGTACCTTTCCATGGATAGCTTGGATTGGATACTTAATTGTATCTTTCCATGGATGTCTTATGACTTAGCTTGGATTGGTTATTGAATGATATCTTTCCATGGATAGCTTGGATTGCCCTTATATGGATAATAAGAACAAGTTAAAGAAAATAACTACTTCCCACATTAATAATGAACTAAGGTTACTTCAGGAAGTATCTCATATGTATTCAAAGGTTTTAAAGATGTTAGTTTGCATTGACCATGTTTTATGACTTATGTTTCTAAACTTCTTATATCATGTTTTAGCTTGGTCAATTACATGTCATGAAATGTCCCATTTTAGCATGATTTAAATCTTTTATGCATGACTATCATACTTGGTACATTGTTTTGTACTAACGCATACTCTTGCCTACATTTCCCCAAATGTAGGGTTCGATATTCAGGGTTCTCAGTTTTGTGGCTAGAGGTTGACTTGGTTGATTTCAGAGCTTGGTGAGTCCTCATGCTTTGAGGAAAAATTTTCATTGTTCCTAGTTTCCTTCTTATTTTCAGTGTTAAACATGATGTATGGGCTAGGCCCAATCTCATTCTATTGTATTAGATGGCTATTGAGACAAAGTGTTTTAGACTTCCTCTTTTCTTTATAAAATTTTGGACTTGAAATGTTGTCTTTACTTCTTATGTTCTATTTTCGATGTTATGAATGCTAAGTGGCTTGTATGGGGCCTTTCGGGGTCCTATACGCCATGTTACATCTAGGGTGTACCCCTTATCTAGATGAGGGTGTAAAACTCCGAATGGATATTGAATAATCGGCTTTAATATTGATTGTATTGCATGGATCTACTATTATCTAGAAGTTTTAATCTAAAATCAGTGGTTGCATACATTGGTTGATCTCTCTAACACAGTTTTGACTTGGGAAAGCTCAATAGAATTGGGTAAGACTCAATAGTGAAGACTTGATAAAATTACTCTATGATTTGAGACAAGGATGGGATAATCCGAGTGGTTTCATTTTTAGTGATATGAGCTAGGAATAGTCTATCTACTCAAGAAACGTTTGGTTTTTCTATTTGAAAGGGTCTTAGAGTCCGGAAGAATCCAAGGGATATACGTTTGATTGGAGAATATAAAGTTGTAGCCTAGATCAAACGCTATACATGTATCAATCAAAACCCCAATCGATATGCACACACCCGTAGACTTTTTTCAAACTTGGTTAGATCTTATTTGTTGAGAACTCATTTTGCTAATTTGTTAGAATAGTGAAATCAATAAAAGAAGAGTACAGTATATTAATCCTTGTAGTTCGACCCCAACCTGATAAGTTGAGTAATTATTTTGTATACAATCACCTATGCCCTGAAATATGGGACATAGTTGAGTGTTTATCAACATATTGTTATGTCATGTATTCAGATTAGCAAACCAGAAATAATAAAAGATGAAAAGAAAAAACAAAGAACTATCCGAGTCCACAAAACCCACTGTGTCCTTAATAAATTTATTCCCCTCAAGTACCCGAGATTGCAGATTAATTCCTTCCAAGATAAAACGGATAAACCATTAAAGAAGTAGTGGTACCTCAAACTTCGATAATTTTAACGAACTCAGAATGACAGCAACGAATCACACACACAGACACGATCGATTGATTTTGTTTTGTAAGAAATGTATGCAAAAGAAGGGAAGAATTCAATGCAGAAAACTGAGAGAAAGCCTCTCTATTTATAGCCAACAAAGGATGAAGGTCACAACTCTTTGGAAAGAAGACAACCTTTCATAAAGGTCACAACACTTTGAAAAAGGCACAACCTTTCAAACGGTCACAACCCTTTAGAAAGGACACAACCTTTCATAAAGGTCACAACCCTTCGGCATAGTCACAACCCTTCATTTCCTGTTCACACCTTTAAAACCCAACAATCTCCCACATGAATAGGGAATAGCTATTGTTAAAACATATGCGTGAAAAACTATGTGATTCGTAAGTAAGGATTGATTGCATCTGGATAAGTGGATTTCCCTTTGAACTTTCCATAGTGAACATATATCGGATATACTCGATCAATCGATAGATTTGATATCTTTGAACCGTCGAGCTTTGGTGTATACCTAGCAACATAAGTCACACAATCAACCTTTGAACTGTTCTTGGTTCTCATTGTTTTTTTCGTTTCAGCCATTAACACGTCTTGGTTTATAAGTGCGTAGAGAAATAGCCTTACCGAATTCTCCTTGAAGCGGCTTACACTTCACACTTACATAGGTGATTTGTAAATGTGTTATCCCGTAGATACACCATTTGATAAACCCTATATCAAACTTAGAAACCATTAAAAAGTCCTAGTGCCTTTATTCTTGTTACTGAACATTGTCTTATCATGAGAATGGATCATAAAAAATATTTTGACAATGTTGAACCATCATCAATGACTTTGTTTGATCTTCTTGAACCTAGATCTTGGGATCTCCAGTCTTCTAGGTAAAGTTATCACCACAATGACTTGTCCTCGGCCATAGTCCCATTCCCTTTGATAATCTATCAACTCCCTCTCTAGTTAGGCCTTTTGTAAGTGGATCCGACACATTATCCTTTGACTTTACATAGTCAATTATGATAATTCCACTAGAGAATATAGTCAATTATGATAATTCCACTAGAGAATAGTTCTCTAACGATATTATGTCTATGTCATATATGACGAGACTTTCTGTTATACATTATGCTTCATGCTCTACCTATTGCAAATTAACTCTTACCGTGTATGCATATCGGAGCTATATGTTTGGGCCAAAAATCTTTCAAGAAAATTCGGAGTCATTAAACTTCTTCATCGGCCTTATCTAGAGTGATAAACTCAAATTTCATAGTAGAGCTAGCGATACATTTATGTTTGGAAGATTTCCAAAAGACTGCTCCTCCACCAAGAGTAAATACATATCCATTTGTAGATTTTACTTTATTTGACCTGGTTATTCAATTTACATTACTATATTCTTCCAATACTATTGAATATTAGTTATAATGCAAAGCAATAGTTTTTAAGTATGTTTTAAATACTCCAAAAATCTTTTAATTGTCATCCAATGAGTTTGATTGAGATTACTTGTGAACCGACTCAATTTACTAATAGCACATGTTTTATCTGATCGTGCACACTTCATGATATATAGCATACGTCTCAATACTCTAGCATAATCCAATTGTGAGTCATTTTTTCCTTCATTCATTTGAAGTACAAAGCTCACATTTATTGGAGTCTTGACAATATTGAAATCCAAATACTTGAACTTGTCAAGTACCTTTTCAATCACATCAGTAACTTCAATGTCATTCATATCGAAGTTACTTTCTAGCACATGCTTAGTAGCATTTATGTCATAAATGTCTCTTTTGATGATCAACATGCCATCAACATAAAGACAAACAATGACCTTGTGATTTGGAGTGTCTTTAATGTAAAAACATTTATCACATTCATTAATCTTGAATTCATTTGCAAACATAGTTTGGTCAAACTTCGCATGTCATTATTTGGGCGCTTGTTTTTAGTCCACAAAGTAACTTAACAAGTTTACAGACTTTCTTTTCTTTACCAGGAACCACAAAGCTCTCGGGTTGTTCCATGTAAATTTCTTCCTCCTATTCTCCATTTTAAAAAAAATGTTTTCACATCCATTTAGACAAATTTGAAGGCCATATACCGCAACTAGCGTAATTAACATCTGAATTGATGTAATCCTAGTTAGTGGATATCATGTGTCAAAATAATCAATGCATTCTTATTGTCTAAATCCTATGACAATAAATCTTGCTTTGTATTTGTTAATAGTTCCTTCAACTTTCTTTTCCTTTTGTAGATCCACTTTGAACCCAAAAGTTTATTTTCGGGAGGAAGATCAATCAACTCTCAAGTATGGTTGCTCAAGATTGAATCTATCTTGCTATTGACAGTCTCTTTTCAAAAAGAATGAGTCCACAGAGGGCACAACTTCGAATTTATGAGACTCATTTTCACGAAGAAATGTTACAAAATAAAACTCGAAGGAAGTAATTTGTCCATTGACATTTACTACACCTCTGAATCTCTTTATTAAGTACATTCTCCTTTGGTTTGTTCCAAAGTCGTTTAGACCCTTCACTTAACTATCCGACGGTTAGGACATATGAACCATAAATTGGCATGCTTTACTATTTGTAGCATATCCAATGAACATACAATCCACAGTCTTAGGTCCTATTTTGATCCGTTTGGAAATAGTTTCCTCATTTCCATTTCTCATATGGAATAGACTGTATTGAAATTGTTAGATCACTATCTTTCAAGATTTATTGCTTGTATATACTTTAAGGGGCGACAAACAGTTCTCTATCAGGATACAACAAAGTCTGAACAAACAAAACTATTTGTTGCTCCCTTTTTTTAAAAAATAATTATTTTTTTATTTGTTGCTCCCTTTACTAACAAATAAAACTTTTGTTCCTCTCTATCTGAACAAACAAACTTTTTGTTGTTCTCTTTTGCTATAATGATAGCATCCCCACAAATTTTGTGGTAAACCTGAACTTAAAAGTATGACATTCAACATTTCCTTCAAAGTTTGGTTTTTTTTGTCAACAATTTCATTAGATTGAGGTGAGTATGTGCAGTAATTTGATGGATGATTCCATTTTCTAAATATATTTCTGCAAAAGAAGATTCATATTCTCCACATCTACCACTTCTAATCATGACAATTTTTTTATCCAACTGATTTTCAACTTCAGTTTTATATTGCCTATATGTTTCTATTGCTTCTTCCCTACCATTCAGCAAATAGAAATAACACTATCTAGTGCAATAGTCAATAAAATTTATGAAACACTTTTTTCCACCAAGAGATGGTGTTGACTTCATAGCACAAATGTCAGTGTAAATCAATTTTAAAGGATTAAAATTCCTTTCAAAAAATTAATAAGTATGCTTAACATACTTAGATTCAACACATACTTGACTTTTTGATTTATTGCACTAGAAGTTAGGCAAAATTTCTAAGTTGTAAGTATTCATGTCACAAACAATTTGATTCCAGTAAGTAAGAACAAACAAAAATAATGAGTTTGAAAAGGCCTTCCGTGAGGTAACTTTTTCTACAAATATTTTGTTCTTTACTTTTTATAACTTTGTCAAATACAGACATTATTTTAGAGTCAGCACCTTGCCAGATGTCCTTTGCTAAAGGACCTTTCCATAACATTCAAATTTGTTATAGAATTACCCATGACCATAGTTTCTTCAGTCTAATAAGGGCAATATGATCCAAATGTTTGTTTTACAACAAAAACATAACAAATCACTTTTCACCAATGTTCATATCTATACAAATAGACATATCTTTTAATGAAAATCACAATATTTTAAGTGACACTTTTTCATCAAAGAATACAATTATTTTGAACGAGTAACATAATTTTGTGGTTTTATACTAGTCATATCATATACTAGTAAAGAGAGACTCAACGACCACAATGTCAAATATACTCTAAGAATTTTGTGGGTCTTACATAATACAAGAATGTCATTAAATTTCATATCTTGTACTTTCAAATTTAATTTAGATAGTAAGTCTAATTTTGTCTTTATCACAAGTAAGAACCCCTCACATTTTAAATATGTTCTCAAAAATATTTCTCAAGTATTTGAAATTATTTTCCACATTTTTTTTTCATGCTATCAAATTGTATACCATCAAAATATAAATTGGCAACACGAAGCCTTCTTTTGGAGATTTAATCCATAGAAACACCCATTGTAGGCATAAAAATCACTAATTTTATGTTACTAGTGTTTTTTTCCCTTTCTGTCACAACTAGACAGACAACTTAGTATTTAGAATACTAATAATAAAAATTCAATCTTTATACAACTTATTTCTAGTTTAACGATGAAGTTTTTATATTCTTCTAATCGTTAACCGAATGAACCTTGAATTCTGATGAAGTTTTTATATTCTTCGAATTAGTTTAACATTCAGACAGAGTAGTAAACCAAAAAGGTTTTAATCTCTAGAAACTTTAAATACAACACTGTTTCTAGCTAATGATGAAGATTTTATCTTTTTCAAATCATTTAGCCTTAATATTCCTGACGAAGATTTTGCACTCTTCAAGTCAGAATATTCATTCAAACAGAGTATTTAATAAGTTGGTGAAGTTTTTGTATTCTTCATACCAATGCACAATTTGATTCGTTCGTGAAGTTCTTATATTCTTCAAATCAAAGGAGTAAAAAATCTGAAGATTTTAGTCTCTAAAAGTCAGACACAATCAAATTTCATGTGGAGTAGAAAACTAAAAATAAAAAAAATCTCCTCTAAACAGAATACATATTATAAAGATATATTATGAGATCATCACATAATGACCATCTATCCTAACATTTATGAAATAAATTTCATAACTTATAGAGGATAGGAAATAATCAAGGGAAATAAAGATAGAACCTGATTTTTACTCTCATTGAATCATATTCCATCTGTTAGATGATTCCGTGCAAGTCACTTTTCTTGCTAATTTTTTTATTTTTTTCCAGTTTCCATCATATTCCAATTTTGCTTCAAAGATATTGAATTTCAACGAGAAACTAAACTCATGTTCAAATATTGTTAGGAGACAACATATGTTCATTTACTTCTTCTCATAGTTATATAAAACCAAGAATATAGAAAAAATAATGTAAAGTGCTCATCTTAGCCTTTATGCACAAAATAACTTTTCTCATTGAAAAGAAAACTAAAGGGGTGCAATGTTTGAATGCACTTGGGAAGAAAATAAAAATAATCTTACCCATCCAAGGAAAACTTACTACAGAAAATATACTCGAACATATTAAAGTAGTACTAATTATTCATCCCAAATCTCTTTTATCATATGATAAAATAATTCTATTTTTCTTCTTCTTCTTTTTTTCTCAACAAAAAGAACACAGAAAATAAAAGTAATTTTCTTACCATAGAAATTACCATCAATTTAAATTTCTTAAACTTGTTATCTCCTGTGTTCAGATTAGCAAACCAGAAATAATAAAAGATGAAAAGAAAAAACAAAGAACTATCCGAGTCCACAGAACCCACTGTGTGTCCTTAAGAAATTTAATCCCCTCAAGTACCCGAGGTTGCAGATTAAATCCTCCCAAGATAAAACAGATAAATCATTAAAGAAATAGAGGTACCTCAAACTTCGATAATTTCAATGAACTCAAAATGACAGCAACGAATCACACACACAAACACGATCAATCGATTTTGTTTTGTAAGAAATGTATGCAAAAGCAGGAAAGAATTCAATGCAGAAAAATGAGAGAAAGTCTCTCTATTTATAGTCAACAAAGGGTAAAGGTCACAACTCTTTGAAAAGAAGACAACCTTTCAGAAAGGTCACAATACTTTGGAAAAGGCACAACATTTCAAACGGTCACAACCCTTTAGAAAGGACACAACATTTCATAAAGGTCACAATCATTCGACATAGTCACAACCCTTCATTTTCTTTTCACACCTTTAAAACCCAACACATATTGTCTAGAGTTTGCCTCAAAATGTATTTTAAGGCATGACTTTAGAGTTGACTTGGCTTTAAAGATGAACCTAGGTCCTTTTTTACTAACCACTCTATCCTAGATTTTTCCTTGATTAATGTAATCTTAGTCAGCCGCATTAAGACTAAACCAAATTATTTTGACCACCATTTTGCATACCTTGATTCACTGTAACCCTCTAAATTAAATCAAACCTACTTAATTAAAGCGTCAATCCATAAGTCGTTATCCAAATAGAAAACCCATAACGCAGATACAACTAAATTTTGGGTCATCTTTGAACTTGAAGCTTCTCAAGCTTCATTAATGGCTTTCATAGAGTTCTTAACTTCTTTCTTCAGGTTCTAAGTTTCAATTAAATAGTTAATTTTTCTAGCAGTTTTAAAAATCATATCACTTAACTAATTTTAACACCTAGATTCGAAAATTTCTAGGCAAGTTTCGTCAATGACTTTTTAAGACCATTTCTTCAATGAAAGTTGCTAAGGGGAAGAAGAGGAAGAAGATGAAATGTGAAGTTGGGGAACTAAATGTTTATTTGAGTTAAATGGAATGAATAATTTTACGGGTGAGTCAAATAGTGGAGGAGAGGACCCGTATAATGGGTGGGGATTTATTTAGTTTAATTTAATTATAGCTAGGGTGACCAATAAATAACTGACATATTATAAAGGTAAAATTACAGAAATTCCACCTTTTAATTTATTTATTATCATTATTTCCTATAAGGTTTATAAATCTCCAAAATTCCTCATTTTCGCACATCAGATTAGTGTTTTTTGTGCATCAGATTAATGTATCAGCGCTTATATTATTATATCCGTTTAAGGGATTTCTGTAATTATAAAATTTTAAGGGATAGATTGTAATTTTACCTTAAAAGTATGTGATTTTTGTAATTTACCCTATTATAAAATGAAGATGGTAATGGGGTTAAAATTTGGGTTGTTAAAGTTTTTGGCCAAAGTCATCCATTGGAAAAACTACACAATATAGCAAACATCAATTTATATTTAATGTATATAGCTATAATTTATTGTTTTTAAGCTATATGGATATACTTATATATTAAATAGCAAACTTAATTAAACATGAATTGTCAGATTTTTTAAAGAAAATTATATGTATTTAAATAATTATTAAATATGAAAGATATCACTACTACACACCTAATAAATGTCATATGCATGTTTTATGGTGCTATGTTCCCCATGCTTACCTTATTCAATATTTTTTTCTTTCAGTATACAAATATCAATGTCTTTTTTTATTATTTTTCCTTCAATTTCCTTCTAATTCAAGATCCTTTGCATGATTGTAGGAACAATTTTTGTGATTCATCTTCATTGGGTATTTTCTAATTGAATTTTTTTTTCGTTTATATTTGTATACATCTATATGTTTACTCAGTTTTCATAGGGTTTTGCTTGAAGAAGTTATTTTCACCAGCATTCAAATATACAATTTAATTATGTTAAAATTCACTTTGATACAAATGAGGTAATATATGAATACATTTCCTTCTCTTGATTACAAACATATAGTTGTATTTGAATGTTGAACGGAATGGAATACATACACATTTAATACTTGTTATTTTTTTTAATGAATTGTCCAATTGGAAATACAAGTGCATTTGGATACATAAATATATTACATAGATTTGGAAATGCAAGTGTATTTGGATACATAAATACATTACATAGATTTGAATGTATACATATACATCGCATCTATTTTTTATAGAGTGAAATACATATACATTTGGATAATTATACTGTAGTATAGTTCATTGTCATTTTTTTCTAGATTGTCCAATTGTATTGATATATTAACACAATTGTAATGAGCAATCTTAGGGATATAGTTATGCTTGTGACGGAGTTCGCGTACTTGAAATCGAAACAAACAAGATTCATTCACAATTACAATAAATCAATTTAACTAAAGAAATTTATGTGAAATACCTTTATGCTTGAACAAGTACAGTAGCGACAATGAAAATTTTGTACGATGTATCCAATTTTTTAAAAACTAATTAGAATCTAAGAGTGTATGCATTGACTAGGTAATCAATTACATGAATACATTTTCTTCTCTTGATTACACGCATATAATTGTCTTTGAATGTTGAACACAGTGAAATATATAAACATTTAAATACTTGTTATTTTTTATGGATTGTCCAATTGAAAATACAAGTGCATTTGGATAAATAAATACATTACATAGATTTGAATGTATACGTATACAACGCACCTATTTTTTATAGAGTGAAATACATATACATTTGGATAATCATATTGTAGTATAGTTCATTGTCATTTTTTTCTAGATTGTCCAATTGTATTGATATATCAACACAATTGTATTGAGCAATTTTAGGAATACAATTATGCTTAGCTTGTCATGGAGTTCGCGTATTTGAAATCAAAACAAACAAGATTCATTCACAATTACAATAAATCAATTTAACTAAAGAAATTTATGTGAAATACCTTTACTCTTGAACAAGAACAATAGTGACAATGAAAACTTGTGTACGATGTATCCAATTTTTCTTAAAACTAATTGGAATCCAAGAGTATACACATTG
This sequence comes from Solanum verrucosum, assembly GCF_900185275.1. NCBI lineage: Eukaryota > Viridiplantae > Streptophyta > Magnoliopsida > Solanales > Solanaceae > Solanum > Solanum verrucosum. The sequence continues at coordinate 318,542 of NW_026020258.1, forward strand.
ACTATGTAATCATTATGTAATAATTGACAGTTTAGAATTTCTAGGACATAATTAAAGGGATTCAGTACCATAAATTACCTTATTTAATGCACTATAATTCTAATTGTATCACTGTATAATTAAAAATAAAAAAAAAATACACAAATACAGCTAGATGTTCATATCAAATGTAGTCATTTTTAGTAAATAACATACTTATAGCTATTGAACTTCAATAACCCTATAAATATAGTCATTTATGTAAGTTGCTAAAAAAATATACCCTAAATTTAAACTACATTCTTAAAATGTCTTTTTGGCAGAAAATATCCTACTAGTATATAAAAATTAACAATTTTCATCCTTATGTTAGAATTTATTAGAAAACTAACAGATCCCACAAAAATCAAGTCATTCCTTCGTATTTATTAATCTGAGATACGCCAAAAATATTATCGTGAATTTTTTGGCAATTGAGTTTAGCATTATGCAAAATCTTTTAATTTGACAATTTTTATTTATTTATTTGTCATGTGATTTAATATTTAAAATATTATAAATTGAATCTACTACAAGCAGTGTTTGTTGGAGAATTCCAATAACAGAGAATGAAACTCGAATGCAAGACATAATCGGAATTTTGATCACCTCAATATCAATTGTCTCAAAAAATTATTGATCCAACCACAATTTCACTTTGAAAAAGGTGAAGATAACTAAGCTCCAACTTCTTTCCCTTTGTAAATTGAAATAAAAATAAATTATATATCCTCACACTTTCCTAACATTTTTTGTTTCAACAAGCAATGGTGTCAAAGAATTATGATATTCTCGTTTTCATAGGCTTTTTATAGCAAGTAATGAAATTATGTAGGAAAATATTTGTTGATTGTCACGTGGACTGCATGGTTATGTAGGATCACTTAGTTTTTTTGACAATCTAACAAAAGGATGAAATTTGTTCACTTTCAAATACTTGAAGGATTTTTTTTGCCAAAAAAAATATTTTAATGATGTAGTTTAAGTTGATGGTACATTTTAAGGATATTCTTGATCAAAAACTCTGTTAAAAATAAGGGCATAGTACGCAGGGCAAAAAGGTTGATATCAAAGGTATTTAGAGGCAGAAAGGCGGACGTAGGGTAATTTTATATCAATTCAAATAATTAGTGAATATTTTAGGTCTTTTCCCACTTTATTATTTTATAGATAAAATCAACACAAAAGTCCCTTATTTGTTTATTAACTAGTTCTGGATATGTGCGCTGCACGTGAGTCCCATATCAAGTGTTACAAACTGTTTAAATATTAATTAAATCAAAATGTAATAAACAACACACACAATGAGAAGAAAAGTACAATCGAAACATAAGTATTTTGCTACTCATATGGCTCCTGTTCTCAAGTAATTTTATATAAAGCTATCACAAATTTAAGATGATAAAAACAAATAAGAAAATTATGAGATATATTTTTTTGGTAAATATCAACACTTTCAATAATCTATGTATAAAATAGAAAATAGAAATTAAATAAAAAAAACTGGACTTACTGAGAACGTAGAAGAAAAAACATATGATAAACGCATTTAGAATGATTAATGTAATATATATATATATATATATATATTATTCTTCAAAATCTAATGATAAAAACTCTTCATATTCGGTAACTATATGATTGTCTTCTTTCAATGTCTTATTAATCGAAATACATATGTTTCAACTTCTACATTAAGATTAAGAAGGATAAAATGATTGTAGAAGGGGGAAAGTTTGCGATTAAGATAATTAAAAGGTGTAACTAAAATAATTAAGAAAGTGACTTTTGATTATTTTTTTCAAGACGTATCATGTTGAAAGAAAATTGAATGAGTGAAATAATTTAGGGAATTATACACTTGTGACCTGACCATAACTAATTATTGTTACACAACACCTTCCTGCATCCTCACCAAATGTTTTTGTTCCCTTAAGCGTGTAGTAAAGGAGAAGGTGAAAGAGACAAATAAAAGTGAAAATTACAAAAATATACTACTTAACACTTTAATTAACAAAATATCAATGTACTTCTATTTAATTACAAACATAGGTTTTAAATTACATACATAACAAAATAATTAATTTTTGTATTTAAGTTTATTTATTTTTTCAGATTTTCCTCTCTCATGCCTTTTGAATTACGTGCATTTAACGTGGAGATTAATTAGGGATATTAATGTTTTCCAATATTATATCTCCTATTACAGTTCCATAGTTACACATTTCAATGTTCCATATTTACACGTTTCATTGATTATTTTAGGGATCATATTTATTTTTTTCCTTTTTTGATATACCTTTTTATTTTACCAATAAAATTGGTGTTGTTATCAATAGGAGAGTTATAGTTCCTAGGAAAGTTTTGCCATTTTTCTTTTCTGCCAAATGTCTAAGCCCTTCCATATTCTTCTGTTAAAATTTTTTAACCCTTCCATCTTCTTCTTTCCACATTCTTTGTTGAACATTTTTCACTACAGTTCATTTCGATATCATCCGATTCACCATAGTTTCACCATGGATAGGACTCCGAGTTTGATTTATAATAGAACATTTCAACAGAATTTGTGTGTGATTGATATAGATTGTATAACAATGTGTGAGATTGATATGTAATACCAACATGTCAGACACTATAAACTAGCATTATTATATATTATATCTTAAGTAGTTGTTAAAAGATTCGATGTATGTTGTTGGTATATAATACCAACATTTCATTCAAACCAAAATCTTTTACTAAAGTAGTGGGTTTCAGATTCAATATTTTAGGTTGGTATATGTTACCAAAATATCAGGCAGTATATTTACCCATTTTTATCATTATTTGTGTTTAAACAACTATATCAATTGTGTATGTTTAAACAACTATATCAATTGTGTATGTTCTGGGTATTATATAGTACAACCAATCATTATTTTAAACATTTTTTTAGCATTTTCATGTTTTGGTTTATATTACCAGAATATCAGCCAATATATTTATCCATTTTTATCATTATTTGTGTTTAAACAACTATACCAATTGTGTACGTTCTAGATATTATATAGTACAACCAACCAATATTTTAAATATTTTTTTAGCATTATTCAAATATCATATCAAATTATTACGTTAATGATGTCTATTATAAATCAAACACTCACTTTAACTATCTTTAATTATATTCAATGTTCTTTTTTCACCGTAAGTACACCAATTGTGCTAGATTTATTTGTATGTTACACTAATATTCACTCATAAGTTATAGCATATATTTTTTTAACATGTTGTCAATTATCTAAGTCACCTAGAATGCAACATTGTATGACAAACACGAGAATACCACACATGTATGCCAAACAAGAGAATACCAAAGAAATGTCAATTCAAGAGTAACAAAAGTTGGATAGAAGTGTATTTATCAGAATGCAACATTGTATGACAAACACGAGAATACCACACATGTATGCCAAACAAGAGAATACCAAAGAAATGTCAATTCAAGAGTAACAAAAGTTGGATAGAAGTGCATTTATCAGTTTTAAAATATTCTGAACTGTTGGAAGAAAACATCAACAATAATAATTGAAAATAATACAACAATGTTAATTCTGATAAGCAAATTTGAGGCAAGTCTTTTTGTTATGCCCTGATGTACCACATTTACTACAAGTGACTTTACTCCTCTTGTATTTTCCTTCGTTGAATCCCTTCTTTCGATCGTTACTTGGTGGTCTGCCTGGTTGTTTTCTTGCAATTGGTGGTAGCATTACCTCTTCCAAAATATGCGATGGAATATTCCAAGTGCTTTCGCAAGGCAATGGTTCTATTTGAATTGCTTAAGTATCTTGAAAATTCTTATTACTATAGTAGGAGAAACAATAATCTTCGCGATGTTTGTTTATGTATCTGATAGCTGCAACTACATATGTACACCATCATTATGTACTAAAAAAATACTACTATGAATGACACCAAAAAAATCAGAATCACACCAAATAAAAACGATACATTACACCAAATACCTTATCAATCTAAAATATTCAACCAACATAAAATTAATTTGCAAACCATCATTATGTATCAAAAAACACCACTCTGAATGACACCAATAATATCTGAATTACACCAAACTGGCAGATCATTATGTTCACAAATTTAAAACTATCATTTTCACCAAATAACTTAACGATATTTTTTACCAATTAACTTACCAAAAATCATAACCAATTAAACTAGTTTCTACTCCTAACTTACAAACCATACAAAACAAACCAAAGAAAAAATACCCAGAAACAAAAAAAAAACTCTGAATTGTTGAATAACAACAACCTATTTTGAAATTATGGTATTATATATTAGACCAATAAATACACCAACTCATACATCAGAGTATTATTTTGGTGTCATTTACCACATCACATACCTAAACCAATTTGTGGTAATTCACACAATTAGTTAAACCATACAAATTACACCAATCGACGTACCAAAAGTAATCTGACATTTAACCCAAAAGTACACCAACACATTGATCAGAGTATTAATTTACCACTAATTTATAGAAACAAATATACCAGATTAAGTACCTGATCACATATGACCAATTTTCAAATTATTATCTACACCATTTTGGATAAATAAAATACACCAAAAAACTAATCAATTTTTTAAAAAAGTTATATTTATATACCAAATAATACAACTAAATACACAAAAATATGTACCTGAAATTTAACTTTAAGTTGGTATGTTTACACCATATCACATACCAAAAGAAACTATTGATAAAATCTGTTATTCGGCATGCAACATACCAATTAACCTAAATTTTTTTATAAAAAACTTATTCGACTCATCATATTACAACCAAAATCATATGATGTTGTTGTATTACACCAAAAACGTTAATATAAAACAACGAATAAATACCAAAAAGAATTAAAACACAGATTATGTGAATATCCTAATAATATTCCACAAACAATTGCTAAATATTAATATCTATTTAATAATTAAACCTCTTACAGTTGCACCAGAACATTAACCAAAATCTTATGAATGTGTATTCCACCAAATTCGACAAAATCAAAGGAATTACTACCAAAAAGATTACCTAATGAGTCCCAACGCCCGCTGTGATGAATTAAGATTGAAAAATTATTGGTCTGCATATTTGATCGTCGATCTTAGTTTGGAAGAGAAGTTTTATTTTTGTAGGAAACATTTCTTTATGGGATATGACATATAACAAATTGGAGTAAATTAGAGAAAGTAAAATAATTGGAGAAATTTAAGGGATATGGATAATTGTGGCTGAAAACGTTTTTTTATTTTTTTTAATAAGAATTCCAGTTTTGAAAAAAAAATATTGCTATTCAATTGAAAAAAACTATTGCTATATTCGTATAATTAAAGTTATTAAGTTGTATACTTAAGTTTTAGATTAAATATTTAGAGGTTATGATCATGAAAATATGAGAGTTGTGGATATCAAGAGTATAAAGATGAATAGGTAATTAGATATGAGTTTTGAATATGAATATTTAAAGCAGATGATGTGTGCCTCTCCATTTTGCAAATTTACGCCCTTTTAATAATTTTTTTTTATTATTTATCATAAAGAATAATACTTTATCCACATATATTATATTATTTATGAGAGAAGTTACGAAAAAAGTCATGAGAAGAAAAAAAGTTGACAAAGAAATGTAGACATTTTTGGATTTATATATATATATATATATATATATATATTATTAAATTAGATATTTAGTTAGGAATTAATCTAAGGAAGTGCAAAAGATGATAAATATTATTAAATTAGATATTTTGATTAGAAATTAATCTAGGGAAGTGAAAAAAGTCATTAACATTTTAATTAAAATGACACAATTTAATATTTAAATTAAGTTAAATGTTTTATAACATTTTAATTTATAGTAGGGTAAAACTGTAATAAAATTTTTAACTTTCTTACATATAAATATATATATATATATATATATATATATATATATAGTAAAAAATAAATAAATATTTGATTTAGTAATTTTTTCCCCAGAAAGTGATAATACATAAATAAAAAGAAATGGAGCTGATTATTCTCTACATCAGATCATTTTAGCACGTATTCAGATTACAAAAAATCAAAAGATGAAGAAGCAATTGTATTTGTCATTTTGGTTAAATGTTTAGGTGTGAAGCCATTTCTGCATTGTGAATTGAGCCTTTTTTGCATGGGAATTGATATGTCTGCTTCTTCATCATCGTCATCGTCATCTCCTCCTCCTTCGTCATGGCACTTGAATAGTTATTCTGAATTCCATCCTCCTTCGTATTACTGTGTAAATATAAAGCCTATTTATATACAGATCTTTTCAGCATCTTGGATTTGTTTAATCCTTTCCGCCACTGTCTATTATCGCCTCAAGAAAATTCGAAACCAGAAAATCATTCCTCGAATTGAACTTTCTCGTATTGGACAGGTCCTCAAGTTTGAAAATTTTTCCCATTATGTAGGTAATTATTCAATTAAAGTACCATTCTGTTTTATTTTTTTATATTTTATTTTTGTTTATCGTTATTGTTAGGATCCCATATATTGCTGTAGTTATAATTAAGTAATTAAACCTCTCCTTTACTGATAGTTTAAGTTTTTATGCCACAACAACAATAATATACACAGTGAAATTACACAAGGAATGTGTGAGAATGGTAGAATGTATGTAGACTTTACTATTACATCGGGAAGGTAGAGAGGTAGTGATAGTTTAAGCTTTTACACAGTGCTCGCAAAACTCAATATTCTATATCTGCCACTCCTTTTCTTTATTTATTTCAAAAGAATGACATCTTTCTATTTTTGGAAACTCTTTGACTTTACGGTTTTCACTTTATCATTAATGATATGCATTTATACCTATAGAAATATCATGGCATGTCTAAAATTATAATGGGTCGTTTGGTAGAGTGTATAAGAATAATGATAAATAATGTATATTAGTAATGCTTGCGTTAAATAAAATTATTTATAAAGATATGCTCCACAAATATGATGGACAAGATATAAAAAAGGTTTTGAGGGACAATTGGATCTTTAACCATGCTACTGCAAGCATTAAAACCCCTTGCATTACTATGATCGTGGATTTCCATGTATCAGTAATACACACCTCAATATGCAATAGAGTGTATAACTAATGCAAGGTTAAGAAAGTGTACTAAATCAGGTACTACTAGTATAATACACAAAGCTAATACATGCATTTTTCTTCTAATACACTCTACCAAACGACCCCCAAGTTCTAAATGTGCTTTTGGACCTCCTTGCCCAGTCTAGTACTTGTCACATAAAATGAAACCTCTAGAGTAATTAAAAATGCGGTCATAAGTTTTTAGATGAGATGGTCATAAAACGAAATATATGTTTATGAATGCAGCTAGACAAATGGGATTTGCAGATAGGAGACAATGTCCCCATCTGTGCAAGCTAGCTACTGAGTACATAATAAAATCAGAAGGGTGTGAAGAAGATATGTACAACTACTTTTCTAATGAACCAGATGCTGATTCGCTTTTTATAAAGCTTGTTGAGGAGTTTGAGAGATGCATCCTTAGTTACTTCGCTTTTCATTGGAGTCATGTTCCTTACATGATGAGCCAGGTAAATCGTTCAACTTTTAAGAGCAAATGGATCCTTACTTATGAAATTATAACCCCAAGAAAACAAAATTTTAAGTTTGTATTGTAGTTGATCAGCTTGTAATCTTATTCTTTTACATTTTGATATCCTTTCAGGTACTGAGTGCTGATCATTTTGAGCCCAAAAAGAAGCTCCAAAACATTGTCATGGCTGCTACGAGGTATAACTGTATATCTTAATATCTGATTTGCTCTTTCATTCACAAGTGAACTTGCTGGCCATCATAAGTTTAGGGCTTATCCAATTGTTTGACAATGGACATGACCATTGATAGGAGGATGTGGAGGTTGAGAATTAGGGTGGAGGGTTGGTAGGTAGTTGGGCGTATTGCTTTTCCTTTCTCTTGGTTGTTCCTTTAGCCTCTGTTATCTTATTATCTTGTTGCTGTTTCTGCTTGTTGCTACTGTCTCTTTTTAATCATTCTTTGAACTGACGGTGTACTGGAAACAACCTCTCTACCTTCCCATGGTCAGAGTATAGTATGTGTGCACTCTATCTTACAATGGTAGGGCTAGAGCTAGCGTTTATAGTTCATTTGCATCCTTTGGCACTCTTCCTCTGTCCATTATGGTTGTTTTCCATTACTGTCCATCACAATTTTGTTCAATGTTCTCCATGTTACCATAGTAGCTTTGATTATCTCCAACCTCTTGTTTTACTCTTTATTGTAAGAGTATTTCTCTGATTTGTAAAGTACTTAAGTGAGTTATGAATTCTTAAGCATGTCAATGCTCTCGTAAACCTTTTTTCTAGTCCGGTTCTTCATTTTCCTGCGCATGCTTACATCAAGCCCTTCCACATTTCCTGACATATTTGTTATTCAATTAGATTTTTTAGTTTGTATCCCGACCAATTGAGTAACTTCTATCTGATTGACAAATCTTATTATTACATGATACATACAGTAATGCAATATTAGAACTCCGAACTCAATGATTTCTTGTCACTTCCAAGCTGATTCATTAAGACAAGTTTCAGATGCATTTGGTGCTTCATCCATGGCACCTACTTTATTGTTATTATTCAGATTACGGTCTTTGTGATTAATGATACGACAAGATATGTTGTTTGGTTCTGCTTTTGGATAATATTCCAGATTTTCGTAGTTATAAGATCCTTACATAAGCTTTTGTGTAATTTTGTTAAATCTCTGTAAGTAGTTCAAACCTCTAGATTAGCAGAACATGTATTTCATTAAATCATGGTGTTCTCTTGACTTTTGCTGACTGGTACTATTGATTCTTGGGTTTTGTGTGTAATAAAGGGAACAGCGATTTGAAAGGGTAACAAAGAATCTGAAGGTTGCAAGAGTTCTTACTACCTTAGTTGAGGAGATGAAAGCAATAGGACTCGTTTCTTCAGATGATTCACAGTGCACCGATGTGATGGTTCCAATGGCTCACAAAGATAGAAGTCCTGTCCTCCTGTTTATGGGAGGTGGCATGGGGGCTGGGAAAAGCACCGCGCTCAAGGAAATTCTCAAAGAGTAAGAAAGTCATTATTTGTGAGTGTAGAGGTTTCAATGCAGTTCTTGTACATACTTATAATGCATCGACTACCTAAATTTTCACGCAGGCCATTTTGGATTGGAGCTGCAGCCAATGTTGTTGTGATAGAAGCAGATGCTTTCAAAGAATCAGATGTTATTTACAAAGCTCTTAGCTCTAGGGGACACCATGACATGCTTCAAACTGCTGAACTGGTTATTATATGCTTCTCAATCCCTTGAAAAATGTTACAAATAAAGAGTTGCATATCTGTCCTCTATTGACCCTGGCATAGGGAAAGATAATCATTTCATTTGTACTCAAATCATATCACAACCCAAGCTCGTGGTACATATCGTTCGTTATGGCCAAACAGAACTCGCAAATTTGTGCTCAGATTATGCTACATATAGTTGGAAGCGTTTGTACCATGTACTTGTGTTGTGTTTTATAGAACTTCACTTTCCTCTCCCTTTGTTATGTGGGATTTGCCTAGGATATCATATGTGCCCTTTCTTTAAACGCTTGCCAATCTAGAAGCTTGTTAGTCCTTCTTGTCTCTTCTCCCTTCCATCATGAGCATCACTAATCAGCTAGTAAAACATTCTACTAGTCGATCCGAAGAGATTCTCTTATATCAACCCAGTCTAGACAAAATATATAATTTCAATGCTTTGTGACCTTGTCCTTTTAAAATCTAATTTGGAAGTGATTGCATAGATAAAGTTTGTTGCAGGTACATCAGTCATCAACAGATGCAGCATCATCCTTACTTGTAACAGCACTGAATGAAGGAAGAGATGTGATCATGGATGGGACACTCTCATGGATACCCTTTGTGGTGCAGACCATAACCATGGCCAGAAATGTTCACCGGCGACGTTACCGAATGGGTACTGGTTACAAAGTGGAAGAGGATGGCAGAGTAACTGAAAACTACTGGGAACAGATTGATGAAGAAGAACAGGAAACTGATGGTACAAGAAAAAGAAGACCTTATAGAATAGAATTGGTTGGAGTTGTTTGTGATGCTTATTTAGCTGTCATTAGAGGGATAAGGTATATGTTCTAACGAATAATTGTCATACACATTTGTTCTTCTTCTTAGCGCGCGTTAAACATGTTTCCATTTCTTTACAGGAGAGCTATCATGTGTAGAAGAGCTGTTCGGGTGAACTCGCAACTGAAATCACACAAGAGATTTGCTAATGCATTTAACACATACTGTCAGCTTGTGGATAATGCAAGGTTATATTCCACTAATACTTTGGAAGGCCCCCCTAAGGTACATACATACAAACAAATAAGTTTTCTTACATTGCTATTGCCTACTAATGTTTTGTTTTCCTCTAACAACAAGTACTATATATGTTTTGAAAGTTGATAGCATGGAAGGATAGAGACAAGACATTATTGGTGGATCCTGATGAGATAAATGTACTGAAAATGGTAGGGAGGTTGAATGAAGGAGCTGATTCCATTTATGAACTTTACAAGAACCCTCATCCAGCTTATCAATCTGGCTCAGTTTGGAAAGACATTGTTATGTCACCTTCTAGGTTGAATATTCAGAAAGAACTCAAGTATTCCATTCAAAAAGTTGAAAGAATGAGATCCTGACTCAATCATCAATATGACTTTGGGATTTGGAGGCTAAAATCCCTTCCCTAGTTGGTTTTGCCTCCTCAAAACCCTTCCTTAGCTTGTAGTCTTGCAGCCTTGTAGCTTTTAGTTGATTTCAAAGAGTTGTATTAGGTTTGACTTTTTTACTTTTTTTTGGTTTTCCATTTGGTGTCCGGATAATTAGGATTACACCGAGTAGGGCTCCATTTGGGAGTAGCGCTCCCTATGAAGAATTTTTCCATACCCAGAACTCGAATTGGAGACCCCTGATTAAGGGAGAAGCAACTCCATCCACTACATTAGTTCCTTTGATGGTAGTTTGAAAATTTGAAAGGTGCAATTTTATTTTATTTTGAAAAATAATAAATATGAAAGGTGCAGGTAGATTAGAAATATTTGTCTTTGTTTTTATTTTAGCTATAACATTGTTTCTAATAGTTGGCGTATTCTATTTCTACTTAGAATAAGACCCTAAAGCACACATGACAACATGTGTGCTTCTTGGCATTAAATTGAATTAAAGATTAATTTTTTCACTTTTTGTTAAACTAGTTATTCCGTGCTAAGTATGGACCCAATAATATTAATTTTATATTTTTAATTTATTTAAGTTATGCTTAGTTATAAATGTCATGATACTTTATGAAAAATAATAAGAAAAGTAACTAATAGGCTTTAATTATTCTCATTTAATATCCTAATCTTTTCCCAATATTTTTCATTTTATTAGAAATTTTGAAAGTGAAATCATGTTTGGCTCCGATATTTTCCATTTTATTTTAAGAGTGAAATTGTGTTTGGCCGTACTTTCTTTCTTTTTTCTTTTTTTTTACAAAGAATGTCTAGAATAATGTGTTATACAAAATCACAATGTAGCATACATATTGTTAAGTTGTAACAATAATGCTTTAACCGGGTTAAATTCTTTGTTATATTAAAATCACTTTTTAATAGATAAATTTATTATATAAAAAATTGACATAGTAAAATTATAATTGAATATTTGTGAACTTTGAATACTCCTCCAATAAACAACCAATTGAATGAAAAGAAGAGGCATGGTATATGTTGAAGGGATAAAGTTAAAGGGATTAAACGAGGGGTAATGCTTCAATTGGTTGTACTCAATGTCATATTTTGTGTACTTTCTTTTATGGACAAAATGGGTTCTATATCTTTGATGTATTCTTCCTAATTGGTGGACCTCAGCGATCATTTCAAACATACATATATGACAATGACAATGTCATAATACATAAACATGACTCGTAACTTCACGCCAGCAGATAACTATGACCTTTAACTTTGGGTGTGCACAAGCACTACTAAAAAACTGCTAAAAAACGACGGAAGAAAAAGCGACGGACAGCGTCGCTCCAAAAGAGCGACAGACTAAGAGATGTCGTCCGTCGCTTTTTAATTAAAATAATTATTTTTAAAATTATTTTACAAAAAGTGACGGATTGCATCTCTTAGTCCGTCGCTTTTTTTATGGATTTTTGCGCTATATATATATATAATTAATAATAATTTATTTAATATATATAGAGACGTCATCCGTCGCTTTTTATTAAAAATAATTATTTATAAATTAAACAATAACCACGCTGTCCGTCGTTTTAATTTATTTTATTTTATTAATAAGTTTTTTAAAAAAGCGACGGACGGCATCTCTTAGTCCGTCGCATTTTGGTCAAAATATCTAGTCAAACATTTTTAAAAAGCGACGGACAACGTCTCTTAGTCCGTCGCTTTTTAATTAAAATATTTTTTTTAATTTTTTTTAAAAGCGACGGACGGCATCGCTTAGTCCGTCGCTTTTTTCGCGTATTTTTGCTAATTAATTATTTTATATAGATAGTGACGCAGTCCGTCGCTTTTTATTAAAAATAATTATTTATTAATTTAAAAATAGTCACGCCGTCCGTCGCTTTTTATTAATTTTAATGGTTTAATTATTTTTTAAATTAACGACAGACAACATCTTTATGTCCGTAGCTTCTTGGTCAAAATATCTGGTCAAATATTTTAAGAAAGCGACGGACAATGTCTCTTAGTCTGTCGCTTTTTGGTCAAAATGTTGGTCAAACATTTAAAAAAAAAAGCGACGGACATAGAGAGTTGTCCGTTGCTTTTTTAAAAATATCTGCACTAGCAGACGCGATTTTTCCCATTTCTCCATATAAAAAACAAAATTGAGAAATATTTTGATTTAATTTTATTTAAATTGTCTTCCGGAGAATGGTTCTGTGTAAAATAAAAAACAAAAAAAATTATAATACCGACTTCTAGATGTCGGTAAAATTAAATAGTATGTAGTAAATTAATATTTTCAATTGACTTTAAATAAATCGTCCTCCGAATGACGGTTTTATATAAGTTAAAAAATAATTTAATATAAAATACCGACCTCCCGATGTCAATATTATTTAATTAACATGATTACTTTTTATTTATCTTAAAATTTAATGTGATACCGACCTCATGAGGTCGGTATTTTTTATTATATCTAATTACTTTTAATAAAAGCGACATTCGGAGGTCGGTATGTTTAAAATATTCCTATTAATCATAATTTTGCTATTGTGCATAATATTAAAATTTCATTTTACACCTACGATTAATTGTTCAAAAAGTGTAACAATTTTGTATACTTTTACAAATAAAATGTTAAAATTCGTGAAATAAATAAAAGAATATCTATAATCCATATTTAGAGTATGAAACTACGTTGATATGAATTAGGAGATAATTATACTTATATTTATAGAGTAATGTACAAATCCTATCAGTCCGTCGTCTAATCATAAACTTAATATCTCATGTCATGATGTAGTAGAGGTGAAGAGCTAACATATAATCCATTCCAGTATGAAATGCGAGATAGTATTATTATATACGTTCGATCTTGAATGGATGTCAAGTGTAGTGATCACCTCCTAATTATGATGACATGTAAAGGATACTTCATCGGAGTATGAAATACGTTGATTAATTATATATATATTCCTCGAGTAGTTTAACAAATCAAGTCTTATATACTAGTGATTCAGATATGAAATACATTATCAATTAAAGAAATACCGATAATCAATTCAAGGAGATTTATATATTAAATTTGATATTGATAAACTTTTGTTGATCAATAAAATTAAATTTATATAATTAGAAGGTATATAATTTAAATTTATAAAATTAACTTGATCGATAAATTAAATTTATTAAATTAAACTTTTGTTGATGTGTAGTTAAATTTATATATATATATATATATATATGGCCAAACACATATACAACCCCTCTAACTTGTCCACATTTTTCATTTTGGCACTTTATCTTAGCCTTGTTCCATTTTAACCCTTGAACTCCATTTTTTATGTTCCATTTTAACACGAAATACTATTTTTTATGACTTATTTATTTTTATATATATTCTTCAATTGTAACTTCTTATTTAAATCGACATGTGTCATTTAATTTTAGTTTAAAAATTAAAAATTAACAAAAAATAATTCTTTTTAAAAAATAATAATTTCTTTTTAAGAGTGTTATGTATTTTTGTGAGAAAAATAACCGACGAAATTGTGTTGGTTTTCTTTCTTTAAAATCACTGACAACCTAACAAAGTCAGTCGAGTTTTAACATTGTTTAGTAGTGTTATTAGCAATGAACAAGAGTCTTTTTTTTAGTAGTGTTATTAACTAAGTCAGTCGAGTCTTTTTGAAGATGGGTTTTTTTATTCATATTGATTTATATTAAGAATTAAAAGTGAGTATTTGCGTTAAATTTAGATAGCCTAGATGATAAGAAAAAATAAATAAGTAGTGTTATTTAATTTGATTGAATGTTTAAGAAAGAAAATCAAAGAACTTTCGTCAATTTATTTTCATGCAAAAATACAAAGAAATATCAAAAAATAATATTATTATTTGAAATTTTTTATGTTCGTTCGCGAATGTTTAATTTTTTTAATTAACAGGCACACATCTATTTTTTTAAAATAAGAAATTGCAATTGAAGAACATAAATAAAAACAAATCATAAAAATTAGTATAAGTGTTTAAATGGTACAAAAAAAATGGAGTTTAAGGGTTAAAATGGAACAAGGCTAAGTTGGAGTGCCAAAATGAAAAATGAGGGCAAGTTTGAGGGGCTGTATATGTGTTTGGCCTATATATACACATATATATGTATGTCTGTATGTATGTATATGTATATGTATATGTATATGTAATTTTAATTAATAAAATCAACCTCAAAAGGTGAGTTTATATTAAAATAAATTAATAAATACCGGCCTAAAGAGGTCGGTATATTTAAATAATTATTTTATTTAGATAATATTGACTTCACGATGTCGGTATGTTGACACCCAATTTTGACAGACCTATAACCCTTTCGGAAATACGTGTTATTTATAAATATTCCGAGTTTAAATTTTTAATCGATTTTGTCTAAAAATTATATATTTTAGTTAGCATGCTTTATAAAATTATCGTAAATATTATTAAAATATTTTTAAAATTATAAGTAAAACTCAGAATAATTATTTTATTCAAATGTTTTAAAATTTAAGTGATTTTTATTATATAAAATGTTATAATATTTGTACTATTTTAATTGGATAGCATTTCTTTAATTTTTCTCGAAATCATTTAATTTTTAGCCCATTCTAATCTAATTCCTTTCAATTTTAGCTTTTTCCTTATTCAATTCATTGCAATTCTAGCTACCTCAATCCAATTTCGTTTTTCAATTATAGCCTCTTATATCAATTTTAGTTGCAATTTTAGCCATTCATTCATTGCAATTATACCCCTTTTTGTCCAAATCTTGAAACATTAGTTTAAATCTTAACCGTCCATCCTTTAAGTGAATCCTAGATCAAATCCTAGCCGCTCATCTTAACTAATCCAATGGCTCAAATTAAATCTACCTAACCTTCCTATTTTTGACCTAAAAAAAAGACCAAACCCTCTAATTTTGAAAACTCATTCTTTTCTTCTCTCTCAAGCAGCCCAGCCTCCTCCCGTCACCCACCTCTTCTCATCTCTTCTCTCCTTGCTCCCTCCCGTCTCTTCTCACCGGCGAGAACGGCGAGACAAATCGCCGCCTCTCTCTCGTCTCTCCAATCAGCAAAAGTTCGCTGCTCTGTCTCTCCCTCAACTGCTCCGGCCAGCGAGCTCCAAGCAATCAACATCAACAGCCGGCGAGGAGAGCAACAACATCTCCGGCCAACTGACCCCGACCTCGATCCACTGCCCTTCTCCTTTAATTGAAGGTTAGGGTTTCATAATATTATTTTTAATTTCTTTCAATTTGAGTATTGAATTTGATAATTAGTGTATTGAATTAGTTTTTTTATTGATTGTTAGTTAGTAAGTGAATGATTTAGGGGTTTTTGATGGTTAGTTTGAATTAGGGATTATTTGATTGTTAGTTTGTGTTTGTTGATTGTGAAATGAAAATTTTAATGTTGGGGTTTGTTTGAATTAGGGTATCTTAGGATTTGTTTGAAATTCGGTATTTCTTGAGTTAATTAGTTCAATTTTGGAATTGTAAGATTAGATTGAATTAGGGTATTTAAGGAGTTGTTTGAATTTAGGATTTTAGCACTAGTTAAATTTTGGGATTTTAGGACAAGTTTGAATTTGTGATTTCAAGACTAGTTTGAATTTTGAATTTAGGACTAGTTTGAATTATTATTGAAGTTGAACTTAGAATTTGAACATGAACTTGAACTTAGAATTTGAAGTTAAACTTAGAACTTGAACTTGAAATTAGAACTTAAACTTAGAACTTGAACTTGAACTTAGAATTTGAACTTGAAATTAGAACATGAACTTGAACTAGAACATGAACTTGAACTAGAACTTGAACTTAGAACTTGAACTTAAACTTAGAACTTGAACTTGAACTTGAATTTAGAACTTGAACTTGAACTTGAACTTAGAACTTGAACTTGAACTTGAACTTAGAATTAGAACTTGAACTTGAAATTAGAAATTGAACTTGAACTTAGAACTTGAAATTAGAACTTGAACTTAGAATTAGAACTTGAACTTGAAATTAGAAATTGAACTTGAACTTAGAACTTGAACTTGAAATTAGAATTTGAACTTGAACTTAGAACTTGAACTTAGAATTTGAACTTGAACTTAGAACTTGAACTTGAAATTAGAACTTGAACTTGAACTTAGAATTTGAAGTTAAACTTAGAACTTGAACTTAGAACTTTCAATATGAGTATTGAATTTGTTAATTAGTGTATTGAATTAGTTTTTTTATTGATTGTTAGTTAGTAAGTGAATGATTTAGGGGTTTTTGATGGTTAGTTTGAATTAGGGATTATTTGATTGTTAGTTTGTGTTTGTTGATTGTGAAATGAAAATTTTAATGTTGGGGTTTGTTTGATTAGGGTATCTTAGGATTTGTTTGAAATTCGATATTTCTTGAGTTAATTAGTTTGATTTTGGAATTGTAAGATTAGATTGAATTAGGGTATTTAAGGAGTTGTTTGAATTTAGGATTTTAGCACTAGTTAGATTTTGGGATTTTAGGACTAGTTTGAATTTGTGATTTCAAGACTAGTTTGAATTTTGAATTTAGGACTAGTTTGAATTATTATTGAAGTTGAACTTAGAATTTGAACATGAACTTGAACTTAGAATTTGAAGTTAAACTTAGAACTTGAACTTGAACTTGAATTTAGAACTTGATCTTGAACTTGAACTTAGATCTTGAACTTGAACTTAGAACTTGAACTTGAACTTAGAACTTGAACTTGAAATTAGAACTTGAACTTAGAACTTGAACTTAGAACTTGAACTTGAACTTAGAATTAGAACTTCAACTTGAAATTATAAATTGAACTTGAACTTAAAACTTGAAATTAGAACTTGAACTTAGAATTAGAACTTGAACTTGAAATTAGAAATTGAACTTGAGCTTAGAACTTGAAATTAGAATTTGAACTTGAACTTAGAACTTAAACTTGAACTTAGAATTAGAACTTAAACTTGAAATTAGAACTTGAACTTGAAATTTAACTAATTTTAGAACTTTTCGTGCTAGGCAACTGAGGAAGCTCAACATCTAAAAAAGTTGATACAAGACTATATTGCTTCTTTCATCAAAGTAGGAGATAAGGTTGGTGAAGTTCAAGTACAATTGTTTTCAATAATGTGTTTGTGTCCATCTAGTATTGATATTTAGCTTTAATTTTATGATAATATTTTTGTGTCCATCGATTGTTTGTTAAGCATAAGTACCAACATTAGTTGATCCTATTGATGACAAAATTGATTTTCTTGCAAGATCGATTTGTGTCCATCTAGTGTTGACACTTAGCTTTAAATGTAGAAATAATATATTTGTTAAGCATGAGTACCAACACTAGTTGATCCTATTGATGACAAAATTGATTTTCTTGCAAGATCGATTTGTGTCCATCTAGTGTTGACACTTAGCTTTAAATTTAAATAAGTTAGATTAAAAAATGTGATTTTGTTGATGAATTTAGTTGTTGGAATTAAGTCAAAACTAAACTAGTTAAAGTTGTTAAGTTGTTTAAATAAGTTAAATTAAATAATGTGGTTTTGTTGATGGATTTAGTTGTTGGAATTAAGTCAAAACTAAACTAGTTCAAGTTAAAAAGTTGTTAAGTTGTTTAAATAAGTTAAATTAATTAATGTGGTTTAGTTGGTGGATTTAGTGTTGTATTAAGTCAAAACTAAACTAGTTAAAGTTGTTAAGTTGTTTAAATAAGTTAAATTAAATAATGTGATTTTGTTGATGAATTTAGTTGTTGGAATTAAGTCAAAACTAAACTAGTTCAAGTTATAAAGTTGTTTAAATAAGTTAAATTAAATAATGTGGTTTTGTTGATGGATTTAGTTGTTGGAATTAAGTCAAAACTAAACTAGTTAAAGTTGTTAAGTTGTTTAAATAAGTTAAATTAAATAATGTGGTTTTGTTGATGAATTTAGTTGTTGGAATTAAGTCAAAACTGAACTAGTTCAAGTTAAAAAGTTGTTAAGTTGTTTAAATAAGTTAAATTAAATAATGTGGTTTTGTCAATACTAAACTAGTTTTAGGACTACTACTAGTAAAATTATTATTAAATTTTATTTATAATATAATTGAATATCTATATTTTTGTAGATGGATCATCATTTGTGGATGTATAATATGCATTATGAAACTGGTGCTGGTTTGAAACCTGAGTTTATTGACGGTGTTAGAAATTTTATTGAACATACAATGACACTTGACATTTTCAAGATTAATGGATTGGTTAGGTGTCCTTGTAGTGCATGTAAGTGCTTAAATTTTTTTAAACTAGATAGAGTTATGGTTCATTTGTACTGCAATGGATTTAAGCCTAGATATTTTGTATGGATTGATCATGGAGAAAGTGATGGATTGGATGGTATCTTTTATAATTCGATGCCTGTTGATGTATATAATATGGTTGCACCACATGGCCAAATTAGGGTTGAACAAGTTAGAGTTGAACATGATAGGGTTCATGAAATGATCAATGATGCTTTCGGGGTTCAAGGTGGGATGGAACCAGAACAATATTTTGATGAGGCTCCTAATGAAGAAGCAAAACGCTTTTATGATCAATTAGAAGAGTCTAGTCGTTCACTATGTGAAGGGAGTCCGCATTCTGCCTTGTCAGTTGCGGTTAGATTAATGAATATTAAATCATATTGGAATGTTCCTAATGCTGCTATGGACTCAATGGTTGATCTTTTGGGTGAACTAGTTAATTCGGAGTTTAACATACCAAAAAACTTCTATCAGGCAAAACGTTTGGTGTCCAAGTTAGGATTGACGTATGATAGAATTCATTGTTGTGTTAATAGATGCATGTTGTATTACAAGACTGATAGTGAATTAGAAAATTGTAAGTTTTGTGGACATACTCATTATAAGAGCACTCCGGCTGGAAATATGGTCCCAGTTCAGGTGATGCATTATCTACCTCTCATTCCTAGGTTAAAGAAGTTGTATGCATCAATGAGGTCTGCCCCACATATGAGATGGCATTGTGAATATAAAAGGCTGCCGGGTGTCTTGTCTCATCCATCTAATGGTGAAGCATGGAAGCATTTTGATAATGTATATCCTGATTTCACTAGTGAACCAAGAAATGTTAGATTGGGGTTGTGTTCAGATGGCTTCACACCATTCTCTAATAATGCTTCGCCTTATTCATGTTGGCCGGTATTTCTTACTCCGTATAATCTTCCTCCTGAAATGTGCATGACCAGTCCCTACATCTTTCTAAGTTGTGTTATTCCAGGTCCCCGGAATTCAAAAAGTTTGATATATGTCTATCTACAACCATTGATAGATGAGCTCAAACAATTGTGGTTTGAAGGCGTTTTGACTTATGATATATCAACTAAGCAGAATTTTATCATGCGTGCTTCTTTAATGTGGACTATTAATGATTTTCCTGCATACGGGATGTTGTTTGGTTGGATGACAGCTGGAAAGCTAGCATGTCCGTATTGCATGGAAAATAGTAAGGCATTCACTTTAAAGCATGGCAGAAAAAATACATGGTTTGATTGTCATCGCCAGTTCTTGCCAATGGACCATGAGTTTAGAAAGATGAAAAATGCATTTAGGAAAAATAAGGTTGAAAGTGACCCCCCACCTCCATTACTCACAGGGCATCAAATTTGGGAGAGAATTTCTCAATTACCTAAAGTTATAGAAGCTTCACCTTCTAGACTTCCTGGATATGGTGTTGAACATAATTGGATCAAGCAAAGCATATTTTGGGAGTTTCCGTATTGGAAGGACAATCTGCTACGACATAATCTAGATGTGATGCACATTGAAAAAAATTACTTTGACAATTTGTTTAACACAGTGATGGATGTTAAGGGTAAGACAAAAGACAATCCAAAAGCTAGAATGGACATAAAGGAATATTGTAGGAGAAAAGAGTTATGGCTGCAGAAATTACAGAATGGTAAAATAGTTAAGCACAAAGCCAGCTTTTCATTCACATTGGATGAGAAACGTGAAATTATTGAGTGGGTTAAAAATTTGAGGATGCTAGAGGGCTATGCTTCGAATTTAGGAAAGCGGGCAGATATGAATGAAGGAAAATTGATAGGTATGAAAAGTCATGATTGCCATGTGTTCATGGAAACTTTAATTCCTATCACTTTTAGCCATCTACCCGAAAGGATATGGAAACCAATCACAGAGAGAAGTCTTTTTTTTAAAGATTTGTGTTCTGGAAAGTTGTTGGAGAGTAGTTTAGATAGGATGGAGGAAAATATTCTTGTCACTACTACTAAGTTGGAGAAGATATTTCCATGTGGTTTTTTTGATGTGATGGAGCATCTTCCAATTCACCTTGTATAAGAGGCCCGCCTCGGAGGTCCGGTTCAAACAAGATGGATGTATCCATTTGAAATATTCACTAAGTTATATATATTCGCTAAGTATTTTATATATTAAAATATATATACATATATGCATGTAGAAAAATTAGTAGTTCGAAGCAAACGATTAAGCAAAGGGGAAGGATCGAAGGATCATTTGTTCAAGGTCATATTGGGAGAGAAACATGTGATTTTATTCTTATTACTTTGGTCATGATGTGTCATGTAGGAGAAACAGGCCCAATTGCAATGATGAAGGCGATATTGATCCTTTATTTCCATCGATATCAATTTTTAATCAAAATGGTCGAGGATCTAAAAAGCGTAGAAAGCGAGGCTTCACTGATATGGAAATGCAATCAGCTATGACACATATTTTGCTTAATTGTCCAGAGATTCAATCATATGTTAAGTAAGTGTTAAAAATATGTTATTAAATTACATACTAATAAGTGATCATTAACTAACGAAATACTTGAATGTAAAATGATCAGCTTGTTCGTAAACACATGGGGTAATGAAGCCATCTATACAAAATTTTCCAAATGGCTGAGGAACTATGTAAGTGTGAAATCACTAAGTATTTAATAATATATTCATGTTATACTAAATTATATTACTTGAAATAACAATCGCGTAGGTTTACGATGAATACTAAAGTGTCCAACATTTGCAATTAGTGAAAGAAGTAGTCCTTGGACCTGAATCTCAAGTACTGGCAATGAATAAATATTGTGTCAATGGTTTTAAGTTTCAAACTGAAGAAGTATCTAGGAACAAGAAAACAAATAATAGCAGTGTCTATATACAAGGTGATGTTGATGGTACTGGTCAAACTATTGAATACTATGGTGTCATTCAAGAGATTATTGAAGTGAGGTATTCAGGTTAGCCTAATAAGAAGATTGTATTATTTCGGTGTGAGTGGTTTGACCCATCACATAGAGGCACAAAGGTGGACTATCAACATAATATAATTGAAGTTAAGCACACCAGGAAATACAAAAGTTATGATCCTTTTATTATTGCACAACATGCTAAACAAGTGTATTACGCTTCATATCTATTGCGTAGAGACAAAGTTGATTGGTGGGTTGTTATAAAAAGTAAGCCTGTGGGAAGAATTGAAATTGACAATGTCTTAGATGTGGCGTATCAAAATGATGTTGCAATTGTTCAACAACAAGTTGATGTTGAATTGGAAACCACACTTCAACATCCTCAACACATATTAGAAGAAGTATCTGATGATGAGATATTGAATGTTGAGGAAGAAATATCCGAGAATGAGGAAAATGAATCATTTGATGATGAAGAATGGGACGATAATGAAAATGAAACAACTGAGGAGGAAGAATGGGAGAATGATGGAATTGAAACAAGCGAGGAGGAATAGTGTAGAATGAAAGCTAGCTAGTACATATGTAAGTGTATTTTACTAATTTTATTTAATTTATGATTTTTATATATATTATACATGTAAATTTGCATACAGATGTCATCAGGTGGTGACAGTGATAGACATCGCGAGCATCTTGGAGTTAGCCAGACTAAACAGGCTAAGAAGAAGAAGTCTAGGAGACCGATAGATCCTGAGGATATTGCAGGATCTATTTCTTCTGCGCCAGAGTGCATCAGCCATGATACTCATTTATTTGCTGTTCCGTTTGGTACGGCGGATCCTCGGCAATATTATCCTAATTATCGTCGACCAATCGGTGCTTCATCTACTTCACAGGCATTGCCTTCACGACGCTACGAAGACCTACCTTTACAGGATATTCGTCGAGCATGACCCTTATCGACAGGTACTCCATCTCCCACAGGTACATCTCCTCAGTTATCTTCCATGAGGCTTGGAGATTCTAGTAGCGAGCAGTCAGATACTATGGCTGGTACGCCTCCATTGACTTAGCGTTTTTTGCATCCTGATGTATCACCCTCGTCTACAGCTGCACCTAGTGCTACACCACATGATACGATGTCTGCTCTAGCTCCTGGCCAGAAGGACAAACTTGGTAGAGTCATGATTGAGCCGGATGGATCATCGTAAGTTTGTTTTGTTATCTATTTGTTAGTTTATTTTATTTATTTCTTATACTTTAATATATTATTCATGAACTAACATATTTATTATGTGTTTTGCAGGTGGCATCCTACAAAGGATGCTGCCCGGGCTTTAAAAGAGTGTGCTAGAAGACTCTATACACAAGCTTATCACTCTTGGAACGAGATTCCAAACAGTATACGCCAGACGATGTTTAATAACTTTAAGGTATATATTTTTTAGTTAAGTTTAGTATACTTTACTTTTTTTTACTATCGATTTAATTAATGTTATTCAATTTTTTTCAGACTATGTGTACTTGGGAGTCGAGGTACAATTTGGTCATTGGGACCACATTTGAGAGGAAGGCATCCGCCAGACTGTCTAGCTGGCTAAAGAGCGTTCGGGATAGTGGTGAACGTCCCGGTTGGATGTTGCCCCATGTTTTTGATGAATTGAGTCAGTATTGGAACACAGACAAGTTTAAGGCAATATCAGATCAAGCCAAAATGGTTAGAGGCAGTCTTAAAGGTGGCTCGTTGCACACCGGAGGTGCAAAGATGGTTGGAACAATTGTACGAGAGATGGTAAGTTCTAATTCAAACTTTTAAATAAATAATTAGTTGATACATATATATCGTTATATATTTCAGTTTTTATTTATAGGAAAAAGAATTGGGACGCATTCCTATTGAACCAGAGGTTTTCAAAAAGACTCATGTCAGGAAGAAAGAAAATGAGTCGGATCCAGATGTGTGGGTGGAGGAAAGGGCCGAACAAACTTTTGTAAATTATTTAATATAAATAATATATATCAATAGTGAATATATTTATGATATGTATATATATTGATGTCAATATTTATATTTAATATGCAGAATGACTTTCATAAGTACGTCGCTGAGAATCTAGATAGTTCGGTTCAATTGACACCTGAACTGTCCACTCAGATTTGGAAAGAAAATGTGGTAGGGGGGACACACAAGGGTAGATGCTATGGTCTAGGCTCTCGCAATGATGTTAGACGCCTTCAGTCAGGCTTAGAAGGTATTGGATCGTCACGTCAAGCTGAGGCACTTGACGGTGTTCAGATTGTTGCTATGTCGGATGAAATAGCTAAATTTACAGCGGCACTAGCAGAGTCGGAACGGAAAAGAGTAGCTGAACAACAAAGCATGAGTGAGACCGTTCATCAAATCAAAGAACAAGTGATGAACCTCACTCGTCGACCTACTACTTCGGCTCCCGATGACACCGACAATGAGAGTGATGAGGATGATTATGTAGATCTCACTCCCTAGTTTAGATCTCTGGACATTTATGAACTTTTTGAAATTTTAAAACGAATTTTAAAAGACTTTATAAGTCTTTAATTTATGATTTAGATACTTTTAAATGTTATTTTAAGTTTGTTGTTTTATGTTTTGTTTAGATTGTTTATATTTGTGTGTGTTTGATTGGGCTGAATAATGTAGAATTGAATTGAATTGCATTTGCATGTGGGAAACAGAAGTGCGAGCTGCTACTGTAAAAAATATTGCAGAAAAAGCGACGGATAGCGTGGTTTAGTCCGTCGCTTTTTTGGGTTTTTAAAAATAAAATTTCCAGAAAAGCGACGAACAGTGTCCTTTTATCCGTCGCTTTTCTGGGATTTTCAAAAAATAAATTTCCAGAAAAGCGACGGATTGCGTCGCCCTTTAGAAATTAAAAAAAATTAAAATTAAAATAAAGTGATGCAGTCCGTCGCTTTTTAAAAAAAATTCAAAAAAAAGAAAGTAAAAAAGCGACTCAGTCCGTTGCTAAAGGAGACGCAGTCCATCTCTAAAAGCGACACAGTCCGTCGCTTTTTTAGCGACGCAGTCCGTTGCTTTTTTAAAAACGACGTTGTCCGTCGCTTTTTGAAAAGCGTCGAGCTAAAAAGCGACGGAAGTGACTGCGTCGCTTTTTCGTCGATTTTGACCAAAAAAGCGACGCAGTCCGTCGCTTTTGATCGTCGTTTTTTGATAATTTTTTAGTAGTGAAGTTGACACTTAAACTTGTATAAAATTGAACTAATCGATACATTAATTGTCCTACATGATACCCTACATGACAATATTGTGTATATTGTGTCATACGTAGCGTCCTACATGTATTATGTCATATAAGACACATGTGTCTAGGGGCTTGTTCAATTTTATGCAAGTTTAAATGCCTACTTGTGCACACTCAAAGTTGGAAGACATAGTTGTCTGTTGAAGCCAAGTTAATGATCATGTTTCATATTTACCATTTTATGTTTTTTTTAAAATTTTTTTTTATTATATATTTAAAAATTCCGTAAAAAATATTATAAATTACAATAATTAATAATTTAAAATATATAGATATAAATAAATAAAATTTTTGGTTGACCCTCCGAAATTCATATACACTGTATAAATTAGGGCAAATGTAGTAACATATATTACATGAAAGTTAAAATTATTATAAATCACTATAATTAAACTTAAATATTTAAAACCTTTTGTTTGGTTGACTTTCCAAATTCCATCTTTATACATACATTAAAAAATAATATAAATCCCAATAATTAACAACTTAAATTTTTTTTTATAAAAACTTTGATTGACTCTCAAAATTGGGTTAAGTTCACAAATGACTCTCATATGGTCAAATGAGCCCCCAACTTATTACCATATTTTCAACTACACACTTATACTTTATGGGGGTCCTATTACCCCAGATTATTTAAATCGAAGTTATTACCTCCCTAAAAAGTCACACCCACATTTATGTTGATAAGTGAAATACACGCGTTTGACACGTGCAATTTCTTATTTTTTTAATTTCTTGCTCTTTTGACTGATTATTTTATTTTGTTATTCGTTTTTATTTTTCCTTTTATTTCTCTTCTTGTTCTTGCTCTTCTATCCTTCAATTCCATCTTACCATAGAGCCACAAGTAGAAAGTTATAGAAGCGAAAAAATGAAGCCAGTGAGAAATGTGAAGCCGCTCATCTCAAGAGCTCCGACAAGTTGGAGGAGCGGACCTACTGGAAAGCATTTATAAGTTAATAAGCTTTATAAATCTCACATATTTATAAAGCATAGGCCGCTCATCAAAACTGGAAAAATAGAGCTTGCTTCATATGACACTAATTGGTACTAGGTTAGGGCTACATCTATGACAAGAAAGATCTATTTGAGAGGAGGTATATATTGGTGTTGGTGGATTTCGAAAAAATTTATGGTGGTAATTAGAGGAATGACATCCCTCCGCTTCATTTTTGCAAGAGCAAGGCTTCAATAAGAGTAATGACCTAAAAAATAAATTGTCGGTCAAAATCTTTTACGATGAGGATATTTTGAGAATTTTTTAAGAGATTCCCAACATTATTGAGTTGTTTGAACGAATTTTGTTAGCTGAAAAAGTTGTTATAATAGCTTCAAAATGATATTTCAATGGTGTTTTAATGGCTCATAGTTGATTTTGAAAATAGGGGTAAAGTAATTTACTTAATAATTTTTTATTGATGTGGAAAGTAGGAAAGAGATTTCTATCTAGGAAGTATGGTATGTTAATAGATATTGTAATGGTGGTGTTTCCAGATCGTGTTGGTGAAATTTGATGACTATCATGGATGCTCTACTAAGTTGCTAAGAAGAAGAAGAAAATATATGAGATTAAAATAAATAAATAAAAAAATATTAAAAATAAAGTTTTAATATGTATTTTTGATTTTCACTCTCTATGAGAGAGTGAAATACACTCACTTTACCACATAAGCATTTAGGGAGGTAATAATTTTAATTTTAAATAGTTCAGGAGGGTAATAGGACTCCCGTGAAGTAAAAATGTGTAGTTGAAAATTGGGTAATAGATTGAGGGCTCATTTGGCCATTTTCTCTTCATTTAATGAAAGTTTCTTAAACAAAATTATCCTCCAAATTATGTATCAAAATAAAGGAAGCTTTTATTTTGATAACTAAATGGAACTAAAAGTTATATTTCTCCCCCCCCCCCCCCCCCATTTCTGTCTTTTTTGTTACGTTTTTTTTTCGTTTCCTTCCTTTTCTTTCTTAGTTTCTTTATTTGTTATGCCTTTTCCCTTTCCTTCTATTTTTTTCTTTCTTTTTCAATTATAAAATCAATTTTTTTTTATACATTTTGTATTTTTAAATAAAATTTATCTTTAGCTTCAAGTTTCAAGGTTTAAGATAAAAAAAAATCATATTAACTATTTTAAATTTAATAGATCTTGATTTATTAGATTTTCTATAAATCTTTACTTAGAGTCAATGCTTATCCCAATGACTTCAAAAAATAAGTTAACGCCTCATGAGCAACATTTGACACTATTTTTACTATGCGAAATGGTCTGATGGATCGTTATACTTGTATGAGGTTGTATTCTGAATCCTTCGACTTGACCCATTGTCAGCTGATTCCTTAAATTCAACTAAAATGAGACTTTTAAATCCCTCCAACCATGTCTGTAGCTCACTATCTCTTACATAAATGACATGTCATATCCACATCAAATATAATAATGTCATGTTATAATTATTTCATAAATATTTTTAAATTATTAACCAAAAATGTTATTCCATAAAAGACAAAAACAATAAATTTTCTATCTATAAAAATAAAATAAAATAAAATAGTTATTTCTCTCACCTCTCCTCCACCTCCCTCAACCCACAACCACGATTAACACCATCTCCATTAACCTTTTTTTTTTCTTCTTCAAGGCCATTGTCTATAGCTGTAACCCGACTCTTCAAGTTCTTAAAAAATATAATTCAATTTTTTCTCGAAGTTTCTAACATTCGTAACTCTAATAGTATTTGTTTACCAACGTTTACATCATCCATTTGAACCACCATAAATTTCTTTTCTCCATTAATGTCATTAAATCACCATTAAAATATCAAAATAAATCACAATATTTGTATGCAACTTTACATAATACATTTAACCTAATTTCATAAAGACATTCAACAATCACTTTTCATCCTTCAAGGATATTGATCTTTGTCACCTTATGGATTGTAAATAACTCAGAAAAAAGGAAAGAAAAACAAAACTACCAAAACAACACATTTTTGTTTCTCTAGGAAGAAAGAAAATATGAAAAAAAGGAAAGAAAAGAGAACTTGGAGATGGCTGGGAAGGGGAGAAAAAAAAAGAAATGGGGGTTGTATGGGGAAGAAGGTAATGTTAATTAGAGAGAGAAAGAGAAATGGGGTGGGTGCTGAGGGAAGGAAGAAAGAAGTGATTTTTTTAAATTTTCTTTAAAAAATAATATTTTTTAGTCTAAATTTGGAGTTCATGCTCCTTCTACGCGTGAAAGCACGTGTTGGTGCCAACTCAATAATTAAATTGCCATATAAGCTTGGTCAATGGTCAGAAGTGCTTGAAATATTGAGTTTCATTGAGTTAGGGTCCAGTTGACAAAAAGTCAAGTAGAAGCGTTCAGAACACAAACTCATACAAGTACAAGGGTTCATCAGACCATTTCACATTTTTACTAAGTCTAACTTATGGGGAACACAATAACCTTTTCCTTAGAGGTAAAACATAGCTCAAGGGTTAAGAAGAATAACATATGCCTCATGGGCTATAATTTACCCTATTTCACTATGTCTAATTTTTGACAAGTCCTATGACTCTTTCTTTAGAGGCAAGACTTAGATCAAGAACTACAAAATAACAAGTTACTCCCTATGGGTAAAATTTGACACTACCACATTGTGTCTTGATTTATGAGATTATTTATAACTCATGCCTTAGAGGCAAGACTTAATTGAAGGAATATTAAATAACAAGTTGCGCCTCATAGACAACAATTTACACAATTTTCCCTAAGTCAAACTTATGGTGAACACAATAATTTGTGTGTGTGTGTGGCAAGACTTGACTGAAGGAATATTAAATAACAAGTTACTCCTCATGGACAATAATTTACACAATTTTCACTAAGTCAAACTTATGGTGAACACAATAATGTGCGTGTGTGTATTCACTAAGTCAAACTTATGGTGAACACAATAATGTGTGTGTAATGACTGATGTACCATAAATTAACAGTACTTTTGATGGTTTAAACTTGGAGTTTTACGTGTGTCTTAAGCATTTTTAGTAGATGTAATGGTATTTTGCTTAGATTTTGTAGGAAATGGGTTTGGAGCAGTTGGCACTGAAATGTTGCGCCATCATTGATTTTTTGAGCGTTGACGATTTGACCTACGAGGCGTAACTCTTCTATGAGCTGTAGGTAGAAGACTATGTTGGATATAGTCAACAAAATGGAAAGCTCAATGGATTTCGAAACATGTCATAATCTAAAAAATACTAGAGAATTACTATATATATATATATATATAAAATATACACACACACCTAATATATACGTAATATACTTATTTGCTAGAAAAACAAGCTAATTATTTTCAAAAGATTTTTCTACTCTTCCACCAGCCAAATCTCTAGGTTAAGGAACTATGTGTGGGACAAAGAAGGTGCCGAAGGATTCCAGTGACAAGGCTTCAGTCCGCGAGTCGATATAAATCAACACCCCCTCCCAAACTAAAATTTTTCTTTGAGTGCAGGAACACAAGAGTCAAGAAAGATAACATCAAGCCTTGGGGCATGACCAGACACACATTCGACTTCTCACAATCATGAGCCAAAATACTCTTTTCCTACTTTATTTCCCAGAAGTACTTCAACTTGTATCTTATGTCTAAGAATATTTTATTTATTTTTTTTGCAGGTACGCTCAAGATCCGGATCAAATACTGAAGAAAAAGAGGGCCCTCGTAGGAAATTGGATAGTTAGCTTTCTGTCAAAATAACTCCACCAACTGGAGGTTATAATCTAACCTCATCAATAACTCCGCCAATTGGAAACCACCGCATAACAACGTGAAACTCTACAAGTCTGGGGTTGTACGTAGCAAAAGTCACTAAACTCGACTGATCGGAGGACGTACATAGCAAAAATCAGCTAAACTCCACTAATTGGAGATTGTACATATTAAACATTGTCAAACTCCACCAATCGGAGGCTGTACATAGAAAACATCAATCGAACTCCGCCAGTCAGAGGCTTTACATTACAAGCTTTACACAGACAGATACAGGCTTTTACATTACAACGGCCCCGCCAGACGGAGGTCTACATTACAAGTTTTACATAGCCAGATACATGCTTTTACATTACAATACCCCCGCTAGTCGGAGTCATTACATTACAAGATTTACACAACCAGGTGCATGGATTTTACATTACATCAACCCTGCCAATCGGAGGTCTACCTTACAAGTTTTACACAATCGGATATAGGCTTTTACATTACAACAGCCCTGCCAGCCGGAGGCTTTACACAGCCAGATACAGGCTTTTACATTACAACAGGTCCTTTAGTCGGAGGCCTCTACATTACAAGTTACTTTACCTACATCAGATTCACAACACAAAAAAAGCAGACATCAACGATCGTTTGAACATCTACACTCTACTCCTTACATTACTATTTCAATTTATAATTTTTTAAATCGCAACAGGTATTTTTCACCCTTTTACATGTTTTCCAGGACAACGCATTACAATAAGGAACTCCCTCTAAGCAACAAACTAGGGCAAGTTAGTGCAATGTCAAACATCGCTAGCTACGTTTAGAATTCACTTTCAAAACTCAACTCGACTCGATTTTCAGAAGTTCAGATTTAAATCTTACTTATAACTCTTTCATGTCTCAGTTCATTATAACTCAACACTAGGGCATCCTTTTGAAAATTCATTTATCTACCATAAGTCTTTAGTAGAAATTGCTACTGAACATTTCTCATTCAAGTTTCTTTAGAACTATGTCCCATCCCTCTATTCTTGATATTTTCTTCATACCTTGCCAACAAAAGATCTCAGTATTATAATAATTCGATACTGCGGAAAATTTTAATCAAAATTTTCTATTCTCCTACACTCTCGAACTATATGACCTGATTTCTCATGAAACCTGAGATATGTAGGCAACTCCGAAGCCAGAGTGCGGCCATAACCCCATAAACATTTCTTGCCGAGTTGTTGCTCAAAGTATATTTTGGTGGTCGCCTAAATTGGATCATGTCAATATTTCTTTGTCCACGTCTTCTCTGCTCTCCTCCATTGACAAAGAAAGGGGCAAGTTGTTGACACCCAATTTTGGCTCTCCACATTTATTTAACTAAAGTTTTGATAATATTAATAATAATAATAATAATAAAAATAATAACAACAACAACAACAACAACAACAACAACAACAACAATAATAATAAAATATATATGTGTTATGAAATTTTTGTACGAATAAGAAAAGATTGTTAATTATTTATTTTATTTTGATAAATTTATTTCATAAATATTATTTTATATTATATAAATATTACTACTTACTTCCTCATTTTTAAAATTTTACGTCAAATAACTATTGTTCTTAAGGGTTAACTCAATTTTTCTAATTCAATATAATCTCTATTGTTACAATAAACATTATTCGACATTTTTTCAGAATTAGGAAAGCTTAATTAATTAATGAGTTACTAATTTATTTAATTTTATTTTTAGAATGACTATTTTATCAAATAAGCTAGTCTTGAAAAATAATTATTTTTAATTTAATAAATTATGGCTATTTAATAAAGAAGATGACATAATTTAAATGGACTTAATTTGAGCAAAATTTAGCAATTCAAGTCATTCTAATTCAGCAAATCTGTGCGGCCGAAATTAATTAAGACTTTAATAGACTCCTACACCGCCCTATACTCTTCTTTCCAAGAAACACGTCTCTTCACCTTTTCCAGACCACGCTTCTCATTCCCCCAGAACGTCTTCTCCACAAACACACCGGGCTCCTCTCCCATCTTCGCCATGGCCGCCCCACGTGCTCTTCCGTCATGTCCGTCAGAAAAATGGCTCTGAACCACTGAAAAATGTCAATTTCTGGCGGTTCATTGCTCCATCAATCACTCAACCCTTTCAACACTACTAAAAAAATAGCGTTTAGCGATGAATTTTAGCGACAAATCAAATTCCGTTACTATATAGCGACAAATTTGTAACGGAATAGCAATTTCGTTGCAAGAATAACAAATAATTTTTTGAGTTATGACATAGCGACGGATTGGCGATGAAATATTTATTACGTCGCTAAATATTAGTGCGAAAATTTGGCGCTCTAATTTTCCTACGAATTTAGCAACAAAATAGGTGTCACAAATTCAATTAATATTTCGCAACGGATTTACTGACGAAAATGATGCTGCTAAATTTTTTTATACTATATAGTGACGGAATAATCCGTCATTAAAATTTATTCTGGATAAATATATTTATTTGTTAGCGACAAATTTTATAATCCATTGCTAATGTATTTTTATGTGCCATTTATTCTAGGGCTTAAATTCATTTGCATCGTTTTTGGTCTCCAGAACTAAGCTCTCTCCTTCTTCAATGGAGCTCTCATATGAGAACTGAGCTCTCTTCTTCTTCTTCTTCCATCTGTGATAAAGGATCAAGTAAGCCCTCTTCTTCTTCTTCTTCCATGCTCATTCTTCTTCAACTCTTTCTATCTATAGATTGGGGTTTATATTGAACTCATTTTTTCTCTTTATCTTCAGCAGCTCAACCTTCAAATTTTTGGAGAAATCGTCAATATTTTCTAAGAAGTAAGTACTCTTAGTTTGATGAATTAGTTACGAAATCAATGTTTTTTGTTTGGTTTCTATTTTTCTTTGAGGAACGTTATTTTCTTGCATAGAACAAGAACAAAATTAACTATTCAACGATTTTTGCGTAGTATTTGAAATGGGGTTTTGTGAGTTTTTAACTCTCAACTCTTTCACTTCATTAAGCTCAAAGTGAGGTTGGGGTCTTTTTAAATTAGGGTTTTAGAAGTTTGGGTGTACTGAAATCAGGGGTTGGGGTTTTCTTAAAATAGGAGTTTCAGAAGATTGGATGCACTGAAAATAGGGGTTTTTAGAACTTAGGTTTTTAGGAAAAAAGGGGTTAGGGTTCTGATTTGGATGCATATTGCTGATTTGCTGAAAATAGGAGTTTTTAGAACTTAGATTTTCAGGAAAAAAAGGGTTAGGGTTCTGATTTGGATGTATATTGCTGATTTAATGAAAATAAGACTTTTTTTTTGCGTGCCTGCCATAGTTTGCTGTGTTTCTCATCCAAGTGCACATGTACGTGCTCTCAGTACATCAGTTCTTCGTGACTTTATGTATGCTGGTTTGGTAAAACCAAGTGTGAAAGAAGTAGAAGATGTAAATGACATCCACAATCCTGCTTATCAGTACCTTAGCATAAGCATCATTGACTGGAAAATGGATACTGGGAAGGCTTTGATATGTGAAGCTAATAACCGACTTGAAAATGGAATGTCTGCTCAATTTCTTGATACTGCTGCTAGGGAATTAGGCTCTACTATATCAGTCTGAAAACTCACTTTTCTGGGGCATATATTAGGTCTCGCTGTACCATACCTATCTTGTAAAAGTCACTTTTAGTTTAGAAAATATATTTTAGAGTCCTTTCACTCATCCGTGATTGTTGTACAATGACATGTAGATAGTCCCACTTGTTTTGTTTTTCATTTGGCACATATTATGTTTGTTGTACTTCCAAATACAAACATGATTGTGGAAATAAGTAGATGTAGTTGTCTAATATTTGAGTGACCTACAAAAGGTTGGCTCAACTTTAGAATTGAATTTTTCCTACCATGTAATAACCGTCTTACTTTGTATTATACATTCAGCAGATAAAAATCATCTATGCAGTTTTGTTTTCCTTTCATTTTCTTGTTGATCTGCTTACTGATTTAGATAACTTAATGGTTATGTGAATAGTTTTGTGATCTAGTAATGTGATTAACTTTTGTGATAACTAGTCTCACATTCTTCCATTTATTGATGACTTAGGAGGAGTCTTGTCTAACTTTCATTATTTGTGCATCCAACTCGTGACTCAATCTCTCAGTTAAAATGTATCTCTTTTTTTCTCTCCCTCCCCTGCCCCTACAGTAGCTTTTTCCCTCAGAAAAGGTGGTGATTTGATTTTCTATTTATATGTTTGTTTGGTTCATTAGTTGTGGTAATAAATATTGTTGGTGTAATATTGCTTAGAAGACTACTTTTAAGGTTGATTTTGATTCAATTTTAGGCTTTTTGGAATTCTATGATATAGAACTTCTATTTGGTTTGTGAGTGATATTCTGAAGAGATTCTTTTTATTTTTCTCACTGAAAATAGGAGTTTTTAGATCTTCTCTAGTCCTTTTGTTTTCGGTCATAAAATCGAGTTCGAGGAAGTCCGAAGTTGAAATCTTTTGACGCCAAAGCTCTTGTTTGCTGCTCTACACAAGATTTTAGATATGCCAACATGTTCAAAATACAAGGTACATACATATATATGTTATGCACATAAAGGTGTAACTTCTATATTTTTATAATTAGTTTTTCTACACATGGCCTATTATTTTGTTATACTTTATACTATTATTTTTTGTCTACTATCCCTTTTACGAATGCTATTTATTTATTTTTTATAAGTTATAAATCCCTACACTTAAATATACATATTATTTTACTACATCTAATTTATCGTCAATTTGTCCCTACATGTAAATAAAATAATAACACATGTTTTTAAACAACATACATGTATATATTATACTTTATAATAAATCTAGCTAAGATCACAAACTTTATATAATATTTTAATATTTAGTATCATTCTTATTTACTTTATTTGTTTATTTCTAGGAAACTCCATCTTATGTATTTTCATTCAAAAAACATATTTTACACATACTACTACATATTTATACTCAGCTATTACCTCATTTTATTTTCCTTTGCATCTTAATTCTATATATAAATAAAACAACAATTTTTAATATCCTTTAAACTCAACATTTATATATCTTTGATAAATTTACATAAGACACATCTAATTTTTTAGCATATAAAAGTGTCGCACATTTTAAGTGCATTTATTTATTTACTTATTTATAGATGTATATATGTCATACCTTGTATTTTACTCTTTTTCTTAAATTAATGAAATTTACTTTTCATAAATTTTAAAGCAAATAAATTGAATAAATCTTCCTACTTATTTTTCTTAAATTGAGTTTAAGGACTATCTTCGAATAGGCTCTGAGAGATGCTTAATACCTTCCCCTCGACTAACCAAAACTCTTACTCAGAATCTCACTGGTTTCGCAAATCAAAACAGAGTTTAAATTTACATATAAAAATAGTTTTCTTCATTAAAATTAGGTGGCAACTCTAAAAAAAACAATTTTCAAAAAATAGAGTGGCAGCCATATTATATTGTGAACTGTTTTGGCTAGTTCGAAATAGGGGTGCGACTGCTTGGAGACTCTGCTGGGGAAACCCCATGTACTTACTTAGGTTTTAACTGTAGAAAACTCAATTTAGACATAACATTTTTGATTACTTGTTTATTTTCAGCTTATTATTTGCTTTGCTGAAATGATATATAACTTTGATTGAAAGGTCGCAAGTCAAATCCAAACTTGTGTTCCTTATTTATTTTTGAAACACTATCTGTTACTGCTTTCATCACACTGTCATTTTCACTTGCTATCGAGTTTTTCGCCATACACAAACACACACTGAACACGCGAGGGGTGTTCTGCACTCCTCCGAAAATCTCTTTGGATTCCTTAGTTTCAAAGTTGGTGCAATTAAGATAGTGCGCCTTCTCGCAATTATTCAGTCCACTCTCAATCATCTAGGAAAAACTCCTACTCTAGAAATAGGTCATATTGCATATCCTTAGGCAAGACAATATAAGGTATTGTCATTGCGTTTAGGAAACCACCCAAATGTCAATGAATTTCTTCTTTAAAGCTCGACGACATACATTTTGTGTGAAATTGATATGAATGATCCAAGCTAAAACACTTTACGGATTTGGAGCAAATAAACTCATCATACTCTTTACCTTTCTTTCAGATGCAAATCAACCAAAACCTCCCTAATATCAGGATGATGACTGAGGTCCCCCCGAACTTTGAAAGATTGGTGGGAAAACATTCGAGTGGGATACAGAAATGAGATTATGCCACACCTGGGGACATTAACTAATTTACTAAATGTGGAGGCAAACAAGTCACTCATTACTCTAATGATTGAATTCTGAGAACCAACTACAGTGACTTTTCAGTTCATAGATTTTGAAATCACATCAACACTGGAGGAGATAAGTCAAATTCCTGATTTGCCATTGGCTGGCAGAGAACCCTTGGCCCCGCGTACTATGTCGAGAATTGGTTTTATTCAGTCTTTGGGGTTGAGAGTAGGTCCAGGTTTGCAAAGAGTTGATGAGGGATAGGTCAAGTTGGATTATCTGTTTAAAAGGTTCGATCGTTGAGAGAGTTATGATAGGTTCCAACAAGAATTCTTCATCTTCAGGGTTGATTGGGAGAGGCACACAACTATTGTTTTCGTGATTGCCTTTTTGGGAATTATGATCTTCCCAAAGAAAAGAGATTGTGTCGATATCAACCAATTGCCTATGGTCATTTACATGTTTAGAGGACCTGTTAGAGTGACCATCGTACCCATAATCTTGGTAGAAATATTTCGATCACTATCCCTCTGGTCTAGAGGGTATGATCACTTTAAGGGCAATAACCAGTTTCTACAGATGTGGGTGTTGGAACACTTCTATCAAAGACAAACAGAAAATGGCATTGAAGCGGACGTACATAACAAAATCAGAAGCCATGCGATGAGATTGAGCATGTGGGATGCCCCAAATAATGAAGATGGTTGACACTTTTTCCTGACCCACCTCAAAGGGAACCATATTCAGTGGCGACTACCATGGGTCCATGGCCGAACTCAATTGATAACATCCCACGTCTGTTTCATTGAGTTGATTGGGTTGGAAGGCTTCCAGCCTTACACACCTCTAAGAGTCCTCCGGCCGTTTGGAATTACCCAAGGCGTTCCTTCATGGTCAAATATGGCACTAATAGAGGTCGATTAAGAAGGAAGAATCCCGACCAAAAGGATCACAAATTTGGTACAAGAATGGTATGACATTCTTGAGTTAGGAATGGGGGTTGAGTCGTG
The DNA here is from genome assembly GCF_900185275.1 of Solanum verrucosum. Lineage (NCBI taxonomy): Eukaryota > Viridiplantae > Streptophyta > Magnoliopsida > Solanales > Solanaceae > Solanum > Solanum verrucosum. The sequence continues at coordinate 355,963 of NW_026020258.1, forward strand.
GTTCACCCTAGAATATTATACTTGGTTTATGATGGGAGAAATTCTCACAAGGCCCAGTTGTGACAGGATTTTGGGGTTCACATTCACCCAAAGATCAAATCAAATTGGCATTGAGCTATTGAACCTCATGCTCACCACAACCATGTATCATCAGGTGACCCCATGGTCTGTCGACCATCTCATACAGGCAGTTGATGATGAACCAAAGGAAGAGATGGAGGAAGACCCAGAAGAGGGTCCTAGAGAGCCAACTGAGGAGATGGAAGAGGATTCAGAAGAATACTCAGAGCATGACCCTAACTTGTATGACCCCAGAGATAGAGGCGTGATGCATATGGAGAGTGAACTGGTTCCAACAGCAAAAAACGCTCACTCGAATTATAGTTCCATAAGGTTCGATGAAAGGGAAGATTCAAACCATTGGGAATGGAAGGTCGACGAATCCCCAGAGTACCACCTAGGGCCATATTATGATGTGGACGATGACGATGACAATGCCCCAACCTAGCCGTAGATCGTTAGTTTTCTTCGAACTCTCTCATAAGCTCCTTAAAGTGTCATATGGCCTAGCCCTCTTGTATGCCTTATGGCCACCCCTGTACATTCATTTCTTAGGCTTTTGATCGCCTACATTAGTGTAATAGCTAGATTGGCTTGATCAATGAAGTTATGTTTGCTCCAAATCTAAAATGTGTTTAAATGGATCATTCATTATCAGACTAATTGTAACGTAGGCCCACCTCAGGCAAAATGAGGTTCTATAGTAGGACGCTATTTGAATGTCACTAAATTAGCATATATATGTGTTACACTTACATATTTGTTACATTATTCAATATCTCCCAAACTAACATAGTTTCCCTTTTTCTTTGTTTTTTCATCATTTATTCCCAAAATTACGTTGATTTGTGCCGACTTGCTAATTGGCTAACTCACGATATAACCTTCGATCAAAAGGAAAGATAGCTAACAAAGACGAGTTCAACGTTGCTGCGAACATAATGATACCTATTGAGAACCCCGAAGGTTCTCGAAACGTAACATACATCCAAAATGAAGAGAAAATGGCTCACATGGAGCAAGAAATTGAGATCTTGAGAAAAGAATTACACCAAGTTCGAGACATGGCCAAACTGTCGACTTCCACTTTCCCAACCTTCAAGACACCTATATACTTCCCAAAGGCAGACTTGCCTTTTTGCTGACTTACCAAATCAGCCAAAACTAACTCATCACGCTCCCGCTCATGGTCGAGTTCCATCGGCTTCTCCAACCGCAGTCAGAATCATTCCTAACCTCTCTAATTGCAACCCTACCATGCCTACAATGCAGCATATACTTGGGGCACATGTCACCACTCCCTATAAGCCACATGTTCTACCTGTATATGCCACTGGAGCTCCTACCTTCACAAAGCCAGCTGAAAGAGGTTGCATCGGTCAATGTCCAACTTCATGGTCTGAGAAAGTCATTGAAAAACTTACAAGTCACTAGAGGAACAAAGAGCCTGGATTCTAATGACTTGTGCATCCATCCAGACATTGACATGCTGGTAGGGTACAAACCACCGAAGTTTGACATGTTTGATGGAAATAGTGACCTTCACGCATATTTAAGGGCATACTATGACAAGTTAGTCGGTGTAGGGAGAAATGAGAAGCTGGGGATGAAGTTGTTCATCCAGAGTCTGTCTAAAGAAGCATTGACCTGGTATACGTGCCAAGACCCTCGAAAATGGTGTGACTGGCAGGAAATGGCTGAAGATTTTATGACTCATTTCAGATTCAATACTGAAATTACAGCCGATAGATTTTCATTGGCCAACATCTAGAAGAAGCCAAACTCTATATTAGTGACTTTATCGGCTAAAGGGTCGACCGGAGCTTGATGAGCTTCTTGATTCACATTCTCTCCCGCATTGTTTCTAGCATAAGCTCTTCGAGTAGGCATTTCCTGTAGAGCATCGGGTAAGGAATAGGAGAGAGACTTTATAGCTAAACTCTATCCCACGACTTTAGAGTAATGAAATAAGTGGAGTTTCCTCATCATCTCGTAGACTCTCATTCATAAATATGGCGTGCTTCACACTCATGAACAAGATTCTACTTGATGTGAATTATGAGACATCCTACGACCTTTCTTAACCTTGTACTATAATTACCGAGTTTGTCATGACCCAGGGGTACACCCTAGATGTAACATGGCATAGAGGACCCTGAGAGTCCCCATAAAATCAACTTAGCATTCATCATATAGGATATAATCAATGTAGCCTTTCTCATCATCAATATAGTCGATGTTGCTTCAACCTTTAATTCAAACAAATCTGCATACAGAATCACAAGTAAGGTATTTTTTTAATCAAAAAATAAATACCTAAAGTGAGATGGTAATGTCTTTAGTTGAAGCATGGGTGCTTCTTCAATTGAAGGCTTAGTTGGAGGCCCCAAAACCCTATCAATGGCTCCCAGTGATCTTTTGAGCTACCCACACTAGACACCTCCTTAAATTGCACCATTTTCTATACTTCAACATCACCATAGATATAGTGTCCCATCAACACACACTCTAGTGGATCCTTGGACACAATGTAATAAGCTTCTGCTACAAGATATATCACTGAATGACCGACAACTCTTTATGCACAGCCGACACTTTAAGAGCTTAATACACATCAAAAGCTTCATCATTATCATGCTCTCTCATGGTAAGTTGACCAATTGCTACATCTATCGTATAACGCCCAGTAGCCAAGAAAAGTCTCCTGAGAATAAATGACTCCTCTAGCTCTGGCACAAAATTAAGCACAACAAAATCAACAAGGGATACCAATGATCCTTGTTGGACCAAGAAATCCTCCACCACACCTTGGTAGGTCCTTCTCTGAAAGTAGAGTTTTAGTAACTCAAACCAGGAACTGACAGGACGGACCGTAGTCCAATCCTTGAACCATAAGTGGGCAAATGTAGGTCGAAGATCAAGGAAGTCTGACCAAGTGTGGACCCACTGAGGCATTGACGTATCGTTGGTCGACCCATGGCCCGTCCTGCACATACGTCGATTAAAGATCAAAAAGTTGGAATTCCAGTACCTGATTTTATTTTCTAAATATTGGACCATGGAAGGTGACATACGAACCGTTGGTTGACCCAGGGTCCGTAGGTCATGCCGTCGACAGAAGCTGCATTTGAGCAGTTTTATGTCCTTATTTTGTTTCTTGCTTAAGTTAGGATTAGTTTTCTATAAATAGGAGTTGTAATCCTTGTTTTTGGACGTTAGACATTATTGTAATCTTTAAGTTTTTTTTCTTTGGGAATTAAGTTGCAAACTTCTACCAATTAAATATCCTAATTTCATTTTCGACAATTTTCACTTTGAATTTTAATTCAAAATTGGGATTTTCATCTATTCTCATAGTAAGTTCATGAATTCTTCTAACCTAGTTATGAATTGTGAACTATTTAACATGTGTATCTAATTCCACAATTAGGGTTGTGGGAGCCATAAGAAATATAAAAAGTAGGAATAATAATTAGTAATTCTTGAATAATGTTTATGCATGTATGGTTAATCCTTTCGTTTAGAAATCTTTTTAACGAGTGCACACGTTAGAACTCGCCTCGTTCTTACTTGCCAGATGAAGGAGGTAATGAATGAGAAAAGGATTAAACAACAAAGATTTATTGGATGCTATCTAATAGTGTAATGTCAATTGGATTTAGGGTGAAAACGAAACCATACATTGATGTGATCATTAATTTGGGGTAAAAGGTAAGGGTTAGTAAGCCATACACCCGTAGCCGGATCAATGTGCGTTGTTAAATTACCTATTTGGAGGACTAATCACTTAGGGATACCCAACTTACCAAATTTGCATGTGAAACACTAGTAAAGGATTACTGTGTTAAGAGCTTGTGGGGAACACATAAGCCCTAGTTTCCTTCTCATATTGTTACTTGAGCATTCAAATCTGTTACTTGCTTACAACCCCCCTGTTTACTTTTCTTAGAAATAGTTTGATTAAAAAGATATAATTGTTAGTAAAGTTTAAGTCTAAAGCATATTCCTCGTGGGATTTACCCCAACCTACAAGTTGGGTTCTTTATTTGACAACGATTGCTTATACTTCTTTAGGGAGGTGTAATTTGAGCGAAACAGTCGGCTTGGGTATCCATTAAAAAAATCTCGATATATGAACTAGAGTATCATAAAACATATCAAGTTTATATATTTCCTTAGATACACTATATTTATCACAATCTGACTTGACATAAAATTAAATAAAGAATGAGGACATTGTGAACTTTTAGCTCTATATATCTCATAGTATCATTTACTTTGATTACGTTAGATTAATGTAAAAGTCAAATGTTGATTTGAAAAGTCAACCTTGGCAAAATGATTAAAATCTAGGACTAAGACCGTAAATGAATTTCCCTCAATCTAATAATTTACAAATATTAATCTGATTAAGTATATTCATATATTACTTTTTTTGTCACTTTTTTTCATTTTTCTATAAATGTCTAGTTAATCAACTTTTTTTTGTTAACTAAAGGAATTTATTATTAAGTAGCAAATGAGTAAAAGAAAAAAATTGTGAAAAAAATCATCATATTACCATTTTTACACTAGTCTTCATTTTTTTTTCTATAAAAGTTGTTTTGACTCTTAAAGAAGAAATACTATATAAAGAGCATCTTCTTAAGTTGATAAACAACAACAAATACAATACAATTTGAAAGGAAAGATGGGCAAATTGAATAGTTTGTTATTTTCAGTTCCCCTAGTTATGTTGATAGCATCAACATGTTTTCTTCTTCTATCTACAAACATTTTTTGTTATATTAAAAATTCGCATAATAGTTTATTATATTTCACTGACTAATGAAGTGTGGAAATCATCATTTAAAGTTTCATATAATAATAAATCTATTTTAATTCTAGAAAATTCACAAATAATTAACTTATATTTCTTTTTCTTTCACATTTTATTATGTTACCTTACTTTAGAATATTTTGAAATAGATATGAAAAATACATATAATGAAATTGCAATTTCAAGTTTGTTTCAAGTAGATGGTTTGAACTGTTGCTCCGATAATCACATTGGACATTGAATTCCTGGCAGCGAAGTTGATACCAAATGTGATAATATTTGCAAGCAAAATTGTAAGGGAGGTCACTGCAAAGTCATTGGCTTTAACACCTCCTAATCATTTTTGTCATTGTCTTTGTTAAAAAATCTTTACAAACTTATTCTATATATGTGGTTGCTTTAACAAAAGAGATATTGTTATGTTTCAACATGCACATATTAAAAATTCTATAATAAAATTCTAATTTTATGTTCCAAAAAAGTATTATCTTTAATTTATTTATTTGGGTCATTTAATAATTATTTTTCTCTTTACCTTTGGGTTCATTGTCAATATTATGATAATGAAGAGATAAATGTTGTATATTTTACTATATTATTCTCATATTAACCTAAAACCTAATTTAGACTTAGATATTTTCATTTTAGATCACGAACAAAATTATCCTGACAAATCAAATTAAGATAAATAAAGTGATCCCCACATTATTGATAAGAGCACTCATCAGTCACAAAATACTTTGAAATTTAGAGACAAACCAATATTTTCTCAAATTTACTATGTTTATCAAAGACTTGAACTAAAATTAAATCAAGAATGAAGACATTTAAAAAATTCAATCTTAACTATCTTATATTATAGAAATCAAGTTTCGGAAGATCAATTACATTTGGATGAAGACTCTTCAAAATTTTATAGGTCAAGTTAATGTAAAATTCAACTGTTGATTTGAAAAGTCAACTTTAGTAAAGTGGTTTAAATGTTGGACTAATAAGGCCGTCAATGTATTCTCATTAAAGAAAAAAAATAATCAAAACACTAATCGTTTACCCTCCAGAATTTGAAATCCACAACAGTAACATGGATAGAAACTCATACTTCTTTTTTTAAAATTTCTAACTCTCTAAGAATGTAATAATTTGTCTTAATTAATTTTATATATGAAAAGTTTTGGCTTCTATCTAAAAATAGGAAATTTCATAATTCTTGTAACAAATGTTAAAGTGATAGAAAGTACATTGCAATCACAAAAAATATACACGAAGAAACATAATTTTACTGATAAATAATAATCAGTACAAATTTGTTTATCTCTTGTATCTTCTCTCCTTAGAGTTTCACCGTTATTCGAGGGTCGTTAGTGGCGTATTTCTCGAATTAAAGATAATTTGGGTTGATCCTCTATGAATATCCCAAGATTTTATGGGATATTCAAGATTCCTTTTAAGGGAAATATATTAAACTTTATAAAGGCATGAACTAGGGCTTAGGATTGAAAAGCCTCCAAGAACCGAACTGAAGTTTAACACGTGTAGTAGAGTCCTAATTGAAATAAAACACATTTTGTAGAGCCTCATAAAATTTTGATATTTACAAATACTATATAACAAAATGCATATTAAGTAGAGTACTTAATGCTATCTTACTTATCACTTTACTTATAGTTTTTCCTTAATTGACTAAGTTATCAGATGTTTTTTTGGTAAATAAATAATTTTATTACCAACTTGAAAATGAGTACATAAAAAATTACTAATCAATGGAGTCCCACATGAGTCGTTTAGGGTTCCACGAGCCATCTAGGCAGTCATGGTCCCTAGACCAGTGTCTAGGCAAGCCCTCATCTCCCACGCGCCAAACTTCACACATCGTCTAGCCCTTCATGACCTGTCTAGGGGATTGTGGGAGAAGGCTGCCTTGGGGAGCATACTATCTAATCCTTCACAGGCACCACCATGAGCCATGGTGCCCTTCTCGAGTCGTTTAAGGGATGGTTGGAGGAGAGCCCATCTTGGACACCTACTGGGAAAGAGAAGCTCCACGAGCACCACCACGAGCTGGGGTGCACGTCACGGCCCTTGAGGGGCTCCATGAAAGGTTCCTTGGCTCAATGGAGGGATGGTGACCTCCTCCTCGACTCTCTTTTCTAGGTTCCTAGATTCAGGGGTGTTACATTAGCTCCCTCTTGAGGGCATTCATCCTCTAATGGGATTCTAGACATGATATGAAAGAAAATAACTCAAAACTAGCAGCCCATTGTAACGACCCGAGACCACCCCCTAGTTGTTACCGGCGTATTCGACCTCGAAGAGGTCTTATACAAGCCCTTAGCATTCATCATAGCATGCATCATAGAATAAAAACACGGAAAATTTAAAACTTTTACTTTGGAAGTTCAACTTCACTTCATATATGAAAATAGAATCTAACTTCGTCACAATGTACCATCTAGAAATAGAGGTATCGAAAATAGGACTTAGCCCTTACATTAATAAAAAGTCTTGAAATAGGAAAGTACATCAATGTCTTTCAACATAAGCAAAGAACTAAACATAGAAGTTAGATCATAGGGTCTTGTCCACGGACTTGAGGACTCACCAACTTGGGGAAGCAACTCCAAGTGTCTTGAGAAGTAAGCTTGAATCCTCAATGGTCCGAACCTAAATGTTTGGGGAAAAAGGAGAAAATATGGGTTAGTACAACACACGTACTAAGTATGGCTACTATGCATAAAAACCATTGAAACATACATAAAAGGTCATCCTAGTCAAAACATGCTTTTTACCAAGTAAATCCAATATGCACACAAAGTAAGCATCATAGTACAAACCAACATAATATCATCCCAACATGTAGACAACCCAAGTAATACTAGTGCAATGCAAGGAATAGAATCCCATAACCCTATTCAAAGCCAAGTATCACATTAAGCAACCTACTTCATGCATACATATATAAGATCATACTTCATCATGATCATACATAACATAGCTTCATCATACATAAGCCATAATCATCATAATCATAAGAGAACACTACTACAACCATCTCTTAGGATCCCAGAAGTGCAACGTTCAAGAGAAGTCCCATACCCTCATTTATACAATGTAGAAACCCTTAAGAAAGCCCTTGTAAGAGTCCACACCTTTCATACCTTCATTTAGTTTTACATTAGGGAGATATTGCCATAACCGACATAGACCAATAGAGCTACATGGAATCTGATGTTCTACTCCCACACCGAAAAGAGAGGGTTAACACTTGCCTAAGGTGTAACCATTCGTACATAGCTATCTAGGTGGATCCACTAAGCTAAAGTCCTATGTGGGCACATAGTTAAGGGTCAAGGAGATTGCTCCTAGAAATCCTGACTTACTAAAAGTGGGTGATTTCCATCTCATGAGACAACACATACCATGGGTAATCCGGACTTGCTAAACGTGAGGAAACCCATGGCGGCAGCCAGACTTACTAAACGTGAGACCCCCATCTCCTTTACATGCCCTTTCGGTGCTAAGCATCTAATTCCCTTTTGTAATCATCTTTAGTCATCACATAAGTTCACATTAGCCTTTACTAGACTCTTATGTAAACATCTTACCATAATAGCTCATATGTGTTCATAAGTGAGTAACAATCCTTTCACTTTAGAAACACTTAGTAAGTGAGTAACCCTTACACTTTACATTACACTGTAATGATGAGAACTATCTTTCGATCATATAGCAATCATACCATAACATACATACATATTTCATAGCTAATTCAAGTGTAGAGGGTTAAGGATGAGGAAACTAGGTCATCAACACCACAACAACACATTAGGTATAGCATCATTACAATCTAAGTAATTCACCTTTCATACTTGAGTTCAAAGAAGAACCAACCTTTATACCTTCTTTCCCTTCATAGGACATTCATACTACACTCACCAATCAGTTCATAACCAATACATAATACAAGGTAATTCACGAAGTAATACATAGTCAACATCAATATAAGCAATTGACATATTCCTTTCATAGCCTTCAAGGCTTCATTCAAAGGCTCAACCCTAATTTCATAGAAATTATACATAAGCTTGAGTAGAATCATCATACAAACAAGAATTACATAACATCACATTCGATTCGTAGCCTTCACTCAATATCCAACACAAACTAGGGTTAGAATTAGGAAAATAAGGAGAAACATGGGTCTCATGGGGAATTCTTCAAGAAACCACAAATACAACATAAATTCATTCATAATTGTTCATATATCAATCAAATTCAGTTTATAACATCAATTTCACTTTAGAAAGAAGACCCACGTTTTTGGATTGAAAACCTAGAAATTGGAGATTTTGAAATTCATCTTGAAGGGACCTCTTGGGGAAAGGAATCCGAAGAGTGACAAGCAACCATACCTTAGTTGATTCTTTGAGAATCAATGGAGAAACTCCAAGCAATTTGGGAAAGAACCTTGAAACCCTAGCTCCAATGTATTCTTCTTCTTCTAAGGTTTTTAGAGAGATAGTTAGAGAGAAGTGGGAGAGTTTTGATTTTAATTGGGTGTTGTGTAGAATGACCAAAACTTGTGAATTTAGACTTAAAAACCAATATATAATTAACCTCTAAAAACACCCAAAACACCCCTACTTAAATAGGACTTAAAAGGAAAAGTCCCAAAACTCCTCATTTAAATGGTCCCCGTCAGGGACCACGGCTAACATTCACGGACCGTGAAAGTGCACCACAGGCCGTGGTACTGCCCGTGGTGTTGGAGGTAGTGGCTCCCCTTTCGTGCACAAGCCAACAGTTGGCCAAGGAAAGACCACGGAGCCTCCCACGATTCGTGGTCATGACCATGGTCCGTGGTGATGGTCTTGGTCATGACTTGGCCTTGTGGAGGCAAGGCCTTCAAGCTTTGGTGCAGAGTGATGTTCACGAGCCACCCCTTTCCCTCGTCAAGTGCACCATGGCCCGTAGTGGTGCCGGTGGTGCCTTGGGAAGTAGCTACCCTAACAAACCCCAACTCCCTAAAAGCTAAGAGAACTCCACGCCCATCTTCACGAGCCGTGAAGTGGACCACGACTCGTGGTCCCTCTCGTGAAGGGTGAGGCAGTGTCTGGGACACTTGGAGGTCCCTCTCCCTTGACCAAGAAAACACCACTAAGCCTCCCACGGTCCGTGGTCATGACCACGAGCCGTGGTGATGGCCATGGAGGTTGAGGCAGTTACTCCAAATTTGGGGCAGCCTTTGCCTTAGGGCTTGGCTTGCCCCTTTTGTTTGGCACTCCTCCCTTAGGCCTTAACTCATAGACCACCATAGCACACCTAGATGGTCTACTAACTTAGGGGAATTCATTTTATACCTCATTGACACTACGTTTAGGCCCTAGTAAAACCTACGAAATTTCTGGGGTGTTACAATATCCCCCCTTAGGAACATTCGTCCCCGAATGTTACTAGGACTTCTTTCTAGGGAGACAATGACTCGAACTAGAAGCACAACAACCAGTCACATCAACATCATTGTATCATCATATCATAAAGGAATTTAATCCACAACATCACTATGCTCAAAACTCTTTACTTCATATAAGTATAGGAGGAACTACCTTCTCCATATTCAATGAGCATCAACATATATTTTCAGTAATCAACAAGACATTTTGTTAACAAGACAACATCAATCATGCTCATTACAACTCTCATGAGGACAACATCACACAACATCTATGGGTGCAATTTCAATCATGAGAAACAAAATTCATGAAAATTCAACATACAACTTAAGCATGAATTTTCACAAAAATATGCACATACAAGGAAATCATGTCATAATCATCAACACACATGATTTTTCAATTTATACCAAATTAAGAGAGACTACTAACCTCAACTATGGCTAGGAGTAGGAGGAAAAAGATTAGGGTAGCGGGACTTCATGTCGGCCTAAGCCTCCCATGTTGCACCCTCAACTAGGTGGTTTCTCTATAGGACTTTTACGGAGGCAACTTCTTTATTCCTCAACTTCTTAACTTGACGATCTAATATTTCGACCGGAACCTCTTCATAAGAAAGGTTCTCATCCACACCTAAACCTTCTAGAGGGAGGATGGACACCGGTTCACCTGTATACTTCTTTAACATAGAAATATGGAACACCGGGTGAACCGGGGCCAATTCATTGGGCAATTTCAGCTCATAAGCGACCTTTCCGACACACTTCAAGATCTCATAAGGCCCAACATACCGGGGGCTAAGTTTCCCCTTCTTACCAAACCTCATCACCCCTTTCATGGGTGAGATCTTCAAGTAGACCCAATCACCTACTTCAAATTTAAGATCTCTCTTTCTATTATTGGCATAAGACTTTTGCTGACTATGAGCCATTTTCAACCTATCTCTTATAAGTCGAACTTTCTCCGTGGCCTCATAGACCACCTCGGGACCAAGAAGAGCAAATTCACCCACTTCAAACCACCCAACCGGAGATCGACACCTTCTACCATAAAGTGCTTCAAAGGGTGCCATATCAATACTTGAGTGGTAGCTATTGTTGTATGAAAATTCTATCAAAGGTAGGTGGTCATCCCAACTACCTTTAAATGACACACGCTCTCAACATGTCCTCTAGGGTTTGGATGGTGAATTCCGCTTGACCATCCGTTTGAGTGTGAAATGCGGTACTATGCTTCACTTGAGTACCAAGCCCACTTTTGAAAGACCTCCAAAACTGGGAAGTAAATTGGGTACCTCTATCCGAAATAATCGACAATGGGGCCCCATGCAACTTCACAATCTCTTTAATGTACAACTTAGCATAATCTTCCACCGAATAAGAAACCTTGACGGGAAGAAAATGGGATGATTTAGTAAATCTATCCCCAATGACCCAAATGGAGTCATCTTGCCTACGAGTTCGAGGCAAACCTACCACAAAGTCCATATTGACCTCTTCCCACTTCCAAGTGGGGATATTGATATCTTGAGTTACACCTCCTGGTCCTTAGTGCTCGGCTTTGACTTGTTGACAATTTGAGCACCTAGCCACAAATTTTGCTATGTCTCATTTCATCCCGTTCCACCAATAAATCTCAGGTAAGTCGCGATACATGTTGGTGGCTCCTGGATGGATGGAGTATCAGGACCCATGGACCTCCTCTAAGATTGTCTCTCTTAGGCCATCCACATCCGGCACACATAACCTCCCTTCGTGCCTAAGCATCCCATCTTCTCCTTGAGAGAAAGTTTCTATTGCTTTGTTGAGAACTAACTTTTTTAGTTCCATCAAAATAGGGTCAACATGTTGCTTAGAATTCACGTCAACAACAACCGATGACTCGGAATTATGACGGACCATGACACCTCCTTTTGGGGAATCTTCAAGTCGGACACCCAACCGGGCTAGCCTATGTACATCACAGGCTAACTCCCTTTTCTCTTCTTCCACATGAGACACACTACCCATAGATACACGACTCAAAGCATCCACAACTACATTTGCTTTCCCGGGGAGGTAAATGACACTCATATCGTAATCTTTCAAGAGTTCCAACCACCTCATTTGTCGGATATTCAATTCTTTTTAGGTAAAAACATATTGAAGGCTCTTGTGGTCGGTAAACACATCCAAGAAATTTGGGAAAGAACCTTGAAACCTTAGCTTCAATGTATTGTTATTCTTCTAAGGTTTTTAGAGAGATAGTTTAGAGAGAAGTGGGAGCGTTTTGATTTCAATTGGGTGTTGTGTATAATGACCAAAACTTGTGAATTTAGACTTAAAAACCAATATATAATTAACATCTAAAAACACCCAAAACACCCCTACTTAAATAGGACTTAAAATGAAAAGTCCCAAAACTCCTCAATTAAATGGTCCCCGTCAAGGACCACGGCCAATATTCACAGATCGTGAAAGTGCACCACGGGCCGGGGTATTGCCCGTGGCGTTGGAGGCAGTGGCTCCCCTTTCGTGCACAAGCCAACAGTTGGCCAAGGCAAGACCACGGAGCCTCCCACGATCCGTGGTCATGACCATGGTCCGTGGTGATGGTCTTGGTCATGACTTGGCCTTGTGAAGGCAAGGCCTTTAAGCCTTGGTGCCAAGTGATGTTCACTAGCCACCCCTCTCTCTCGTCAAGTGCACCACGGCCCGTAGTGGTGCCCATGGTGCCTTGGGAAGTAGTTACCCTAACAACCCCCAACTCCCTAAAAGCTAAGAGAACTCCACGCCCACCTTCACGAGCCGTGAACTGGACCACGACTCGTGGTCCCTCTCGTGAAGGGTGACACAGTGTCTGGGACACTTGGAGGTCCCTTTCCCTTGACCAAGGAAACTCCAAGAAGCCTCCCACGGTCCGTGGTCTTGACCACGAGCCGTGGTGATGGCCGTGGAGTTTGAGGCAGTCACTCAAAATTTGGGGCAGCCTTAGCCTTACGCCTTGGCTTGCCCCTTTTGTTTGGCACTCCTCCCTTAGGCCTTAACTCATAGACCACCATAGCACACCTAGATTGTCTACTAACTTAGGGAAATTCATTTTATACCTCATTGAAATTATGTTTAGGCCCTAGTTCAACCTACAAAATTTCCGGGGTGTTACACTCATCATGCATGCAATTAGAAATGCACATATCAGAGGAGGAAACATCAACTCCAAGCTAAAGCATGTTCAAAACATCATAATCAAATGCACATAAACATGTAGAAATCAACCAAGTCGACTTATTTTCTAAAAACTTAAGCTTTTTCATGAACTTGCATAAATGAGGAAATCATGGAAATATCTAAGACACATGACACCATAAGAGTAAACCATGAGGAACTCAATACCGCTAGTTAGAGTAGGAGAAGAAGGAAATAGATGAGGATATTGGGACATAATATTAGCCTTGGCCTCACAACTAGCACCCTGAACTAACTGATTCCTCTACAAAACTTTCACGGAAGCAACTTCTTGACTCGCCGGTCTAAAATCTCACCAGCAACTTCTTCATAGGAAAGATTTTCCTTGAATCCCAAACCTTTTAAGGGAACTATGGATGTCGGATCACCAACACATTTCATCAACATAGAGACATGGATTACTGGATGCACCAATGCCAACTCATTAGGCAATTCAAGTTCATAAACAACCTTACCAAAAAGGCTAAAAAACTGATATAGGCCTACATAACATGGAATAAGTTGAATTTTCTTACCAAACCACATTATACCCTTTATAGGTGAAATTTTCAAGTAAACCCAATTATGAATATCAATTTCAAGATCTCTTCTTATCATATTGACAAATGACTTTTGCCAGATTTGAGCCGTTTTCAAACGTTCTCTAATAAGTCGAACCTTTTCCATAGCATCATGTACCAACTTAGGACCTAGTAGGGCAACTTAACCCACTTCAAACTTACCTATGGGTGATTTACACCTCCTACCATACAAAGGCTAAATTTGAGCCATGTTAATACCTGAGTGAAAACTATTGTTATATGCAAACTCAATCAAAGGCAAATGATCATCCCAATTACCCTTGAAGTCAATCACACAAGCTCTCAACATATCTTCCAAAGTCTGGATAGTACGCTTCGCTTGCCCATCGCTTTGGGGATGAAAGGTCGTACTAAGGTTAACACAAATACCAAGACCCTTTTGGAAAGATTTCCAAAACTGTGAAGTGAATTGAGTACCACGATCGGAGATAATGGACAAAGGCACTCCATGAAAATTCACCATTTCTCTCAAGTACAACTTATCATAGTCCTCCACCGAATAAGAAACGTTAAAGGGGAAAAACTAAACTAATTTTGTCATTCGATCTACTACAACCCAAATCGAGTCATGTTGGCACCGGCTGCGAGGCAAACAAACAACAAAGTCGACATTCACATCTTCCCACTTCCAAGTAGGAATGCTTATGTCTTGGGATAAACCTCTCGATTTTTTATGCTCAACTTTGACTTGTTGACAATTAAGACATTTAGCCACAAACTCTGTTGTATACTTCTTCATCGCATTCCACCAATAGATTTGTTGCAAATGATGGTACATCTTGGTGGCTCCGGGTGAATGGAATAGAGAGAACTTTGGGCTTATGACCAAATTTGTTCCCTCAGTCATCAACATTATGGACACACAACCAACCTTGATATCCAAGGACATCATCTCTCCCTTATAAGAAAGCCTTTACGGACTTTTTAAGCACTACTTCCTTTAATTAAACCAAAGTTGGATCAAGACCTTGCTTAGCTTTCACATCCGCCAGAAAAGTTGATTCTGAACCATTGTGAACCATAACACCAACCTCTAGAGAAAGTTTAGATCCTTTTTATTAAACACATATTGCAATGTGGTCGGTAAAGACATCCACATGCACACAATACAAATAATTCCTCAAAATCTTTAAGGTAAAAACAACAGCTGCTAGTTCAAGGTGATGGTTAGGATAATTATTTTAATGAATCTTAAGTTGCCTTGAAGCATATGCAATGACTTTCCCATTTTTCATAAGCACACATCCTAGCCCTATTCTAGAGGCATAACAATACACAACAAAACCATAAGTCCTTTCCGCTAAAGTCAACACCGGAGGGGAAGTAAGTCTACACTTCAATTCCTGTAAAAATCTTTTCACACACTTTAGACCATATGAACTTAGCCTTCTTTTGGGTAAATTTGTCAATGGAGAGACAATAGAAAATAACCCCTTAACAAACCTTCTATAATAACCAGCCAAATCCAAGAAACTTCTACTATCCGAAAAGGATAGAGGTCTGGGCCAACTCTTTACCGCATTTGTCTTCTAAGGATCTACCTCAATAACCTTGCTTGAGATAACGTGACTAAGAAAAGTAACATACCTTAGCCAAAACTTACATTTTCTAAACTTTGCTAAGAGTATTTGGTCCTTGAAAATGTGCAGCACAATCCTCAAATGATTGATGTGATCATCCTCACTTATCGAATAGATCAATATATCATTAATGAACACAATCACAAACATATCAAGGTATTGTGTGAACACTCTATTGATCAAATCCATAAATGTCGTCGGAGCAGTAGTCGAACCAAAGACATCACCAAAAACTAAAAATGACCATATCAGGTCCCAAAAGACGTTTTCGGAATATCATTATCCTTCACCCTCAATTTGTGATAACTCGACCGAAGGTCAATCTTTGAGAACTATCTTGCCCCTTGAAGTTGGTCAAACAAGTCATCTATACTTGGGAGAGGATACTTATTCTTAATTGTAACCGTATTCAATTGCAAGTAGTCTTTACACATTTGGAGAGAACCATCTTTCTTTCTAACATTCAAGACCGTAGCACCCCATGGAGATATACTCGGTCGGATAAAACCCTTATCCAACAAGTCTTTTAATATCCCTTTCAATTCCTTAAGCTCTGCCCGAGCCATTCGGTAAGGATAAATAGAAATAGGTTGCACATCTAGGAGAATGTCAATACCAAAGTCTATTTCTCTTTTTGGAGGAATATCAGGTAGATCATCCGGGAACACTTCTGGAAACTCATTAACAATGAGGCATGACTCAAGAGTAGGGGTTTCAGAATCTACATCCTTCACCCTAACTAGATGGTAAATGCAACCCTTAGCAATCATCTTTCTAATTTTAAGACAAGAGACAAACTGACCCTTAGGAATAGAATTTCCCCCTTTACACTCTAAGGCGGTTTGGAAATTGGAACTTGACTACACTAGTTCTACAATCAATATAGGCATAAAGTAAATGCAGCAAATCCATAAAATGATAACATAAAAATCTCGCATGTCAAGCTCTGCCAAATAAACAAGAGTAAATCTCTGGGAAAACGAAACTAGACATTTTCAAATGACCCTCTTAGCCACAACAAAATCACCAACAGGGTAGAGACAAAACACATTCGGAAGAATATCAAACCTCATAGCCATATATGGTGTCACCAAAGACAAGGCAGCACAAGGATCAAGTAAAGCATAAATGTCAAGTTAGAAGATTTTCAACATACCCATAACAACATCGCGAGAACCTTCTTGTTCACTACTAGTTTGAAGTGCATATAATTGGTTTTGCTTGGGAGCATTGTAAGGCAAAGCACTATGAGGACCCTGCTTGTCCTCTCTTCCTTTAGCCATAAGGATCAGTCAATCCCTTATCTTATGACCAGTTTTACCACAACTGAAACAACAATATGTACCCTCTAAGCACCTACCCTCGTACTTCTTTCCACACTTAGCATGAGTAGACATAGGCAAAGAAGATCCACTACCATTTCCTCGTTGAGGCTTAGGTTTAGACACCCTCTCTTTGTTGAACTTAGAAGAAACATTGGAGGAACCTTGACCGGAAAACCTATGTCGGAACCTAGAATGACCATTTCCATCATACTTTGAATGTGAGAAGTTAGCATTACTAGTCTTAGCTCTCTTTGCTTCCTTACACCTTACCATAAGTTTCTCCCCTTTGATCTATTGAGCATGAACCATGAGATGAGAAATATCCATATCATAGATAAGCATACCAGTGTGACATTCCTTAACCACCATTTTGGACACACCCAAAACAAACTTACTCATTCATGAAATGGAGCATACTTAGACAAGTGTGTGAACTTCAAAGAAAACAATTTCACTCTCATAGTCCCTTGATGAAGGTTGATAAATTCAAGCACCTTTGACTCCCTCATCTCAAGGGGAAAGAACCTATCAAGGAAAGCAACTTTGAACTTTTCCCAATCGAGATGACCCGCATCTTTCGGTCTCCCTGCTTTCCATTGGTTGAACCAAATTTGAGCAACACCATTAAGTTGATAGGCGACCAACTCCACCTTTTCCACCGGCATCACTCCCATGATCATCAACACCTTATAGAACTCATCAATAAACTCTAGAGGATTCATTCTAGTGAAGTCCCTCACTCTAGATGCCTCCATACTAACATTTGGGTTCACGAGAACCACCACCTTTATATTGACTTAGGCCGTCACAGCTTAAGCCAATACTTGAAAAACAGGCCTAAACTTTGCATTAGTCACTTTCAGGGCCAAAAGGTCAACTGGAGCTTGAGGAGATTCTTGATTTATATTCTCTCCCGCATTTTTTCTAGCATAAGCTCTTCAAGTAGTCATTTCCTGTAGAGCATTAGGTAAGGAATAGGAAAGAGACGTTATAAAGTTAAACTATATCGCATAACTTTAGAGTAATGAAATAAGAGCAGTTTCCTAATCATCTTGTAGCCTCTCATTCATAAATGTGGCGCGCTTCACACTCATGAACAAGATTCTACTTGACCCAAGGGTATACCCTAGATTTAACATGGCATAGAGGACCCCGAGAGGCCCCATATAATCCACTTAGCATTCATCACATAGGATATAACCAATGTTGCCTTCCTCCTCTTCAATATAGTCAATGCTGCTTCAACTTGTAATACAGACAAATCGGCAGACAACATCACAAGTAATGTCTTGTCTTAACCCAAAATTACATACCTAAAGTGAGATGGTAATGTCTTTAGTTAAAGCATGGGTGCTTCTTCAATTAAAGGCTTAGGTGGAGGACCCAAAACTCTATCAATGGCTCCTTGTGATCTCTTGAGATGCCTACACAAGACACCTCCATTAATTGCACCATTTCCTATGCTTCAACATTACCATAGATATAGTTCCCTATTAACACATACTCTAGTGGATCCTTGGACGCAATGTAATGAGCTTCTGCTAGAAGATATATCACTAGAATGGCCGACAACTCTTTATACACAACTGGCACTTTAAGAGCTTAATACGTATCAAAAGCTTCCACTTTATCATGCGATCTCATGGTTAGTTGACCGACTGCTACATCTATCGTAGCATGCCCAATGGCCAAGAAAGGTCTCCTAAGAATAAATGACACCTCTAGATCCGGCTCAAAATTAAGCACTACAAAATCAACAAGGGATACCAATGATCCCAGTTGGACAAAGACAACCTCCACTACACCTTGGTAGGTCCTTGTCTAAAAGTAGAGTTTCAGTAACTCAAACAATGAACTGACAGGACGGACCGTAGTCCAATCCATGAACCGTAAGTCGGTAAGCATAGGTGGAATATTAGGGAAGTCTGACCAAGTGTGGACCCATGGAGGCATCGACGTATCGTAGGTCGACCCATGACCCGTCCTGCACATACGTCGATTAAAGATCAAAAAGTTAGAATTCCAGTACCTTATTTTATTTTCTAAGTATTGGACCATAGAATGGGACATACAGACCATTGGTAGACCCAAGATTCGTAGGTCGTGCCGTTGACAGAAGTTGCGTTTGAGCAGTTTTATTTCCTTATTTTGTTTCTTGTTTAAGTTAGGATTGGTTTTCTATAAATAGGAGTTGTAATACTCATTTTTGGAGGTTAGATATTATTGTAAACTTCTAGTGTTTGTTCTTTGAGAATTAAGTTGCAAACTTTTAGAAATTAAATTTCCGAATTTCATTTTCGACAATTTTCACTTTAAATTTCAATTCAAGATTTGGATTTTCATCTTTTCTCATTGTTAGTCATGAATTCTTCTAACCTAATTATGAATTATGAACTATTAAACATGTATATCTAAATCCACAATTAGGGTTGTGGGAACCATGAGCAATTAACAAAGTAGGAATAATAATTAGTAATTCTTGAATAATGTTTATGCATGTATTGTTAATCCTTTCATTTAGAAGTCTTGTTAACAAGTGCACGCGTTAGAACTCGCCTCGTTCTTACTTGCCGGACCAAGGAGGTAATGAATGAGAAAAGGATTAAACAACAAAGATTCATTGGATGCTATCTAATAGTCTAATGTCAATTGGATTTAGGGTGAAAAATAAACCATACATTGCTATGATCACTAATTTGGGGTAAAAGGTAAGGGTTAGTAAAGCATACACCCGTAGCCGGACCAAGGTGCGTGGTTAAATTCCCCATTTGGAGGACTAATCACTTAGGGATACCCAACTTACCAACTTTGCATGTGAAACAATAGGAAAGGATTACTATTATTAGGCTTACTGTGCTAAGAGCCTATGGGGAACACATATGCCCTAGTTTCCTTCTTATATTGATAAAACCAAAGTCTGAATTTTGTTTACTTGTTACTTCAACATTCAAATCTGTTACTTGCTTACAAACTCCCCTTGTTTACTTCTCTTAGAAATAGTTTGACTAAAATGATATAATTGTTAGTTAATTTTAAGTCTTAACCATATTCTTCGTGGGATTGACCCCAACCTACAAGTTGGGTTCTTTACTTGACAACGATCACTTATACTTATTTAGGGAGGTGTAATTTGAGCGTGTCAGTCAGGCTAGGTATCCATTAAAAAAATCTCGTTATACGAAATAGAGTATCGTAAAACATATCAAGTTTAAATATTTCCTTAACTACACTATATTAATCAGAATCTGACTTGACATAAAATTAAATAAAGAATGAGGACTTTGTGAAATTTTAGCTTTAAATATCTCATAATATCATTTACTATGATTAAGTTAGATTATTGTAAAATTCAAATGTTGATTTGAAAAGTCAACCTTGGCAAAATGATTAAAATCTAGGACTAAGACCATAAATGCATTTCCCTCAATATTATAATTTACAAATATTAATCTAAATCAAAATTAGATATTGGTAGTTTACCCCCTCGAATAGAAATCTAATCGAAACTCTAGGGCTTTAAATCCACAACAACAACATGCATATTAACCCATTACTTATTTCCCTAAAATGGCTATATCTCTAAGGATCATGATAGTTTATCTTTATCCTTTTATATATGAAAAGTTTTGACTTCTATATTAAAAAATTAGGGAATTTCATAAAATATAACACAAATGCATTTGATTAAGTAGAGTCATATATTACTTTTTTTGTCACTCTATTTTTTATTTTTCCTTAAATGTCAAGTTAATCAAATTTTTTTTGGTAACTAAATGAATTTATTATTAAGTAGCAAATCAGTAAAAGAAAAATATTGTGAAGAAAATCATCATATTACCATATTTATACTGGTCTTTTTTTTTCTATAAAGGTTGGTTTGACTCTTAAAGAAGAAATACAATATAATTTAAAAGAAAAGATGGGTAAATTGAATAGTTTGATATTTTCAGTTCTCCTAGTTATGTTGATAGCATCAACAGGTTTGCTTCTTCTATCTACAAACATTTTTTGTTAGATTAAAAATTCTCATAATAGTTTATTATTATTTCACTAACGAATGAAGTGTGCAAATCATCATTTAAAGTTTCATATAATAATAAATCTATTTTAATTCTCGAAAATTCACAAATAATTTACTGATATTTCTTTTTTTTTCATATTTTATTATGTTACCTTACTTTAGAATATTTGGAAATAGATATGAAAACTGCAAATAAAGAAATTCCAATTTCAAGTTTGTTTCAAGTAGATGGTTTGAATTGTTGCACCGACAATCACATTGACATTGCATTCCTGGTAGTGATGATGATACCAAATGTGATAATATTTGCAAGGAAAATTGTAAGGGAGGTCACTGCAAAGACATTGGCAAAACACCTCCTAATCATTTTTGTCATTTTCTTTGTTAAAAAATCTTTACAAACTTATTATATATATGTGGTTGCTTTTACAAAAGAGCTATTGTTATGTGTCAGCATGCACATATTAAAAATTTTATAATAAAATTCTAATTTTATTTTCAAAAAACTATTATCTTTAATTTATTTATTTGGGTCATTTAATAATTATTTTTCTCTTTGCCTCTGGCTCCATTTTCAATATTATGATAGTGAAGAGATAAATGCCCTATATTTTAATATATTATTCTCATATTAACCTAAAACCTAATTTAGGACTTGATATTTTCATTTTAGATCACGAAAAAAATTATCCTGACAAATCAAATTAAGATAAATAAATTGATCCCCACATTGTTGATAAGAGCACTCCTCCTTCACAAAATACTTTGAAATTGAGAGACAAACAAATATTTTCTCAATTTTACGATGTTTATCAAAGACTTGAACTAAAATTTAATCAAGAATGAAGACATTTAAAAAATTTAATCTTAAATATCTCAGATTATAGAAATCGAGTTTTGAAAGATCAATTACATTTGGATGAAGACTCTCCAAAATTTTATAGGTCAAGTTAATGTAAAATTCAAATGTTGATTAGAAAAGTCAACTTTAGCAAAGTGGTTTAAATGTTGGACTAATAAGGCCATCAATGTAGTCTCATAAAAGAAAAAAAAAAAATCAAAATACTAATCGTTGACCTCTCAGAATTTTTAATCCACAACAGTAACATGGATAGCAACTCATAACTTCTTTTCTTAAAATGTCTAAATATCTAAGAATGTAATAATTTGTCTTAATTCATTTTATATATGAAAAGTTTTTCCTTCTATTCAAAAATAGGAAATTTCATACTTCTTGTAACAAATATTAAAGTGATAGAAAGTAAATTGCAATAAAAAAAAAATATACATGAATAAACATGATTTTACTGGTAAATAATAATCAGTACAAATTTGTTTATCTCATGTATCTTCTCTCCTCCGAGTTTCACCGTTATTTGAGGGTTGTTAGTGGCGTATTTCTTGAACTGAAGATAATTTGGGTTGATCCTTTATGAATATCCCAAGAGTTTATTAGATAGTCGAGATGCCTTTCAAGGGAAATATATTAACCTTTATATAGGCATGAACTAGGGCTTAGGATTGAAAAGCATCCAAGAACCTAACTGAAGTTTAACACGTGTAGTAGAGTCCTAAGTGAAATTAAACACATTTTGTAGAGTCTCATAAAATTTTGATATTTACAAATACTATAAAACAAAATGCATCCAATTAAGTAGAGTACTTAATACTATTTTACTTATCACTTTACTTTTAGTTTTTCCTTATTTGCCTAAGTTATCAAATATTTTTTTGGTAAATAAATAATTTTATTACCTAGTTGAAAATGAGTACATAAAAAAATTACTCATCGATTGTCACCCCAAAATCCTTAAACGTACTTTGCACTAGTCTTTATCTTTTATAAAGTGATAAACTTTTAATGACGGGATACACTTTATATCTTTGATAACGTCATATTAAAAAGGGAGAAAAATGTGAACTTTCATATAAACATAAAATAAGTTAACATGATACATATATTTAAGGACTTTATGATGAAGTAGCCCTAAGATACAAATCCAAAACTTTCACGACCCGAGAGCACCCCCTAGTCATAACATGGCGTAGTTGACCCCGAAGGGGTCACATACAAGCCCTTAGCACATTCATAACATAAGACAATAGAGAATACGGGAAAATTAAAAACTTTTACAATCAATGCCTTATTTCATAAAATCAAGTGGAAGACTTTACTAGAACCATTGTCTCAAACCATCTATTTAAACTCGTGAATAAAAGTCTTTGGGACGCGGCCCATACAAATTCTAAAACATAAAAATAAAGACATAAAGGAAACGTGGTTGTTGTCCTCGAAGCTATGAGGACTCACCAAATTCTTTAACTCTTCTAACTCCTTGAAACTCTAGCATCCAATAGAAACTCAAAGCTCCCACCCTACATTTGGTTAGAATGTAGGCAATATGCGTTAGTACAAATGTACTAAGTATGAAAGCCAAATAACATCATAAGAGCATCTCAAATGGTTAGTTAACATAAGACATAGCATAAAAGATAATAACATAATCATAACATAACCATCATAACCATAGCATAGTTTCCCGTATAAGCATCATATAAACATAAGTCAACATAAGACATAGTAAATAAGCATAGGAGACACATCAAGTTCATAACATAGCCTCCGCTTAGGTTCTCATAGTCACATCCTTCAACCTTCGGTCTTTTCATACTACAAGAGGAATACTTCTACAAGCCACCTCCGAGTATACTAGTGCAATGCAAGGATAGCATTCCATACTACCATCCAAGCTAAGTACCACTCTTTAGTCATTCTTGGTCATAGCCCACTCTTCATATTCAAGACTTAGGTATTCTTGTCATCTTAAATATAACCTAGGTAGATGCTCATCTTTTAAGATCCTTTGTGCCATAAGGATGTCATACTTCTATGTAACCTCAAGTAACACTTGTGCAATGAATAAAAGGCATCCCATACTACCCTTCACCCTAAGCATATTCTTGAAGTCATGTTAGTCATATTCACCCTATCTTGCCCGTATTATTAATTTAACTCTCAAACTAAGAAACCTCTCATCTTTAGTCAATTATAAATAGGAAAGGTAACTCTAGTCCAATCCTATCTCAAAGCTCTTGTTTGGTAACCCTAGGTCATACCTTGTGCAATGCACTCATAGCATCCCATAAAACTAATCATACTAGGTATTACTTTTAGGTCCTTTTTACTATTTCTTCTTTCTTTGGCACCTAGTTCCTATCTAAGATTTAGAACCCTATGAGGTACTCTATCTCAAGCACATATTAGTTCCTCATTAGATTAACCCTAGGAGATACTATCTTAAGTAAGTCTAAGCTATCTAAAACACATGGACACTATGAGATACTTCCTTAAGTATGTCTAAGTCCATATATTCTGATTAACACTATGAGATACCACTCTTGGTATGTCTAAGTTCATTACACTCATGAACACTACGAGCTACTTTATTAAGTAAGTCTTAGTTAATTCTGCTTAGGACACTATGAGATACTTCTCAAGCACATCTTAGTCCTTAGGATATGGAGACCTCTACTAGGAAACCTTGACTCAGCTAGGTGAAAGATCCCGTCTCATGAGACCTAACTTTGGGAAAACCCACACTCTACTACGTAAGAGTTCCACCTTTTTCTTGGATAGCCCTCTCATCTACTAGGTGTGGCTCTCCTTTCTTCTTGGAGTCCGGACCCGTGTGGTACTCCTTCCCATTGTCATATCCACTTGGAGCCAAGCATACACCCCAAGGTTTACTAGTTAAGCCTTGCTTAACACTTTTCTCTCATGGAAGGATGTCCTAGACATTCCATCCATGCTCAAGTGATTCAATCACTTTCATCTATCAAAGACCTAGATCTACAGCCAACACAACAACCTAACAACACAATATAAACCAATACAAGTCATAGTCATAGGCCATTCTATTTATTCTTCATCACCAACTAAATTCATTATATCCTCATTCCCATCTAGATTACAAGATACTCAAGTAATAGGTTTCTTTCAAGCAATTCACATCACATTCCTCACTAGTAGGTGAACTTAGCCAAAATTCAACTTTAAGGTTTCATTCAAACTTCACAAGTCAAGATCCACCCTAATTAACAATGTCTAGTCCAATTAAAATTTACATGATCCTAACTATGATCAATTAACATTCAAGACATTGAAATAGGAAGATCAATTTAGAACATTCAATCTTGCCTCTAATGGCCTAAACCCACAATGATCACCTTCATAAACTTAGATTGGGGTTCATCAAGGAATTCACATGAAAAAATCATATAATCATCATAAAAACATAATTCAAACATAATTGAATGTTATCCACTTCTTTGGAATCACAATCAAGCCTTACCCATAATGTGATCACAACCCTAGCTAGATTGGGGTATTTTGGATTCACAATTGAGGGGTATCTATGGGGGCACCATGGGTGGAAGAACCCATGAATGAAGGAGCTTTACATACCTTCAATCAAAGCCCTAAACAAATCTTGAATCCAATGTAGAAACGACCTAGATTCTGCCCTTCTTGTTCTTCTTCTTCTATTCTAGAGAGAGGATTTCTTAGAGAGTAATTTGGGGGTCTTTAGATGAATGACTTAAAGTGATTAGTTTGGGGGGTCTATTATACTTTTTTAGCTGTTAATTTAACTCATTAAATTACCTATA
The DNA here is from genome assembly GCF_900185275.1 of Solanum verrucosum. Classification (NCBI taxonomy): domain Eukaryota; kingdom Viridiplantae; phylum Streptophyta; class Magnoliopsida; order Solanales; family Solanaceae; genus Solanum; species Solanum verrucosum. The sequence continues at coordinate 381,691 of NW_026020258.1, forward strand.
TTAACCCATAATTAATAACTAACATAACCCCTAACTTCTAACTTAAAATGAAAAGCTGAAAAACTGGCAGCATCTACGTTTGGCCATCTACGGACCTTAGATTGATCTACTGTCCGTGGTTTGGTCTCGTGGTTTGAAGCTGGGAGTCTAAATGTTGCACGCCTCTAAAAAAACTAAGTATGGAGCTACGTTCTATACCTACAGTGCGTCAACCAACCTACAGGCCGTCAATGGCCATCCGTAGGTCACCTCAAAACTGTCTTAGTGAACTGTTTTGGGGGACTGTTTTGGGGTCTTGGTCTCAAACGATTCCATGACTTAATTTAGGGTCTTTTTAGCTTAAATGGGTGATAATATAACTAACTAACCAACCCCCTAAGCCCTTAATCAATCAACCAACTAAACTTCAAAGCATCAACTTAGAACTAACACTCCAAAAGTTGGCAGCGTCTACGATTGCCCATCCACGGATAGTTGATGGGTCTATGGGCCGTACTGTGGCTCCGTAGATAGGGGCTGGGGCTCATAATTGAAGGAAAGCCTCCCTAGGCTAAGTCCTCATCCAATCCCATGACCTACGGGGCGTGGATTGATCTACTGAACGTAAATAGCAACCGTAGACCACCAAAGGCTGCTTTAGTGGACTGTTTTTGTGGTCCTCCTCAAGGACCCCTCGAGTGGTCTTTGGGGAGTCGTAATCGAACGTTTAACTCTAAACATTTCCATCTTATTAAGGGAACCATTTATACAAGTTTTAGCCCTCAAAAAATACACCAAACTTCAACGACAAGACACTAGAACACACTACTTCAAATGACTAGTTTCCGGACGTTATAGTCGTTTCTTGATTTTTGACCTCTAAAATCACCAAACTAACTTCAAAAGCCATTATTCATAATTTAGAAAAGTTTCCAACCATAAACTAACATGTGAGGCTCTAAAATCACCTACAAGCTTCCATTAGATCCTAGCTTGGTCCAACTAGTTTCTACGGGGTGTAACAATATCCCCCACTTAGGAACATTCGTCCCCGAATGACACTTAAAACACATAAGGAGTGATGACTCAAAACTAGAAGCCCATCGTGTATGCATTATCTCTACATGCACAACCCATCCAAGGAAATTTAAATTCCAAGCTAGACATACATAAGGCAACTCAACAACTCACTAGGTAGGCACACTATCCCCCACTTAGGGTAAACCTACTTACTTCTCCAAACAATAATTCATAACAAGTCACAATAAGACAAGAAATTTGAAAATTTTCTAAAAATATGAAAGAAACACATACCGGAAAGGGACATGAGGAGATCACTCTTGATCATCCTTGGATTGGAGAACATAGAACCTATTCTTGTTTTGAGTACCCTCCTCCGGGTTACTAGGAGTAACATTCTTATCCTCCCTTCCTTTAGCCTCAAGAGCCGGGCAATCTCTCATATTGTGCCCTTCCTTCCCACACCCAAAGCAACCATTTGTGCCGGCAAGGCACTTACCATAATGACTCCTCCCACACTTGGAGTAAGTAGTCTTGGTAAATGAAGACCCACTACCTTTCTCTCTATCAAACCTAGAGGTGTTGGAAGAATCTTGGCCGGAGTATCTTGGTTTAGTTCTAGGCCTATCTTGCCAATCGAACTTAGCACTAGAAAATTTCCCTTCATTGGTCCTAATCCTCTTTACCTCTCTATTCATTTTCTTGAGCTTTTGCTCCTCAATTTGTTCGGCATGAACCATAAGGTATGAAATGTTCATACTAGGGATGAGCATTGCCGAACGACACTCATTCTCCACTAATTCGGACATTACCATTACGAAGTTATTCATTCTAGCCCTTGAGTCCGCCACTAGGATTGGGGCATACTTAGACAATTGGGTGAACTTGAAGTTATATTCCTTGAGACTCATACCTCCTTGGCGGAGGTTGATGAACTCTTGCATCTTCCTCTCCACTAACTCTAGGGGGGAAAACCTATCAAGGAATGCTTCTTTAAACTCTTCCCACTCTATTGGGCCCGCTCCTAACCGCCTATTATCTTTCCATTGTTCATACCAAATTTGAGCTATATCCCTCAATTGGTAAGAGGCTAGTTCCGCTTTCTCTACCGTAGTCAAACCCATGATAGCAAGCACCTTGTACACCTCATCGATGAAACCTTGAGGGTCTTCCTCCACCTTGGAGCCATATAACTCCGGAGGGTTCATCCTTAAAAACTCTCTCACCCTCAAAGCAACCGTATTCACATTATTAGCCGGAGCAACTACTTCCCTATTGAATTGGGCCGTCACGGCTTGAGTCAATATTTGGAGAGCCTCCCTTATCTCCACATTAGACATAGTCCCTGCTTCATTAGGAACTTGAGGAGGAGCTTGGTGTGGAACTTGAATCGGAACCTCTTGCTCCTCCTCACCTTCCTCAACTATCCTAGCATTAGCCCCTGTATTAGCCATACCCTGAAAAACAATGGAACAGATTTGAAAAAGAGCCTACTAAAGCCAAACTCTATGGCACGACTAAGAGAATGAAGAAGTGAGAGTTTACCTAAACATCCAATTGCCTCCTATTCATAAATGAGTCGTGACTCACACCATGAATAAGACTCTACTTAGACGTGGTTCGAGACAAATCCAAAATGTTTATCCCAAAAAACCTTATGCTCTGATACCAAGTTTGTCACGACCTAAGAGTACCCCTTATTCCTAACATGGTGTAGTTGACCCCGATGGGGTCGCATACTAGCCCTTAGCACATTCATAACATAAGACAATAGAGAATACGGGAAAATTAAAAACTTTTACAATTAATGCCTTATTTCCTAAAATCAAGCGGAAGACTTTACTAGAACCATTGCCTCAAACCATCTATTTATACTCATGAATAAAAGTCTTTGGGACGCAGCCCATACAATGTCTAAAACATAAAAATAAAGACATAAAGGAAATGTGGTTGTTGTCCTCGAAGCTACGAGGACTCACCAAATTCTTCAACTCTTCTAACTCCTTGAAACTCTCCAATAGCAATTCAAAACTCCAACCCTACATTTGGTTAGAATGTTGCCAATATGCGTTAGTACAAAGGTACTAAGTATGAAAGCTAAATAACATCATAAGAGCATCTCAAATGGTTAGTTAACATAAGACATTGCATAATAGATAATAACATAATCATAACATAACCATCATAACCATAGCATAGTTTCCCATATAAGCATCATATAAACATAAGTCAACATAAGACATAGTTAATAAGCATAGGAGATACATCAAGTTCGGAACATAGCCGCCTCTACTGATGTTCTCATAGTCACATCCTTCAACCTTAGGTCTTTTCATACTACAAGAGGACTACTTCTACAAATCACCTCCAAGTATACTTGTGCAATGCAAGGATAGCATCACATACTACCATCCAAGCTAAGTACCACTCTTTAGTCATTCTTGGTCATAGCCCACTCTTCATATTCAAGGCTTAGGTCTTCTTGTCATCTTAATTATAACCTAGGTAGATGGTCATCTTTTAAGATCCTTTGTGCCATAAGGATGTCATAATTCTAAGTAACCTCAAATCACACTTGTGCAATGAATGAAAGGTATCCCATACTACCCTTCACCCTAATCTTATTCTTGAAGTCATCTTAGTCATATTCACCCTACCTTGGCCGAATTATTAGTTTAACTCTCAAACTAAGAAACCTCTCATCTTTAGTCAATTATAACTAGGAAAGGTAACTCTAGTCCAATCCTATCTCAAAGCTCTTCTTTGGTAACCCTGTGAGGTACTCTATCTCAGGCACATATTAATTCCTCATTAGATTAACTCTAGGAGATACTCTCTTAAGTATGTCTAAGTTATCTAAACTGCATGGACACTATGAGATACTTCCTTAAGCATGTCTAAGCGTATATATTCTCATGAACACTATGAGATACCACTCTTGTATGTCTAAGTTCATTACACTCATGAACACTACGAGCTACTTCATTAAGTAAGTCTTAGTTCATTATGCTTAGGACACTATGAGATACTTCTCAAGCACATCTTAGTCCTTAGGATATGGAGGCCTCTACTAGGAAACCTCGACTCAGCTAGGTGAAGGATCCCGTCTCATGAGACCTAACTTTGGGAAAACCCACACTCTACTACGTAAGAGTTCCCCCTTTTTCTTGGATTGCCCTCTCATCTACTAGGTGTGGCTCTCCTTTCTTCTTGGAGTCCGGACCCGTGTGGTACTCCTTCCCATTGTCATATCCACTTGGAGCCAAGCATACACCCCAAGGTTTACTAGTTAAGCCTTGCTTAACACTTTTCTCTCATGGAAGGATGTCCTAGACATTCCATCCATGCTCAAGTGATTCAATCACTTTCATCTATCAAAGACCTAGATCTACAGCCAACACAACAACCTAACAACACAATATAAACCAATACAAGTCATAGTCATAGGCCATTCTATTCATGCTTCATCACCAACTCAATTCATTCTATCCTCATTCCCATCTAGGTTACAAGATACTCAAGTAATAGGTTTCTTTCAAGCAATTCACATCACATTCCTCACTAGTAGGTGAACCTAGCCTTAATTCATCTTTAAGTTTTAATTCAAACTTCACAAGTCAAGATCCACCCTAATTAACAAGGTCTAGTCCAATTAAAATTAACATGATCGTAACTATGATCAATTAATATTCAAGACATTGAAATAGGAAGATCAATTTAGAACATTCAATCTTGCCTCTAATGGCCTAAACCGACAATGATCACTTTCATAAACTTTGATTGGGGTTCATCAAGGAATTCATATGAAAACATCATATAATCATCATAAAAATATAATTCAAACATAATTGAATGCTACCCACTACTTTGGAATCACAATCAAGCCGTACCCATAATGTGATCACAACCCTAGCTAGATTGGGGTATTTTGGATTCACAATTGAGGGTATCTATGAGGGCTCCATGGGTGGAAGAACCCATGGATGAAGAAGCTTTACATACCTTCAATCAAAGCCCTAAACAAAGCTTGAATCCAAAGGAGAAACGACCTAGATGCTGCCTCTCTTCTTCTTTTTCTTCTATTCTAGAGAGAGGATTTCTTAGAGAGTAATTTGGGGGTCTTTAGATGATTGACTTAAAGTGATAAGTTTGGGGGGTCTATTATACTTATATATGTGTTAATTTAAATCATTAACTTACCTATATAAACCCATAATTAATAACTAACCCAACCCCTAACTTCTAACTTAAAACGAACAGCTGAAAAACTGGCAGCATCTACGCTTGGCAATCCACGGACCGTATATTGATCTACTGTCCGGGATTTGGTCTCGTGGTTTGAAGCTGGGAGTCTAAATGTTGCAGGCCTCTAAAAAAACTAAGTATGGACCTACGTTCTTGAGCTACGGGGTGTCAACCAGCCTGCTGGCCGTCAATGGCCATCCGTAGGTCACCTCAAAACGGTCGTAGTGAACTGTTTTGGGGGTCTTGATCCCAAACGATTCCATGACTTAATTTAGGGTCTTTTTAGCTTAAATGTGTGATTAACTAACTAACTAACCAACCCCCTAATCCCTTAATTAATCAACCAACTCAACTTCAAATCATCAACTTAAAACTAACACTCCAAAAGTTGGCAGCATCTACGATTGCCCATCCACGGATCGTGGAAGGGTCTACGGGCCGTACTGTGGCTCCGTAGATTGGGGCTGGGGCTCATAATAGAAGGAAAGACTCCCTAGGCTAGGTACTCATCCACGCCCATGACCTACAGTGCGTGGATTTATCTACTGAACGTAGATAGCAACCGTAGACCCCCAAAGGCTGCTTTAGTGGACTGTTTTTGGGGTCCTCCTCCCTCGAGCTGTCTTTGGGGAGTCGTACCTGAACGTTTAACCCCTAAACATTCCATCTACGTAGGGGAACCATTTCTACAAGTTTTAGCCCTCAAACAACACACCAAACTTCAACGACAAGACATTAGAACACACAAGTTTAAATGACTAGTTTCCGGACGTTATAGTTGTTTCTTGACGTTTTACCTATAAAATCACCAAACTCACTTCAAAAGCCATTATTCATCATTTAGACAAGTTTCCAACTATAAACTAATATGTGAGACTCTAAAATCACCTACAAGATTCCATTAGATCCTAGCTTGGTCCAACTAGTTTCTACGGGGTGTAACAATATCCCCCACTTAGGAACATTCGTCCTCGAATGACACTTGAATCAAATAAGGACTGATGACTCAAAACTAGCAGCCCATCGTGTATGCATTATCTCTACATGCACACACACCCATCCAAGGAAGTTTAAATTCCAAGCTAGACATTCATATGGTAACTCAACAATTCACTAGGTAGGCACACTATCCCCCACTTAGGGTAAGCCTACTCACTTCTCTAAACAATAATTCATAACAAGTCACAATAAGACAAGAAATCTGAAAATTTTCCAAAAATATGAAAGAAACACATACCGGAAAGGGACATGAGGAGATCACTCTTGATCATCCTTGGATTGGAGAGCATAGAACCTATTCTTCTTTTGAGTAACCTCCTCCGGGTTACTTGGATTAACATTCTTATCCTCCCTTCCCTTAGCCTTAAGACCCGGGCAATCTCTCATCTTGTGCCCCTCCATCCCACACCCAAAGCAACCAGTTGTGCCGGCAAGGCACTTACCTCAATACCCTCCTTGGACACCACGTGTCCAAAAAATGCCACATAATCAAGCCAAAACTAACACTTTGAAAACTTGGCATAGAGTTTCTCTTCTCTCAAATGTCGATCCTGGTCTCCCTTAGTCTTGGAGTACACCAAGATGTCGTCAATGAACACTATCACAAAGGAATCATGATAAGTTTGGAACAACCCGTTCATCAACTCTATGAACGTTGCAAGGGCGTTAGTTAAACAAAAAGACATCACAAGAAATTTATAGTGCCCACAACGAGTCCTAAATGTTGTCTTACGGATATCCGATTCCCTAATCTTCAGTTGATAATAACCGAATCTTAAATCAATCTTAGAAAATAGAGATGTACCATGCAGCTTATCAATAAAATCATTGATACGAGGAAGAGGATACTTGTTATTCACTGTAACTTTGTTCAACTGTCAATAATCTATACACATCCTCATTGATCCATCCTTCATCCTCACAAACAACAAAGGAGCACCCCATGGGGAAACACAAGGGTGAATAAACCCCTTACTCAACAAATCTGGCAACTAATCCTTCAATTCATTCAACTGAGTTGGAGCCATATGATATGAACCAATAGAGATGGGCTTGATGCTAGCTCAAAGTTAATGACAAAGTAAATATCCCTATCCGGATAAACACGTGCAAGATCAGTAGGAAACACATCTGAAAACTCTCGAACTACAGGTGCAGAATCCATGGGAGATGGCTCAACGCTATTATCTCAAATTAATGCCAAATAGCTCAAACTCCCTCTATCAACTAATGTCAGAGCTCGATTGAAGAAGATAACTTTGCTATGGTAAGAACCACTAGCACCTACCCACTCAAATCTCAGGACACTCAGCATTTCTAAAGTAACAGTCTTAGCAAAACAATCGAGAATAACAAGATATAGAGAAAGGCAATGGATACCCAAGATAATGTCAAACTGTACAATTCCCAAAATGATCAAGTCGACCCAAGAATCATACCCGACCAAATGAACAATACATGATCAATACACTTTATCATCCACTAAGGATTCAACCATTGTTGTAGAAACATGAATAGGCACATGCATGCAATCAGACATCATATGAAAGATAGCAGCAAAATAGGTAGAAACATATGATAACGTAGAACCCGAATCAATTAATACAAACACAGTTCCATGGCAAACTAAGACAATAGATGTGATCATGCCATCAGAAGTCTTAGCCTCATGCTCCGTGGAAAACCATAGCACTGGCCCTCCCAACCACGTACAATCTAATTAGAATATCTACCTCTAACTAGATATTCAATGCCTTTATCTAGGGGTTGAGGAAGAGTTTAGTTTGGTATCGGTGGCAAGACTTCCGGTAAGGGTGCTCCAGCTCCGCAAGATAGAAGTAGAGGTTTTACTCAGACTACAGGTTGTCGTGAGGGCATGTTCTATGCTTTTCTAAGGAGGCCTGAGGCAGAGACTTCTTATGTTGTGATAACATGTATCAAACTAGTTTTTTATCGACCTGTGTGTGTATTGTTGATGCATGTTCTACTTTCTCATATGTGTCTACCTATTTTGATATTGGGTTTGATATGATATTTGATTGCATGTCTATGCCTATTCATTTTTCTACAAAAGTGGATGAATCCTTAGTGGTGGATCGAGTGTATCCATCCTAACTTGTTTCTTTGGCCGGGTATGATATTTGGGTGGGATTGATCATTTTGGGAATGGTCGACTTTGATATTATAATGGGATATGGATTGACTATCTCTTCAACGTGTTATTCTCAATTTTTATGCTAAGATTATGACTTTAGCGATGCAAGGTGTTGATGAGTTCACAAATTGGACTCATTTAGAGCTTTGTTTTAATGGAAATAGTGTCCTTGAATGCTTGTTTTACCTTAATACTTGATTAAAATGCTGAAGTTTCAGGTATCTGAAGTTTTAGTAGAAGCATGGACACTTAGGCGCAAAACGAATCAAATAGGGCTGAAAAGAACAAGAAATGGAATCCTACGGATTGCCCAGTTTAACATGGCGAGTCACCAAAATGACATAAGACACCCTTCGTTCCAGTATGCAAAGCCTTGAAAGAAGTGGATGAAAAGGCGAGGAAAGGAGCAGTCGGCGGGTCGCCGATCAGTTCCGCAAAGAAGTACTATACTGCCCAATGATCTAGAATGCAAGTATGCTAAAGGCAAGACACTGAAGGCGATGAGCTGACCAAAGGGCGGATCACCGAGTTCATCAGGGATCTCGACTAATGTCACCGAACAATCCTCCGCAACACAATTTGTGAAAACTATAAATACTATTTAAAGTTGTAGTCTTAGGGGAGAGGGGAGTGTGGAATAATTATTATTATTATTTTCATTTTAGAACATATTCTAGCTAATATTTTCTCTCAAGTTTAGAGAGGGTTTTGTGGAGACTTGAAGAAAGGAGTTCTTCTTCGCCAAGTTGGAAATGGGTCTTCTCTATTCACTTCCCTTTTCTTAATTCAAGGTTTAATCTCTTATACTCAGTTGATTTCATTATCATATTAGGTATAATTTCTTATTTCTTGATGTGTAGCTAAAAACCCCCATTCTTGGGTGTTATTTAGCAAATATGGGTTGATATTCTTGTTGGATCTTGCTTGCTGATAGGTTAGATGTATGTAAATGGTGATTTCACCTAGTGGTAGTGGTTTAATCTAAAGGGTTTGTAGTTGCAAATACAAACTACCCTGTGTTTTTGGCGTGCCCGAGAAGGAGGTCGCGAAGCAAAAACCACTAGACTGATGGCCTAAGGAGTGGGTCGACATGAGATTCAGCCCGAGAGGATGAGCCCTAGTCCCATATCCTAACATTCAACTTGAGAGAGTGAGTGAGGTAAGGCGTAGGCTGGTCTTCATGCGGCAAATGGGTGTCCGAGAGGAACGCATTTGAAACGGGGTAAGTTGCCCAAGAGGGAACTTATTTCCATTTAAAGCTTAGCCTAGTCACTATTATCTTGAAAATTTCCTATTGAAAGCATGTACTCAACAATTTATTTCAACTTGTATTGCGGTCACATCCCAAGAACCTTTCCCCATACTTTATTTTCTTGTTTATTTTTCTGTTGTAGCACTTGTTACAAAACCCCCATTTGATATTTGACACTTTCGTGTCACCCCTTTTAATTTACTATGTCTTTTATCTCAAACGTCTTTAACTACGACTAACTTGAATGAAATTCTAATTGGTTATTAATTCTTAAAAACTGCTCCCTTGGGACACGACCCCAACCGTCGGTTGGGTTACTATATTATTGATGATCGTAGACACTCATATAGTAGGATAGTGTCGTTGGTCACGATAAGCATCAAAATAGCGCCGCTGCTGAGGAGTGGTCTTATTTGAGAATTTTGTTTAATAGAATTATTATTCTTATCCGTAGTTTATTAACTTAACTTTTAGTTGTGTTTTTGTTATTATGGAAACATTGCAGAAAGTTTGAGTGTCAACGGTAGTAACGGGAGCCAGGTGGGCCATCAGGATGACATTAGAAATCTCCATGATGTCCAAGAACCCAATCTCAACGATCCAGATCTCATGGGAGGTGTTGGAGCTATTTGTCTGCCCCCAGCAAAGGGAAACAGAGTATTCCACATAACAAGCACCATGTTGCAACTTCTGCCACTAAAGGGGCTTTTCAGCGGATTAGCTCATGAGGACCCACACGAGCATCTTCGAAAATTTGTAGACGTGTGTGGACCATTCTCATTCATAAACATTTCTCAGGAATCAGTTTGATTGAGGTTATTTCCTTTCTCATTAATGGGTAAGGCGTGAGAGTGGTTAGCCGAGTTGCCACATAACTTAATCACTTTGTGCGAGGAGTTGGTGAATGCAATCAATGTGCAATTTTTCCCTCCTTCGAAGATGATGACTATCCGGGAATGCCTCAAAAGGGGCATTCTTAATACTGGAATGATAAGTTTTGTTGTAGGAAAACTCCGTTAAGGGGAATTGTTGATCCCCTCTAGAAGAAAAATCAATCACCCAAGCTCAAAGCAGGTCCTCCAACACTAAAATTTTCTGGTAGGACTGACCAGCTTTTTTAGGGTGGAATATTATACTCATATCTAATCGAGTACCAAAACGATGATGCAATACCTTCAAGAAGTGGGAATTGAACAATGAACCTCGATCAGAGACAATAGAAACTAGGGTACCATACAATCACACAATCCGAATAATATAAAGCTCAGCAAACTTCTGCACCGTACACTTCATTAGAACTAGGATGAAATGGGCGAACTTGTTCAACCTGTCAACTACCACTCAAATGGAGTCATATGCACTCACAGTTGTAGGTAGTCCCACAACAAAGTCAATAGTGATCCGCTCCCACTTCCAGGTAGGAATAGACATCCTCTAAGACATACCTCTACGCCACTGGTGCTCACACATGACTTGTTCACAATTGAAACACCTTAGAAAGGAAATCAGCAATATCCCTCTTCATATCACACCACCAATAGTGTTGGCTCAGATTAGGATACATCTGCGTCGCACCCAGATGGATATAATATCTTGAATAGTGGGCCTCCTCAAGAAGCAGCCTAATCAACTTTCCCCCCCTTGGGCACAAAAATTCTGCCTCCAATCCGTAAGACACCATCAAAATCAATGACAGTTTCCTTGGTTTCCCTTCTCATCACCTTGTCTCGAATGAGACATAGTTTCTTTCACGACCCTATTTATCAAAATGATAGTTTTGAAATAAGAGTTTTTTCCAATTAAAGTGACCTTTCAAGAAGGGATTGTTTATTGTATAGAGTCACAACTTGGAATTGAGTTTTGATGTTCCAAGTCACCTTATTTTGATCCTTAACAAAAAAGAAGTTGACTTTTTATTTTATTGGTCTGCGAACTAGGAGTCTAGGTAAGGAATTTGATTGACAGATGGAAAGGGGTAAGGCACCCCTCAAGGCTAGTGGTTCTAGCACGGTTTCTTTATTGACTTTTATATGGATAAAGATAATTTTGGATATATCATATTTATTAGCTTAAATAAGAACAAGACATTCCCCGTCTTCTTTGATTTATTTTGAACTTATATAAAACTGTCTTATTTTATTAGTGTGTGGCGTATTGGTAGTGACACTTTCCAATCTTACCACAAATTAATAATTTGTTTATATTTTCGAAAGAAAATTAGTTTAAAGTTCTTTAGATCCTAATGTTTCCATGTTATTATTAATGTCATTCATGCAAAAATATTTTAAAAAACAATACTAAGTTAAAAACTTTTCAGATGCCACATTTGTGTATATCCTTAATTCTTAAAAAGAGGATTATAAACTTTCTCTATTATTATAATATAAAACATCATTTAATTATTAATCAGTAATGACCAACTATGTTTTTTATCAAATATATTTTTCAAGACATCCACGTTAATCTTCAAAGATTTCGAACCTTAAAGTACTAGTTTTATCACTAGAATATCAAGTTCAATGAAACCTTAAACAATGTTGTCTCATTTAGCACACTTGACCCGCTAACAAATCGAAAAACACCTAAAATGAAAAACTCATAAAAACAATCCTTGTAAATAGAACTTCTCCCATACAATAAGTCAATGATGCTAAAGCTATACATGAATCCAAACGTGTAATATACAAGAATTACCAATAGAGACATTCGGAAACCAATAACCGAAAGAAGTTTTAATTCGACATTTAAGTGTGCAAGAAATAATACGTGCTATACCAAATTTATTCTAATATTTAACACATAAAAATCTCAACTCATTTAATTATTATAACATCACTCTCTCGAGCTGAACCTATGACAACCCAATACCCAAAGACTATCGATTCAGTAATTTTGGTTTTAAAACCTCTCTGTCGAGCAAGACAAAAACACGAAATTAAGGTTATATTTGCAGCTACAATCCATTAAATTCAACTATAATTACTGAACGAAATCACCTTTAAACAACAACTAAATTATCAATTAACAATACCCAACAGTTAAATCAACCCATAATAACAAAATCACACCCCAAGAATTGGGGTTTTAGCTAGACATAATGAAAAGGTTGAAATCATTACCAAACTTTGTTTCCATCTACTGGGTAAGATTAATACTGTCTTTATAGAGGTCTAAGATGAAAAATCTTCAACACCCACGTTCAATTTCTTAGAAATGAAAATCTTATAATCTTCAAAGCTAAGGAAATGTTGTCTCTCTATTCAGTTCTAAGCTCTGAACTTCAAAAACTCAATAATACTGAAGACTATCAAATGTTAGATACTAAACTAAGAATTTAAAAATGTATTTATAGTCGCCCAAAAATGTGCTGCGGAGGACCATTTGGCACAATAAGTCGGGATCGCCAATCCACTAGTCAATCTGCCCTTTGGTCATTTTCATCGTCGTTCTGCTTTTGCCTTCAACATCTTTAAGTTCTGTAACTTTGGGCGATATAGCACTTCATTGCGGAACCGTTCAGTGACTCACCGACTGCTTCTTTCTCTCGCCAGCTTGATTTTCTCCTTTAGGGCTTGGCACTCTGCAACATTAGGCGAGACATTGGCCATTCCGCGACTCGCCCAATGTCTTAGGCGATCCTGAGGACTTCTTTTCTCCGTTCTTTCAGCTGCCTTGTTCCTTTTTGCTCATTTGTGTCCATGCTCTGTTCCTCAATCCAAATACCTAAAATTCAAGGATATACATCAGGTATTAGCACAAAATATTCATTTGAGGACACTAAATCTATTAAAATAAACCCCTAAATGAGTCCAAATCGTGGACTAGTCAACACCCCCAACTTAATGTTTTGATTGTCCTCAAGTAAAACTCAACTTCAACAGTTCAAAAAGGATGTCTCAAACAGTGCTACACAAGACTCAATCATGAATGCACACAAGAAAACTCAACTTACTCATGCAAGGATCAGTTGTGCACTCAAAGATTCAAGTTGTGACTCACCATTACCAAAGAATATCAAGCTCACAATACTTGCTTCAAATACAAGTTCAAGCTCAACAAAGGTGATTAAATGCCCTCACACAAAGAATGATTCCATATTCACACCCAATGGTTCAACACTTTAAAGTTCCAAAATCAAATGCAACGCTCACACTCACAAAGATGAACGAAATACATGATTTCACCCATAGGTTTGCCCTTATTTTCCAATCGACTTTCGTTTCAGCTCACTCAAGATCAAAAAGGTCTTCTCAAGGCTTGTAATGGGGCTCAGTGTAAAAGTATGGTAATTTAGGATTAATGGTTGTAATCCTCATGAAATGCGGTGTGAACAACACTTTCTTTCCTTTCCTTTATCGTCTCTTTCAAGCTCAAAATTCACCCTTTATTCATCTTCCATGGACTGTTACAAACCCCGATTTCTTTGTATATTCACAACAACTTATTCCACAACTTTTACTATCTTTTTCTTTTTCATTCTTTTCTTCTTTTTCTCTCTTTTTTTTGTATGGAGGGGTTCCATTTTTCCTCAAAACTATGGTTAAGAGGGACTTTCTTGCACTTCTTGGTTTACCTTCTGTTTACACCACACCCTCAACTTAGGGTTCTGGCCTAAGTTGGCTATTCAAACAGACCACAAATCACCCTCTGTTCTTGCCTACAACATCTTTACGTCCTGGACAATTGGGCGGTATATTTCTACTTCGTTGAACTGATCCGCGATACGCCGACTGCTCCTTTCATCGCCCTTTTGATCCTCTTCTTTCATGGCTTCGCGTAATGGAACAAAAGGTGAAATATGTCCAATCGGCCATTCGCCAAGTGTGCTTGGCGATGCTTAGACTTCAGTTTCTTCGTTCTCTTCAGCCTTTTTGTTCCTTTTTGCGCCTAAGTGTCCATGATTCCATTAAAACTTCAAAATACCCGAAACTTGAGAGTTTTCATCAGATATTGAGAGAAAATAAATATTTGAGGACACTATTTCTATTAAAGTAATTCCCTAAATGAGTCCAATCTGAAGACTCATCAACACCCCCAACATAAATTTTTGCTTGTCCTCAAGTAAACCTCAAGTTCAGCCGTTCAAATAGGATGTGTCAAACAATGCTACAACAAGACTCAAACTACTCATGCAAAGATCAAATGTGTACTCAAAGATTCAAGTTGTGACACACCATTATAAAATATTCTCAAGCTCACAATACTTGCTATTAATGCGAGTTCAAGCGCAACAAAAGCATTTGAATGCCCTCACACAAATGATGATTCTATAATCACACACAAAGGTCTAATCATTTAAAGCTCAGGAATCACAGGCAACACTCACACTCAAAAAGAGGAACAAAATGCATGCTTTCACCCATAGGTTTGCCCTTATTTTCCAATTAACCTTCGGTTTGGGTCACCCAAGATCAAAAAGGTCTTTACAAGGCTTGTCATGGGGCTGAGTACAAAGGTATGGTTATTTTGGATTAGTGACTTTCATCCTCATGAGATGTGGTGATCTCAACACATCCTTCTTTGCTTCCTTCATCATTTTTTCTTCTAGTGCTTTATAGTCATCTTATTATTCACTTCGCATGGATTGTTTGGAAACCTAATCTCTTTCGCACTTTATTTCCTTTCTTTTGATTTCTCTTTCTTTTTCTTCTTTTTTTTTATATGGAGGGTTTCCATTTTGTTTTGCAATACCATGGGTTAAGAGAGACTTCTTTTTGCACTTCTTGATTTCTTCCTTTTCCTTTTCACTACACCCCCAACTTAGGCTTTTGGCCTAGGCAAGCTATTCACTTAACCACATCTAAAGAGGATTCTAGGTAATAGATGAAGAGAGGTCTAAGTTTTTATCAAGTTTCTTCCAAAGAAGGATAGGCTCAAAGGGTGCTCAAGAGAGGTTTACACACTAATAGAGTAGGCCACAAAAGAGGTATATGTCAAATTGACTCACACTCTTCAAAAGTTTCCTAAGATCATCTTAAGATCAAGGCTTACTTAATCAATTGAACTAACGAGGCAAATTCTAGGTGTATTCATGCATAGTTCAAAATAAGCTCATCACACAATGCATCGACACTAAAGTCAAACAAGACTACTCACTTTTGCTAGTGTGCAATGGTCATCACACGAGAATCAATTTGATACATGGCTAATCACAACGAGATGCAAATAGTTCACCTATTGTTTATGAAACTTCATTTGGTCTCATTGTAGCCGCACATTCATGTTTGTTTGATTGAGAGCACTATTCAAGTAATCAGTATTTGAGCGAAATCGAGAGTCAAATTTGAATGAGAACAACCACTTTCTACACAAGAGGTGGCAAAATATTTTGAAAAGTGAATTTTTTTTGGAAGGGTCAAAATCTTTTTGCAAATTAAAAACCTAAAGGAGCCATAAACTCAAGCATCCACGAAAAGTAGTATAAGCTGAAATTAAAAGAACAGAGAACCCAAATGTACACAAAAACACAAATATCCATAACATGCAAACAAAGGTGAGCCTCACCCCACCACAATAAAATCCTAAATTTTTACGACCTTGGGTTGCCTCCCAAAAAGCTCCTTATTTAACATCGTGGCTCGACGTGAGCTATCAGTAAAGCTTCATCATTGGGGTTTGACCTAACACCATTAGGCAATCCTCCTTCGCTGCTAGGGCAGAGATGCGGCAGTGTGTGGTCCAATAGGTCTTCAATCACCTTGATTAATCTCGAGTGAGAACCAATAATTAGATTCAACACCTCCATGCTCTCTTTTAACGCCTCTAGCATTCTATCTTGCTCATGAACCTTTTGAAGAATGATCAATAGCATATCATCGATACGCTTTTTCTCATCACTTCTAGAGCTTTTTTGCTCATTAGGAAGAAGATGTTTCCATTGACGTTTGCACTAGTTTTCCACCACCTTTATTTTGGTGACCAAGTCTTTCAGTTGAGATACGAGTGCATTTAACTTGGAGTCACCCTCGACTCCTTGATTTATTTCAACCGACTTGCCACCTATTCCATCAGCAATGTTAAGGTACCTGCACAAACAACTAAAAAGAAAAACAAAACTAATAGTAAAATTAGTAAAACTGCACTAAAAATAACAAAAATCTCTATTTAACTACATTTTCACGTGCCACCACTCCCCGGCAGCGGCGCCATTTTGATGTTTGCGTAATCAATACACAACTTCCAGTACGAGTGTCTACGATCGTGCAATAGTATAGTAACCCAACCAAGGGTTGGGGTCATGTCCCAAGGGAGTGGTAGTGAAAATAATAGTTAGGCTAGAATTTTGTTCAAGTTAGGTGTAGTTTGAGAAATTATCGAATAAAAACAAAGTAAATTAAAGTGGGTGACACCAATGTGTCAAATATCAAAGGGGGTTTGTCACAAGTATCTGAAACAACAAAAAATAATGAGAAAATCAATTATAGGGAAAAGTTCTTGGGGTGTGACTGCAATATATATTGATATAAATCCTTGGGAATATGCTAGCGATAGAAATTTGCAAGATAATAGTGACTATGCTAAGCTTTAGATGGAAATAAGTTCCCTCTCGGGCAACTTGCCCCGTTTCAAATGGGTTCCTCTCGGACACACATTTGCCGCAAGAAGGCCAGCCTAGGCCTTACCCCACTCACTCTCTCGAGCTGAGTGTTAGGATATGGGACTAAGGCTCACCCTCTCGGGCTGAACCCCATGTCGACCCACTCCTTAGGACATCAGTCTAGCGGTCTTGGTTTCGCAACCTCTCTCTCGAGCTAGCCGAAAATACATGGGTGGTTTTGTATTTGCAACTACAAACTCATTAAATTAAACCACAACAACTACGTGAATTCACTATTAAAATACATCTAACTTATCAACAAGCAAGACCCAACAATAATATCAACACATATTCGCTAAGTCACACCCCAAGAATTGGGGTTTTTAGCCACACATTAAGAAATGAGCAATTACACCTAAAATGATAAAGAAATCAAATGGGTATAAAAAATTAAACCTTGATTTAAGCAAAGGAACAAGAATAGAGAAGACCCACGTCTAACTTGGGGAAGATAAACTACTTTCTTCAAGTCTCGCAAAAACCCTCTCCAAACTTGAGAGGAAAATGCAAAAGCTAATATTCTAAGTCTCAAAATTACAATAATGTTCGAATCTCCTCAAAACTAATAAAGAGCTAGTATTTATAGTTTCAGAAAATAGTGCTGCCGCAGATCGTGAATCCATCGACAGATCATCGATCATTCCATAGGTCGAGACCCTCAAAACCTGGTCTCTGAAGTCATTGACGGACTTACATGACGGATCGTGGATCCATTGACGGATCGTCCATCTGTCTGTAGGTCGCTTCAACAGATTTTAAGTCAGGGGTCTTTTGGTCTTTTTCTTTTGCGTTGGACCCGTAAACTATGTCGTTTTAACCCTAAACTACGTGGTTTTGGTTAGTTTTAGCCTAGAAACATAACTAGAACTTACCTAAGACAATTCTTTAATAAAAACATAGAAAAATTAGAGAGTAAGAGGAGAAGAGAAGTCAAGAACCCTAGTTCAAGAACACAACAAGTTTCCTCCAGTTACAGCCCTGAAATCGAAGGATTTCTCCATGGAATTCATCACCAGGTATGTGGGATTTCACTAGTGGGTTCCTTTCACCCATTAGGTCCCTAGTTTTAAGTCAGTTTCTTCATTCCCTTATTATGACTAGACCTAGGGTTTCTTGAATGTTAGAATTATTGGGTTTTTAGCTGTTAGAATGATCCAAATCAGATTAGTATGTTAATATTCAGTTTATTGCATCAATTCCAGGATTCTAGCTATGTATTTCTTTAGTTCTTGAATTGCACATGCTAGGTAAGATATTTCAGTTATTCAGTTATACATGCCTCAATTATTAATGCATCAATATCAGTTTAATTGTTGCATACTTAGTTTCCATGTTCAGTTTGAGCTATCCAGCAACTTACAAAAATTCAGTCATAATGTGTTAATTAGTTAATCCATTTGGAGTAGCATAATACTAAGTTGGACTAGGGTTCAGCGTACCCAAATAGTCCCAGAACTACTAGTCACGTAGGTTGTAAGTCCTCTCTGTGGGAATCATTTCACTAATCACGCCAGTATGCCTCTATACCTCTAGCAGAGTGTGTATTAGGTCATCTCGATGGGGCGTATACATCGTACTCCACATTTAACTCATCTGGTTTTACTATCGGTTATTAAAAGCTCCCACATTTCAGTCAGTTTCTATTGCATTGACCATTTATCAGTATATCCAATAATCAGTTTCAACATGTTATAAATTGGTCACTACATTCAGTTAGATCAGCATTCAGTTTCTATTTCATCTTAAGATTATATCATTTCTTATTTTCTTTGTTCAGTTATATGTTATTTCAGCTTAATTCTATCATGCATGCTCAATACCTTTCAAGTACTGACGCATACTCTGCGCTACATCGCTCAGTTTAGAGGCTTATTGCAGACATAGTTAGATTCAACTTAGAATTGTGTTAATATTTTCTTTGTATTAAACTCATCATTTGTCATATATATTGGTTATGGTATATGGGTATTCACCATTTTTTTCATTTTATTTATGATTATAGCTTCCGCATCAGTTTATTATTCAACTTATCTTTAGTATGCTTATGATCATGCAAACAGGGTTATCTTGGGATCACTTGTGGTTCTAGGTCCTTTCTCCGCGTCTCGGGGGTAGTCTAGGGGCATGACAATACGGGTTGGCTTCATTACTGTGGGTTATAGTAGGCGCCATCATTACTGGAGGAATCGGGTCGTGAAATAACTAATCTTAAAACTAACCCACTACACTTACACTACCCCTACTTCCTTCCTATATCTCTACCCACTCTCTCTTACCCCTTAGATATCACTACCTACATCAGAAAAAGAGAAAGAAAAAAATGGGGAGAAACATTTATGGAAAAGAAAAAATAAACGATTAGCAAACAATACTCCCTCCGAACACACCATCAACCTATATACTACCAAAACATACAATACAAATAAAGGAAAAAAAAAAGAAAACAACCTCACATTATTTCTTTCTACTGACGCAGCAAAAAAATAACACCACATACTAACATACCTACACACACAAAAAAAACAAATGAAAGAAAAAGACAAAAGACAAAAGACAAAAGACAAAAGAAAAATACAAAATGATAAAAGTTGAGTTCGAGGTTTGCTTTCGTGGTTCTAAATTCATTGTTCCTATTGTGGTCTTTCCTTTGTGAATTAATTTTCACAAAAGGTAACACTTGATTTTCATTGTATGATTTGATTTCACAATTATATAAGACACGATTCTAATGTTATAAAGTTGTTTAAATTATATGTCCCTAACTTTGACGTTATAATAATTAAATGAGTTGAGATTTTTCTGTGTTAAATATTAGAGTAAATTTGGTATAGCATGTGATAATTTCTTGCACACTTAAATGTCAAATTATAACTTCTTTCGGTTAATGGTTTCTGAATGTCTCTCTTGTTAATTCTTGTATATTACATGTTTGGATTCATGTATAGCTTTAGCATCATTGACTTATTGTTTGGGAGTAGTTATATTTACAAGGATTGTTTTTATGAGTTTTTCATTTTTTGTTCTTGTCCATTTGGTAGTGGGTCAAGTGTGCTAAATGAGACAATGATGTTTGACGTAATCAAGACACGACTTCCAATTCAGGTGTCAATGATCGCGTGCAGTAATATAACCCAACTGAATGGGTTGGGGTTGAGTCCCAAGGGAGTGGTTGCAAGAATTAATAGAAAAGTAAAATCAAGTTCTAATCAATCATAAGTATAAACATTAACGAATAAAACCATACTAAATATAAAGGGTGACACGAATGTGAATTATCAATGGGGGGTTTGTATTCAACTAATAAGAAAAAATAGCAAAAATATGAAGATACGAAATAGGGAGACGTGATTCTTGGGATGTGATAGGAATATGGGATAAAATATACTATCGGGTAAATGCTATTCATAGTAAACCGTAGAATATTAGTAACTAGGCTAGACTTTAGTGGGGTAAATTTTATATCGAACAACTTACCCCGAATCAACTCGGTTACTCTCGAATACCGAGTTACAACACTTATGGACAGCCTCCGCCTTAGACCATTCACGCTCTTGAGATGAATATGTGGGAGAAGGTCTAGGATTCACTCTCTTGAGCTGAACCCACGATGACCCAATAACCACCGACTAACGATTAGTAGTCTTAGTTTTAAAACCTCTCTCTTCCGAGAAAGCGAAAAACACTAAGATGAAATCGTATTGGCAACAACAATCCCAGTAAGTTCAAACACAACTACTAAACGAAATCACATTTAAACAACGAATAAACTAACAATAAGCAATACCCAAAGGTAAATTTAACCCATATTCACAAAATCATACCCCCAAGCATTGGAATTTTAGCTAGACATGAAAAAGAGATAGAAATCAATACCAACAAGTGTTTCCATCATGTTGGTGCAATAGAAAACATCTTTAAACACGTCTAAGATGAAGATTCTTTGATACCCACTTTCAATTTCTTGGAGTTGAAAACCTTCAAAACCTTCAAGCTCAAGAACAATGTGCCCAAAAAGCTCTAAGAGCTAAAACTGAAAAATATTCTAAGTCTCAAAAATAATTCTCTACAACTTGATACTAAGCTACATAATTAAATAGGTATTTATAGTTTTCAAAAATTTGTGTTGCAAAAGCCCACTCAGTGCAGTTAGTCGGGATCACCGATACACTCGGTGATCCATTTTTTGGTCTGATTCATTGCCTTTCAGCTTTTGCCTTTAGCATCTTCGCATTTTGATTCATTGGGCGACAGGGAAATTCTTTGCGGAACTGCTTGGCGATACGCCGATTGCTCCCTTTCCTCGCAGACTTGATATTTTCCTTCAGGGCTCAGCACACTGGAACATTAGGTGAGATTTGAGGCCTTTTGGCGACTCGCCTAATGGATTAGGCGATCTTCAAGCCGTCTTTTCTTCCTTTTTTCAGCCACCTTGTTTCTTTTTGCTCGATAGTGTCCATGCTTTGTCTTTCAAGTCAAATACCTGAAACTTAAGAATTTACATAAGATATTGAGACAAAATATGAATTTGAGGACACTAATTCAATTAAAATATAGCCTTAAATTAGTCCAAATTATGGACTCATCAACAACCCCAACTTAATATTTTACTTGTCCTCAAGTAAAACTCAAGTTCAGCAGTCCAAAAAGGATGTCTCAAACGGTGCTACACAAGGCTCACTCATGAATGTACACAACAAGACTCAACTTACTCATGCAAGGATCAATTGTATACTTAAAGACACAAGTTGTGACACACCATAATTAAAGATTCTCAAGCTCACTGTAGTTGCTTCAAATACAAGTTCAAGCTCAACAAAAGTATTCAAATGCCCTCACACAAAAGAATGATTTCATTTTCACACACAATGATTTAATTATTTAAAGTTCCAGAACCAAATGCAACGCTCACACTCATAAATAAGAACACTATGCATGTTTTCACCCATAGGTTTGCATGTATTTTTAAATTGACAATTGCTTCAGCTCACTCAAGATCAAAAAGGTCTTTTCAAGGCTTGCAACTGGGCTGAGTGCAAATGTATGGTCATTTAAGCTCAGTGAATTTTATCCTCATGAAATGTGGTGCTCATAACACTCTATTTCCTCTTCTTTCATCATTTTCTTTAGTGCTCATAAGTCATCCCATTATTCACTTTCCATGGATTGTTTGGAAACCCCATTTATTTTGTACTTTATTCCACGACTTTTTCTTTTTCAATCTCTTCTTCTCTTTTTCTCTTTTTTTTTGTATGGAGGGGTTCTATTTTTCTCAACACCATGGGTTAAAGGAGACTTTCCTTGCACTTCTTGACTTGCCTTTTTATTTTAACCACTCCCCCAACTTAGGATTTTGGCCTAAGTTGGCTATTCAATCAACCACAAATCAAAAGGATTCTAGGTAGTGGATTAAGAAAGGTCACGTTTTCATCAAGTTTTTTCCAAAGAAAGGTAAGGCTGAAGGGGTGTTCAAAAGAGGTTCACACAGTCACAAGGTAGGACATAAAACAGGTATATGTCAAATTGGCTCATACTCTTCGAAGTTGCCTTAGATCATATCAAGAGATAGCCTTACTTAGTCGATCGGACCAACGGGGAAAATTCTAGGTGCTATCATGCATGGTTTACAGTAACCTCATCAAACAAGACATCGACACCTAATTCAAACAAGACTTCACACTTTCGCTAGTGTGCAACGTTCATCACAAGAGAATCAATTAGATACTTGGCTAGTCACAACGAGATGCAAAGAGTTCACATATTGTCTATGCAACTTTACTTGGTCTCATCACATCCGCACATTTATGTTCGTTCAATTATGAGCACTATTTGAGTCATCGATATTGATCAAAACTAAGACTCAATTTTGCTAAAGAACAACCACATTCAAGTACGTACAAGAGTGGGCGAAAATTTTGGAAGGGTCAAAATTATTTACAATTTAAAGAAAAACGAGCTACAAGCTAAAACATCCACAAAAAAGTTGTGTATAATATAACATTATAGCTCACAACCCAATATATGAACAAAACTAGAATATACCACAAAAAGGCAGTCCTCACCCCACCACAATTAAAAACATTTATCCTCAAATGCAAACAAGATTATACAAAAATTAAAATAAATAAAAACAGAAAGGGAGGTAAAGAGGGGATCCTGGCAAAGCAATCGCTCCATCTATTTGGGCATCAGTGCCTAGTGTAGCAGTCTGGACTTGGGCATCAGTGCCTGTAGTCACCTAAGAAGAGCCAGCTCCACTAGAGGCAGCAAAAGGTGTATTTGCCAAGGAAGCCTGCACAACCGCATCTATCATGGCTGCTTCAGTCTCAGTTAGGTCCTCATCTACAACTCTGTTAGTCTCCTCAAGAATCTTCTGATCAGTCTCAAACTAAGACTGAGCTGTCTGCTCCATTCTATCCTCATTTCCTGTGGTGGTCTAAGGCATCTCGGGAACATTTGGAATCTCCACTGTTCCAAAGACCATGGACATATCAATGGATTTCAACTGATCTACATCCTCCCGCATAATAGCTATAATGGCCTTTAAGGCCGTCACCTCTCTTGTGGCTCCTTGGTCATGCTCACACACCGGTATTCTAGCTTCGAGGGCATCAATGGTGGCTCTCAGTGGTGTGACAACATCAGTTGGGGAAGTATGAATCATGTCTAGAATGGAGGTTTCTGCTCTGGCAGCCCGACAATCAGCAGAGTGGGAAAGCTGTCCCATCTTGAGTAATGATGCCTGGGTGATTGGAGTCCAGGATACAATAGTAGCAACAACAGGTGCAGAAGGTAGCACAGCAACAGAAGGACCTGGAATATCATAAGGAGTAGCGTTGGTAGTAGATGTACATGAAGGACCAGAGACAGAGTAGGCAAAGATGCCTCTAAGGTATGGAGTTTGAGGCCACAATCAGGGGAATGTCCACCAGGGCTTCTTTTTGCATTTTCTCTGCCTGATCCATAAGATATTCAGCTTCAATCCTCTAGATATCAGTGGAGGATGTGGGAATTACTTTCACGTCCTTCTTAGTATCTCTAGATACCTGATCTTGTCTGCACAACTCGGTGATCAATATCGGGAAGGGAAGTGAGGTCTTATGCTGTTTTGCACGCCTGAGAATTTCTGAAGCAATGATCATCCCCAAATTTAGTTGAGTTTTATCAATAATGTAACCTGGACAGGCTGCTTTGGCATGTTGCAGAATAGATTCATTTTGGGATGGCATGATTGTACTGCTGATGAAACTAAACTAATACTGAGCTGCCACGTTGAGGTCTTTCTTTTCTATAACAGCACCTGCATCAAGCCACTTAGTAGTGTCGTCTGAAATCAGCGGAGCTAACCACTTCTTCATGCTGTCTAGTTTTTCAGTCCTAATCATGTATTGGTAGACATCCTCAATGTGCTCAAGATGATCTAGGATAACATCAATAATGTCATGGTCGCACTTGACCTTCCTTCCCCGAACGACTACATAGTCAATTGGTTTGTATGTTGTTGCTTGCTTATTTCTTTGTGGTATCAAGGTTTCATAAGAAGCATATAATTCCTGGACCCAATTGGAATATATGGGCCACTAGGCTTGGTGAAGATTGAGAAATCATGATACTTGAGGAAGCTCATAATTTCTGGATACCTATCAATCACTCCATTTGTCGACAAACATTTTTCCTCGATAATCGTCGTCAGTCCTTCAGTTTTAAATCTATTCACGGACTTGGGGGGAGGACATTGAATTGGCAGTGCTAGGACCACTGCTTGTTCTGGAGCTGGAGGAGGATGGGCCAGCCTGATTAGTCCGGATTCTAGGCGGATCATTCAATTTTTTAGAGCGTAGTTCTGCCCTGCGTGCTACTACAAGTTCATCATCATCAGACTCCATAGTCTGAGGTTCCTGATGCTCACCCTCACTCTTTGAGGTGGTAAGATAAGTATCATAGATGTTGTCACTATCAGAGCTTGCCTCCGATGGTGCTTTTCCTTTACCCTTTCCTTTTGCACAAATAGTGTAAAGTTTCTTAGCTTTGCCCTTGGATGCAGTTGCATACTCAGTCAGTGTAATCCCTTTTGCTTTCCCTTGGAGTGACATGTTTCTCCCAGTAAATTAGACCTAGCCAAATCTGCAATCATATTGGGAAAAGTTAGATATACTCTAATTAAATTCACATGAACAACAGTTTGCAGACATACTCGTCGAACTTGTCGGTGAGTCACCAATTAACTTTGGCGAGCTAGAGTAGACTCGCTAAAAGGACGGCTTAGAATCTAGGCAGCTATGCGTTAGGAAGGATTTTTTGGTGAGTAGCCGACATCTTTTGGCAATCAAGATGCAGCCTGTCGAATGTTATAGTCCAACTTAAGTTATCAAGGTGCACACAAAGGGCGACAAATAAAACTCAAGCTTCTCGTCGAAAGTTACAAAACTCGACATCACATTTAACATGAAATCAAAGGCGAGATGGGGATATAAGGCTAACCACCGAGTGGTTCGGCAAGCTCGACCCAGTTCTCTAAATTACTCAACGCACAGATCTTCAACCCTAATTCTCAAAGTCAACCCCGCAAACCCCGAGAGTAAAATCAAACGAAGCACAACTCAAATTAAGCTAAGACCTACTATTCTAGGATACTCAAACTTCTCCCGGCTAAACTTAATTGTATGTATGCACACCCCTATGAAATTTACTTCAATTTACGCCCAAATTAGCAGGAATTCAACAGTAATGATGCTACGGGCATTATACTCTAATTATAATAGGCAAATAATTAACCCGACACTATAGAGAGGACTAGCACACTTCAACAGGATAAAATCAATTGCATAAGAGTATAAATACCAAAAGTAAATGAGTGGTTTGGAAAACCAACTTTTTTGGCCGATTAAAATAAGATTGTGATGCTAGGTGGCAAATTCATCCAGATCCAACTACCAATCAATCAACTAAAATACTTATAGAATGCAGAAATGCTGAAAATACTAAGTAGGTGCGAATTTGCGAAGGTCGAGAATGAGGGAAAATGAAAAGGGTTGAAAGTTTAAACCTTTGACTTTATAAAAACTATTTAGATCTCGCCCCTTCGGTGAGATTAGTGGAATTCGGCGAACTACTAGGCGACACACCGAATGATCACTTACCTCGCCGATTTTTTTCTAGAACCTTCTGTTAAACTAAGGGGTTCAAACGATGAACAACACCATGATCGCCGTTATGATCGGTGAATATCTAATAATTTCCTGATCACGACGATTTTTATAGACTCTAAGTTGACCTTTTTGTTAATACCAACGGCGGTCTGAGTCGGGGTCGCCGACTTCTTCGGTGATACGTCGACAGGACTTTTACCTCACCAATTCTTGCACTTCTCAAGTATTTTCTTCACTTTGTCCTGCACATTTAACACACCATTATTCTAAACTCAACATAAAGCTGTAAAACCTTGGGTTGCCTCCTAAGAAGCGCCTTAGTTATAGTCTTGGCACGACTTCCCCACTTAGTTTTGATTTGTGGGGTGGAGACGAGACGACACATGACCCATTTGGGTCTCTAGTAGCTGAATAGATATAAAATAAGAACCATTTATCTCATTCAGCATTGAGACATTTTCTTTTAACTCATTCAACACCTTGTCGTTACTTTCGACTTTGTGAAGAATCAGTGAGAGTATCTGTACTATTTGTCCACCCTTATTTACACTGCGCTTCATAAGCTTATGACGAGAAAGGTACCGGTCCTTGTTTTTGTTCGGTGCTTCCAATTCCATGATTTTTTTGGTCAGTAGATCCAGCTGGGTCAACAATGTGGCTAAAATATGGTTTTTCTCAGTCTCTTTATTGGTCATGGCCAGGTTATCATGGAGCTGGGCTGCTATTGCATAGGGCATTCATGAGAGACCCCCCAAAAATATTTGGTCACCCATTGTTCTATTTTTCGGGCCAAGACCTTTGTAGAAGTAGTCTAATAGCACGTTTTGTTAGATTCCATGAGTTGGGTGCTGGAGGACGATTTACTTAAGTTTCAACCACAACTCATGGATTGACTCCCTCTCCAATTGTCTGAAACATAGGATGCTATCCCTGAAAGAAATCATTCTCAGAAGAGACAAATCCATTTGGCACCATTGCTATCAGACATGCTCCATTGTCCTATTCAAAACAAACAAGCAAAATAGAGCTAAAAATTAAGTATCACTATAACTAATTAGAACAACAATACTACTTAACTACAAATTCTCAACCAACACCACTCCTCGACAGCGGCGCCATTTTGATGTTTGATGTAATCAAAGATACGACTTCCAATTCAGGTGTCAACGATCGCGTGAAGTAATATAACCCAACCAAATGGTTTGGGGTCGAGTCCCAAGGGAGTGGTTGAAAGAATTAATAGAAAAGTAAAATTAAGTTCTAATTAATCATAGCGATAAACATTAACGAATAAAAACATACTAAATCTAAAGGGTGACACGAATGTCGATTATAAATTGGGGGTTTGTATTCAACTAATAAGTAAAAATAGCAAATATATAAATATACGAAATAGGGAGATGGATTCTTGGGATGTGATAGGAATATGGGATAAAATATACTATCGGGTAAATGCTATTGAAAGTAAATCGCTGAATATTTGTAGCTAAGCTAGACTTTAGTGGGGGTAAAAATTTTTCCGATCAACTTACCCTGAATCAACACGGTTTCTTTAGAACACCGAGTTGCAACATTTAAGCACAGCCTCCGCCTTAGCCCATTCACTCTCTCGAGCTGAATCTGTGGGAGAAGGTCTAGGATTCACTCTCTCGAGTTGAACCCACGACGACCCAATAACCATCGGTTATCGATTTAGTAGTCTTATATTTAAAACCTCTCTCTCAAGCCAGCCAGAAACACTAAGATGAAATCCTATTTGCAACTACAATCCCATTAAGTTCAAACACAACTACAAAATGAAATCATATTTAAACAACGAATAGACTAACAATAAGCAATACCCAATAGTCACAAAATCACACCCCAAGAATTGGGGTTTTAGCTAGACATGAAAAAAAGATAGAAATTGATACCAATAAGTGTTGCCATCAAGTGGGTACGGTAGAAAATGTCTTTAAACGCGTCTAAGATGAAGATTCTTTGATGCCCACTTCCAATTTCTTGGAGTTGAAAACCTTCGAAACCTTCAAGCTCAAGAACAATGTCTCCCCAAAAGTTCTAAGTACTAAAACTGAAAAATATTCTAAGTCTCAATAATAATTCTCTACAACTTGATACTAGGCAACATAATTAAATAGGTATTGATAGTTTTTGAAAAGTTGTGCTGCGAAGGATCACTAGGCGCAGTTAGTCGGGATCGCCGATACACTCGGAGATTCTCCCTTTGGTCTGGTTCATTGCCTTTCAGCGTTTTCCTTTAGCATATTCGCGTTTTGATTCATTGTGCAATAGAGAACTGGTTCGCGGAACTGCTCGACGATCCGCCGACTACTGCCTTTCCTTGCAAACTTGATCCTTTCCTTTAGGGCTCAGCACAGTTGAACATTAAGCGAGATTTGAGTCCTTTCGGTGACTCGCCTAATGGATTAGGCGATCTTCAGGCTGTCCTTTCTTCCTTCTTTCAGCCGCCTTGTTCCTTTTTGCTCGATAACATCCATGCTTTGTCTCACAAGTCAAATACCTGAAACTTAAGGAATTACATCAGATATTGAGACAAAATATGCATTTGAGGACACTAATTCAATCAAAATATTGCCTTAAATAAGTCCAAATTGTGGACTCATCAGAAAACAGTGTTTATGGTTTCCTAGAATTTGATATTCCAGTGATAAAATTAGTGCTTTAAGGTTCAAAATCTTTGAAGATTAACGTGGATGTCTTGAAAAATATACTTGATAAAAAAATTAGTTGGTAATTACTAAATAATAATTAAATGATATTTTATATTATAATAATAGATATAATTTATAATCCTCTATTTAAGAATTAAGTGTACACACAAATGTCGCATATGAAAAGTTTTTAACTCACTATTGTTTTTTAAAATATTTTTGCATGATCGACAATAATAACAACATGTAAACATTAGGATCAAGAGAACTTTGAACTAATTTTTAAAAAAAAATATAAACAAATTAGCAATATGTGGTAAGATTGGAAAGAGTCACTACAAATACGCCACAAACTAATAAAATAAGACAGTTTTATATAAGTTTAAAATAAATCAAAAAAGACGGGGAATGTCTCAATTTTATTTAATCTAATAAATATGATATATAAAAAATTATCACTATCTATATAATTCTCAAGAAATATCAACAACAACTAGAAGACTCTTCTAGTGCAAGCACAGCTGGCGATAAAGGAAAAGGCAAGATATAAAGAATCGTCACTATTTGGTCACATGTCATAAGAGGCCAAAAAATTAAAGCTACTTTTATAAAGAATAGCCGAAAGCATTGTCGGCCATCTTAAATAAAAAGACCATGTGAAAGCCATAAGGGCTTGTCGGTCTTATCGTGTGGTTATTGGCCAATGTAAAAAGTTGTGGGCTGAAACCTCTATATAAGAGGAAGTTTGTATTAGTAAGAGGCAGGTTTTAGAACCCCCTCTCTCTCTCTTTTAAATTCTCTCTCCCTTGTAATATTTCCGAGTATTTCAATAAAAGTTTGCAATTTGGTTTGGAAGATTTCATTAAGAGATTAATAATCTCAAAGAAGACATTATACGTCTTAAAGAAAAGAACGTGGTTATAGAAGTTAGAATGGATGCTTTGCAAACCCGCCTAGATTTGGAAAATGTTTCTGAATCATCTTCTTCTCTTGAAGGAGAAAATGATAATCTTGATTTTATAAAAAACCTTTCTTTAAAAAATAATAAGGCAGATTTTTTATATAGTCTTAAAGCTTTTACTTCTCAAAAGTTTTATACTAAAATAACTCTTTTAATAGATTATAATTATAAGAAAGAATTCATTGCTCTTATTGATAGTGCAGCTGATTTAAATTGTATTCAAGAAGGACTTATACCTTCAAGATATTTTCATAAAACCACTCATAGTCTTCGTTCTGCTAATGGAAGCAAAACCAATCACATCCCAAGAACCTGTCTCTATATTTGTTATTTTCGTATTATTTGTTGTTTTAGTTGATAATTTAAACCAAATCCCCGTGATATTTGACACTTGTGTCACCCCAAATTTGAACAATTCTTTTTTTCGTAAATGTTTTTAGCTATGATTGACTTGAACATATTCTTACTTTCCTATTGATTCTCATTTACGTACCACTCCCTTGGGACTCAACCCCAAGTCACTTAGTTGGGTTATATTACTACATAACGATTGTTGACACTTAGTATTGGATGAAGTGTCTTTGATAGCGTTATTCAATCAAAATGGCGCTCCTGCCGGGGGGTGGTGTTATTTGAGAATTCTTAGTTAAGTTGGATTTTGTTCTTGTTAATTATAGTGATACTTACTTAATTTTAGTTTTTTTTTTTTGCTTGTTTGTGTGTTGAAACAGGAAGTATGACCGTGAACGGCAGCAATGTCAGCCAAGTAGGCCATCAAGATGACATCGAAAACTTTAATGATGTCAACGAGTCTAATGCTAATGACCCCCATCTTATGGGTGGTATTGGTTCCATTTGCTTGCCTCCGGTCGAAGGGAATATGGTGTTCCACATCACGAGTACTATGTTGCAACTCTTGTAACTAAATAGGATTTTCAGTGATTTGCCTCATGAGGATCCCCATGAGCATATTAGAAATTTTGTGGATGTATGCAGACCATTCTCCTTCAAGAATATCTCCCAAGAGTCGGTCCGGTTGAGGTTGTTCCCGTTCTCTTTGATGGGAGAGGCATGTAAGTAGCTAGCTAAATTGCCACGTAAATCAATCACTTCTTGGGAGGAGTTGGTCACCACATTTCAAGTGTGATTTTTCCCTCCCTCGAAGATGATGACTCTTCAAGACAACATTCAGAGCTTCAAGAGTCTAGAAGGCGAGCCAATCCATGAAACTTGGCTACGATTCAAGAATTTGGTGCTTCAATACCTAACTCATGGCTTCCCTGACAACATGTTGTTGTTGTATTTTTACCAGAGTCTTGATTCGGTAAATAAGGGTGTTGCTGACCAACTTTCTCCAGGAGGTTTGATGCAGCAACCTTATGTGATAGCGGCTCAGCTCTTGGATGGCGTGACTACCATAAACAGGGTGTGGTATACCTGTGAAGACCAGGTCTCACCTCTCACGTTCATATTGACTGAGGAACAAATGGAGAAAGACCAAGAGAGAGACCAGAACATGGCCAAGATCATGACACAACTTGACATTTGGTCTAAAAATGTCGTGGGAGTTGGTGCTCGAAGTGTCAATGTTGTGGGTGTTGGGTGTACTAATCCGGAGGAATCTAAGTTTGAGGCCTTGTATATTAGCCAACCAAGGTGGTGGTTATCGTTCAAACTACTTGAGGCAGGGTGGTAACCAAGGTTGGAGCAGGGATGAAGGTTGGAAATATTGTGGCCAAGAATGGAGGGACCAAAATCCCAATTGGAAGGATTGGGAGAAGGATATATATGTGACTCCCCATGAGCGCCAAAAGACAAACGATTGAGAAGGTGGCCGGTCTGAGGATATGCTTTCTCGTATCCTCAATAATGTTGATTGGTCGGACAAGATCTTGAAAAAGATAAAAGAAGACGTGTCGACCCTTAGTAGAACCGTCACCTCCCATTCAATGTCGATCGAATAGTTAGAGACCCAAATGGGTCATATCTGGTCTCATCTAAACCCGAGACAACAAGGGGGGTTGCCTAGTGACACTATGGCCAGCCCCAAGAATAAGGTTTAAAGGTGGACTTTCGTCGTGCCACGACGTTAACTAAGGCGCTGCTTGGGAGGCAACCCAAGTTTTATTTTCTTTCTTATTAAGTTTGGAATAATGGTGTGTTGAATGTGAAGGTAAAAGTGTGGAAATAAAGTGTGTGAAAAGTGCAAGTAGGCGAGCCAAATGGTCTAGTCGGCGGATCACCGAAGAGGTCGATGACCCCGACCCAGACCGCCATTAGACTCAAGACAATTTTACATTGGAGTCTGCAAAACTCGGTGAGACCAGGAAATTATTGGCGAGTTGCAGACCAATTCTGCGATAGCGATCTAAATCACCGTTTGGACCCCCACATCAACTAAAGGTCCTGTAAAACTCGGCGAGGTAAGTGAGCACTTGGCGTGTCGCCGAGCAAGACTAATGTCGCCGAATGGGCGAGAACTGGATGGATTTTAAAAGGCCAAAGGTTTAAACTTCCAGCTCTTTCACTTTCGAACTTCACAAACTCACACACGCACTTTAATTCGCAACTGGCCCGCTACACCGGACCCTACCCACCACATAGGCCCTGCCCTGGCGAGGTTAATCTTGCCCTGATGGCTTACACGGAGAAAGAACCTATGAATTTGGGATCCAAACTCCCATTTTACAACACACTTTCAAATCATGGCGTTCAGAAACTACCCCTTCACGCCAATATCAGTTTCGGAAGTTCTACTCACCCGAATTCAATTCCGTAAAGTCGTACTGTCTTGTTAACGTCTTAGCTATCCCCTCATGTGATCAAAATCATAAATAGATTCCCCGTTCATTACCATATTTCCCTCGACCGTACCTGACTCTGATATCGTCTGAATCTGGACTAGGCTACAAATTTCCAAGTTACTACAAAAAGTTTTTCTGGCCCAAATTCTTTCCCTGTTGGCTTTTATATAATGATGGGAACGAGTTGTTATAGTTTCAATTACTATTTTTCTATTCTTTGGTAATGATTAATACACAAAAAGTTGGAGAGTCTCAATTATTAAAATTAACCTTTCTCGATTCTCCTAATGACTTGTAATTGTTTTTATTTCCTATATTTTCCCCAGGTGGTGCCCTCAAGATTAACAAACATGTGACTTGGTTTGTTCATAATACTTAAGTTGTTCTTTTTTTTAAAAAAAATAATGTGTTTCAAA
Source organism: Solanum verrucosum (assembly GCF_900185275.1). NCBI lineage: Eukaryota > Viridiplantae > Streptophyta > Magnoliopsida > Solanales > Solanaceae > Solanum > Solanum verrucosum. The sequence continues at coordinate 414,937 of NW_026020258.1, forward strand.
ACATTTTTAATTTTTAAATATGATGAGAAAGTTTTAAAAAACTTTATGAGATCTTTTTATGATTTAATAGATCTAGATTAATAAGGAAACAAACATTTGAGAATATGAGGGGCAAATATCTTCCACATAATTAAATTTAGGGGTGTTTATGGACAATGACATGGAAGAGCAAATAAAACATGTTGTTATTGACTAAAGAATGAATAATAGGCTATCAAATTGAGTATTTTATACTTTGCATGCATGTCACAACCTGATTCCTCGAGTCATGATGACCCCTACTATAACCCACTAGTAGTCAAGACAACCCTTATCTCGGAACTAAAAGTAATGGATTGAGGGCAAACAAAACAATAACATAAATCATAGATGAAGAAGAGGAAGCAAGCCAAAATATTTATACAAATAAGAGATCCCTCCCAAAACCTGGAAGTCACATATACAGAGCTACTAACAAAATGAGTACAAGTCCCAACATTTGACCATAGAAATAAGACTGTCGTAAAAAACTAAAGACAAGTGATATATCTATGGAGACTGGTATAGCACAAAACGCCAAGTACTCACCTCCGTTTCCAGATCAGACTGTTGCAGCCTTGATGTCAACGATGGTCGTTGGTGCTCGGACCTGCATCATGAAAACAGATGTAGAGTGTAGTATGACTACCAAACAAACAGGTACCTAGTAGGCCTCGTAGGCCAACTTAGCTAGAATAGCAAAAGTAATATGAAATGCGAAAATCTAAAATACTACCATAAACAGGAACGAGAAATCTAACAGGTATGCACACAAGTGTACCAACACACAAAGAAAAGGAGAATAACTAACTAAATCTGGCCGGGCTGCCATAAATTCGAAGGTTACACTCGCGCGCAAGCTAAAAGTACAACCCAAGCGGACTCCCATAAGCCCGACATGTATAAGGAAGAGTATAGAATGGAATAAGAGGACCCGACAAAGTTTCCAAGATTTCCACAACTTCCGTGACTTGAACCACGACTGCAAATGGCAGTGGACTTGAACAACCGCTGAAGAAAGCCAGCACTTGAACCAAGGCTATAATACCAAGGGGAGGACTTGAACTATGCCCGGTGGAGTGAATTGGGGGAGAAGAACCACGAATAGAGGCGAATGGGGTAGAAATAGGATAGGCGGCCAATCGATCATCATGGGGAGTACCCCCAATCTGAATGCTTTCAATAAATCACTCTAGCTCGAACCATATCCAACCACAATCGACAAGTAGCTTCACACCAAGAATTAAAGATATCAGAACTGGCGGAAATAGAGGATTTATGAATATATGGTTTAAAGAGCAGTGTTACTGGCTAGCTAAGGCCCAAACTATTAGGCTCAGGTCTCCTACATCAGTCTACATGGAGCTTAGCCATTCGAAGCGACGCCGGGGAGATTACCCGGCCTAGCGGCCAAATTCAAACAAATCAATATTCAATTACTTAATCATGCTCATTCTAAGGAGAGGGAAGTCGTAGCCTACCTGCAAGCCGACCGTGCGTGCTCCAAATCACATTGTCAGAGCTTTTCTCTTCTGCACGGCCTCAGAACTCTGCAACACTATCAAAAATAAAATCACAACTTCAATACGGTCGTTTTTACACAACAATTACATTTTTCAGAGACGGATCCAAAATCGGGTCTAAAACAGGATTGTGGGACCCATAATGGGGATCTCAAAATTGACTCTGTAAAAAGGTTCATTTTACCTCCCCAAACTTGTGTTCCAAAATTGAATAAAATTCTGGACTCGGAATAGTCCGGAGTCAGCCCATGCATTTAAATCACCATTAAAGCTAAAGAAGAAGAGAGGAAAACAACTAAAACTCGAAAATTACCTCAAACGGAAGTCCCCCCCCCCCCCCCCCCCCCCACAGTCTCCGAGCACTCCAATGCGTAGCCATGCCAATTTCGAGCAACCCAGCCTTTAAAATACTTAAAATAGAGCTATAATGAGAGAGAAATCATGTTTAGCAAATGAGGGTTGAATGTTGATTTTTGACTTTAAGTAATGGAAGATATGGTCGCTTAAAGGACTCCTGGTCGCTAAAAAAGACATTTTCTAGTCTCTAAAAGTCTGCACCAGATTTTTTTCAGAGTCTCTAAATGGACCGTCGGGATTCATTCGTTATCCGATAAAAATAAATCAAATATGCTACCCCACTAAATTCGACATTCTAGACTCAATGGAATTGTCAGATTTCTGTAAAAAGAATATTATGATAGAAATACCCCATCGCGACCTATTAGGCCTAAAAATAAACTTTTTGCCTAAATACCCAAACATCAAAAAGAATAACTCAAGACGAAAACGAAATGTCCAACTAGACCAAATTCAACATTCTGAAGCTAATGGCACTGATGGAATTCTCATACGACAACTAATTCTCCGAATGTTGATGAAAGTAAACTCTAGGCCTTTAAGATTTCTAACATCTCGTGTAAATCCATACTAGAAGCCGTAGGACCCAAACTAAAGGTTCTTTTAGACCAAACTCGACATTCCGGAGCTAATTGCACTAATGGAATTTCAATGTGAGCACATTTACCAAAAATGTTTACCAAGGTCAAAGTAAGGCCAAAGCTCACAAGCTAAAATGCCTACTGGCACAATCTCATGCCGGAAGCCTTGGGATTCAAACAGACCATGCCAGAAGCCTAAAATGACCATACAGAGGTGATGGAACCGTCAGAATTTCTTTCTGAAGATTTTTACCTGATGTTTTGACTAAAGTCAACTATTTATGTTTCAAAAGCTTCATAACAGGGGAACGAGCATAAAACCTAAACGAATGACAAGTCAACCGAATAGTCAGTCCCAACAAGTCATAAATGACTTGGGATTGCTATAGGAACACTCTATACGATGAAAAGAAGGCATTAAGGTGAAAATGAACTGGAGGGTCATTACAATGCACATGTACAAAACAATAGAGAAAGTGTGTTATATACAAAAGAATTGAGAAAGCATGCAGGAATTTGTTGCTTAGTATTATTTAGATTTTACTTCTTGAACATTCTAAATTGAGATAAATTTGACCTACTGGACTATTCATGCCGAATAAAAGTACAAGCACTATAATTTATATCCTTTTACATACCTGAAAAAAGGAAAAAAATAAGAGTATAGTAATAAAAGAATATGCATTGTGAGAGGCCGCAAAAAATATAATAACTTCAAAAACATAATTTCACTACAAGATAAACTCATGCTCATATCAAGTAAATAGAATTACAAATGAAGCAATAACACTACATCAAAATATTACAAAAAGATGAGAAATACGAAAAAGCCACCTAACAAATGGATGTTGTATCAAAAGGAATGACAAAATAAGTAATGCACGTCAAAAATCAATTGAAAAAAAGGAATAATGCTATACTAACCAAAGGAAGAATTTTGTCAAAAGAGTATATAATTCATACTCTTGCAAGCTATAACTCTAGGAACTTTCTTCGGTGGGTAATTTATGTAGTTAAAACTTCATATAATTGCAATAATGATCCATATACTATATGGTAAAATAATAAAATTTATCTAAATTTATTTTGATGGTAATATATAGATATTTCTTTGGTTAAATTTAATATTGGTCCATAAGAAGATAGCTTGTATATTTATGAGCTTATTCTTTAAGTAAATAATTATTGTTGTCTTTTTCACTTTAGATTCACCAAAAACTATGCTAGGAACTTGATTACAAGAAACGTGCTTTGACTAGATTACAACAAAATTAAAATTTTAGACAAAAAAGGTATATACAAATGAATTGAAAAAGCATGCAGGAATTTTGCAGCTTACTATTATTTAGGTTTTACGTCTTGAACATGCTAAATTGAGATAAATTTGACCTAGTGGACTATTCATGTCGAACAAAAGTATAAGCACAAAAGTTTATTTATCCTTTTACATACCTCAAAAAGGGGAAAAGAAATTAGAGTATAATAATAAAAGAATATGCATAGCGAGAGGCAACAAAAATTATAATAACTTCAAAAACATAATTTCACTACAAGATAAATTCATGCTCATACCAAGTAAATAGAATTATAAATGAAACAACAACACTACATCAAAATATTACAAAAAGATGAGAAATACTAAAAAGTCACCTAACAAATTGATGTTGTGTCAAAAGGAATGGAACAAAATCAGCTATGCACATTAAAAATCAATTGAAAAAAAATCATGCTATACCAACCAAAGGAAGAATTTCATCAAAAAAAAAAAATTCTTCCTTCTAAATTTTAATCCCAAAAATCATGCTACGTTCTTTGCAAATTGGCAGTACTTGATATGAATTGATACAAATATATTGTTGCAATGCAATTAAGTTGGGAACACAAAAGGTAGAATAATTTTCTAAAATATCAAATACATTAACTGGTATTTTAATAAGAGTAGACAAAAAAGACCTAGCTACATTATTATAATATCGTACTCAACAAATTAATTCTTCCATTATTATTTTTCTAAGTTTCTCTTAAAGAATTCCAATAAGAGTAGATGAAAAGACTTGACTACAATATTATTTATTTATTTATTTTGAGCCATAAAGTACCATTTACTTTTGTATATGTTTATCTTCAAGATTTATTTCTCTAAGGAATAATATTTATTAGTAATATATATTCATATATTTATACCAAAATATTATAGGTTCAATCACGTACAAAACTTACGATTTACAGACGAACTTCTAAAATATGGTTTTTTATTTCTTATTGTTTAAGTAATAAGTATACCAATCCATTATATTTTATGAGTATGTAATTAAAATTTTTAACTTAATGATTTCTTGCTTAACCACCTTTTTATGTAATTTAAATACTATTATTCAATTAGATATTTAATTTAGAATTTATTGAAAGAAGTCAAAAAGTCATTACATATTTATGTAATTAAAATGATATAGTATTTACGAAGAATGGCATCAAATGCCCCTCAACTATTTGAAATGACAAAAAATTACCTTCCATCAACCTTTCGGCCTCCAAATACGCACGACGTCAACCTTTTGGCTCAATAATACCCTTATTTCTAATTGTCCACACTCATAAAGTGGATGAAGGGTAAATTTATACCAAATCTCATAGTTTAAGGGCATTTTAGGTCGTTCTCCATTAAAATAATTTGAAATTACTTAATATATGGGATTGTATGTTTGGCCTGATTTTTTTTGTCTTGGATCTTGTCCACCATTTTAAATTTTAATTTTTTTTTCAACGAATGATAAATTAAACAAGGAAAAAAAAAGACGAAAAAATAACAACGACCTTCATTTACGAATAGTTAGTTCAATAGAAGATGATTTAATTAAGCAACCATGTATACGTATACTGTAATTTTTCTTTTGTGTGTATCCAAAGTTCAAAATAAAAGAATCAATATAACTTATTTTCCTATCCCCACCCAACATAAAAATAATATAAAAAGAATATGAACATGTATGTTCATTTTAAGTTTGAATCTCTGATATCTTAATTAAGAATAAGAGATTTTAAAAAAGAAAAAAAGAAGAGGAAAATGAACAAAACAATTGGATAATTGATAGAAAAAATATATATTAATAAAGTGTATTAATATTTTTTTAGATTGACAATCAAATCGGGCGAGTATCGATTTTAGTTAGATCTCCAATTATAAATTGGGCTATATTAAATTGGGGGTTGATTTGAAATAGGTCTTTTGGAAGATATCATGAAATTGATATTTTTTTAATACTATTTCAAGCTTTTTGGGTAAAAATATGAATCATATGTAGTTTTCATTACTTATTTGAGAAGGGTTTAAATTCCAACCAATCAGATTAGGCAACATAATAAATAAATATTCAATAAATTTACGTTCAAGGAATCGTTAAAAATAAGGGAAAATATGAGCCCCATGTTTACATCAAGGATAATTTTGAGCCAAAAGTTTAACTTCATGGATAATTGAAGCTCGAAAGATGGATGGAGGGTAATTTTGTGCCAATTCAAATAGCTAAGGGGGCATTTTAGACCCTTCTCCATAGTATTGAATATATAAATAATTATATGTTTTATAACATTTTAATTTATAGAGGGGCAAAAACGTAATATAACTTTGAAGTTGGGAGTTTCCACTAATAACAAGGTATATAGCACTCCTTATGGTTGAGAACATGGTGATAGTGTACTTTTTTGCTTCTTGTACAAGTATAGGAATACTAAAAATGCAACTCTACATAGGGTTCTGCTTTAAAGTTTTAATTATGTTATTATCTTGCTCCAATAGCAAGCTAAACAAAATATTTGGACTCCAAGGTTAAAATTAGTGGCACACAGCAATGTATCAAATCATTTTTTATGACGATAGTTTCCGGACGCGCTTGCGCATTCCACTGTGTACTTGTTATCTCCTATATGCATAGGGTAACTTTGTAATCAATGTTTAAGCAGATTGGAATTATCCAATGTCTTTTGCTTACGACTAAGATTTTGCACATGCACGGTACCAGAGTTATCTGTAAATTGTAATGATCTAGAAAACAACTTCATGAAAATCATTGTCCAAAATTTGTAAAATTAAAAGAATCCTACATGATATTAGAAATAGAGTAGGGTATGGACTACCACAAGATTCGTTAATAGTAGCAAATTGAGCACCGAACCAAGATTCCAGAAATATGAAAGACATAACACGTCGACATAATGATTAGAAAATATGGTTGCACATCAAGTCCATCAAGAAAAATAACAAGCACAATAACATCCATATGTGGATATATCAACCTAACAGATACACTAAAGTAAATCTTAGCAGTATTGCTAAATGTAGAAAACCAATAACACGTTTTATTTGCTTCAATAAATTATATTTCAATTTATATTTTAATAATGACACTAATCCTAAATGATCTGTGCAAAATAAGACATCCACAATCTGTGAAAATAAGGCATAAATCTAAGAAAGGAAATCACACACTTCCAAAAATAAGGAAGATTGACAAATGGGTATAACAGAATCAAGGAGATTGACTCGCGTAAAGATGGAAATAAGAAGAGCCAGCAACATACCACACGGAAATACACCCTACCGGAATCAAAGGATGAATGACTTGTTTAGTTTCAACAGGTATTTTTGGTACTTGCGGACAATAGGAAGCATTAAAGTAGACAAAATATAAAGCAAGATAACCACATTTGCACACACTGAAATATATTGCTCAGATACAGATATTCAAGCCAAAGTGATAGATAAACACAAAAAAGATGATGACAAGGTAGAAAAGTTACCAATTTTCCTTTTTGAATGCATCTTGAATGCGGACTCTTTTCTTAAGCTGTTATGATTATCAAATTGATCATTCTGGTAAATGTAAACCTCTAATTGAAAAAATATAGCATTGTAAAGAAACAAAGACAATTCACCAATTAGCTATACATTTCCCTTGATTGATTCAATACGATGCAACAAATGGTTTTCACTCCTTCTTTGTGAGCCACGCAAAACACAAATGCCAACATTCAAAATCTTTTTGATGTTTGCACCAGAAGCAACATAAGTGCAGATTTTTAAAAGCTTTACAACATGTGAAAATCAATTTTTCTTTGACTCACAGTATCGACATAAATACTGTGCATCTAAATTGATGTTTTCTCTAGTTGTCCCAGCCATGTAAGCATGTAAAGCACACTCTGTTGACACTGAATTTTGACCTCAGATTTTCAAAATTTATACTTTTAAGTTTTATTCATTAAATAGTTCAAAATACATTTTTATAAATTTAATTAAATTTATCGATACGTTTCCTTATTTCTCAAATCTTATGATTTTTATTAATTAATTTTGATTACATTATTTTTGTCACAGTTAGTTGAATATGCTAAAAATATTGTCTCTATTTGATTAAATCGTTATTCTTTGTTAAATTATTCTTTTACATGTCATTAATTACTCTTTGTTAATATTCATTTTTGTATTTTTAACATAGTCTAAAAATATATTGATACACACCTATTTTATTCACCAATAATTTTGGGCCATGGTCCTGAGCCCATTATATTGTATAAATGTGGTTTGTCTTCAATATAATTCTTACTTAGTGGTAAAATAATTTTCATTGTGGTGTGAAGTTTAAGAAATTGACAAAACCCTAAAAGTTTTCTCTTTCATTTTTTCCATCTCAACCGCCACCGCCACCAAGCTCCAAACCCACTGGCAAAACCACAACTGAAACCCAAACCAATTTGCCTTCATTATCACGGTCTTTGCTCTCCTACTCCACCAAAACCCAAACCCAGCCATCTCTAAAAAGCCTCAACAACCACTAAAACCTCCATTCTCTTTATCTTCTCCGGTGAAGTACGACACCGGAGAACAGCCAACCCGAAACCACCTCAATTCCACCTCAAAACCCCAACAAAATCCACCCAAAACCCCAATAAATCTATCAGAAACAAACCCACACCACCACTCCCTCCATTCCTCTTTCCCCATTTTCGTGTCTTTTATTTGTTTTACAGGTATTCAGCAAGTTCGAATAGGCAGCATAGCTTTGTCGCACAATAACCAACAACACCACATTGAGCAACCAGACCCTGCCGCAAATAGCATCGACGAACGGTATCCGGCTCACTGCCTTTGTTACATCTTATTTGGTGACTCATGTATCTATATTTTTCTTTGTTTTATGTTATTTTGTTGTTAAGTTTTCACTTCAGCCTTGTGTTTTTCCAATAAACTCCATAAATGTTTGGGTGCCTTGATTTTATACATTCTATTTTAGATGTTTTTTCATTCTTGTTATGTTGTAGTATGACTGATTATTATTGTTAGTAGGTTGGTTTTGCAAAATTTCTTTTTCCATTAATTATTATGTCATTCACCACAAACTTAGTAACTTTTGTTATTACTTTTAACTATTACTTTGATTTAGTTCATCTGTGAGTCATTTTGTTTACTGTTTGTTAGTGATTGCATGTTATTTTATCTTTGTAAATTTTAAATGATTTTGAATTTGAAATTATACTAAAAGATGACCAATGAAAAAAACTCTCAGTCAATTTTCGAGGCCTCCCCATTATTAAAGTTGGAAATTTAATTCAAGTTTATATACAATACTAGTAATGCATAAGTTTAATTAATTACCACTTAATGTGAAAATATGGACAAATAATTGTCCCCGACTTATTGAAGTAATTGTTTCAAGTTATAAGATCTAGGGAAAGTGTACATAATGACAGTCGATCCTAACATCAGTTATGAGGAGCCGGACGATGAAGCCTCCTTCTAAGATAAAGATGTCTCTGACGCTACTATTCCGGAAAGAAGAAATTTTTATATTGTTATTTTTTGGTTAGTTCGGTTAGGAGGGACAGAAGAGAGATGCTTTCTACCAATCGAAAATAGATATTGGCCCCCATGTTCCCATGGTCTGCTTACCGAGGAATATAAAGAACAGAATCAGGGCTAGAGCAAGTTTGTTTGGGGGTACAGTGCCGTAAGCGCGGTGGGGGGTAACAGAAGACATGCTCGTACGATTCATAAAAGGATATGAAAGAGTAGATTCATTGTTGGGAACTTTCAATCCTCTATATTCGAAATATGCCTCGCTAGGAGCATTAAGATCTGCAGCTCAAATGGTCTCTTATGAAGTCTACATTAACCTTATTCTTATTGTGCGCCTTGTGAGTGTGTTTGAATCTGCAAAGGAAATCTCTCAAATGTTCCCCTAACCCAAATTTGTGTTTTAGATATAGATACGTAAATAAAATGTCGAGATCTCGCTTACATGTCTTGATCCACACCCTCTTTAAAACTATAAATCATATTATAAAGAAAGAGAACAACTTACAAAGAAACATTTTTAAAAAAAATCTAAAGAGGTTGCTACCTTAATATTGTTAAAAATAAAAGATTGGACCAAGGATATATCAAATGGAATAGGCCCACAAACAAGGCCAACTAGAATAGGAGACAAAACAAAATCAGATTAGACTCGCATCTCCGGTTGAGACTTTGTTACCCTAAACTTGATGCACTCAGTTTCCATATTTTTCCTTCAAGCTCTTTCAAGCCAAGTATCGTTGATATACTCCTCTTTAATAAAATCAATGGGTTGAATCCTTACAAGATTAATACCACCATCTTATGAAAAGAACAAAAAACAAACATAAACTAGAGGGTTAAATTTGTCCATTTATGGCACCGAGAGAAACACCATCGAACAATCTTCTATGGGTGTGTAATCTTACCCCTAAAATTATCGATGCTGCTCTAATGTCTTTGTTAAAGAACTTTGGTCCGCTAGATAGTGTAACGACATATACCTCTCGCTGGTTCAAATTTATCCATTTTGGAAACATCAATGACTCCAAGAAGGCTAAAGACGCGCTGTAAGGATGCTTCTTTCATGGAAATCCTCTTAGGATTTGAATTTTCTAGGCCGAATTAGAGATAAACAAAAACAAAAACCGGGTAAAAAGAAGACACATATGTTTCTTTTCGTATGTGTCAATTATATAAGGATGACACATAATTATAGTAAACATCAAATGAAGGGAAATGATGTCTCATAACATAAATAAGGATAAAATAGTCAGAAATCCTTTCTCATGGATGTGTCTTAAGGGGTATGTAAAAAAAATCACACGAGATAATATGAAATGTAAGGGTACAAAATAAGAAGTGTTAACCAGGCTGTAAGATCGATATTATTTGGGAGTTTCACACTTTCCATAGTAAGAACACTCTGTTAGACCTTTTTATGCCTGAAAAATCCAAGAAATTAAGAATTTAGAAATATCATGTTACTTCAAGATATTTGAGGACCATCAAACACTTTTCCAAGTTTTAGATATTAGAGATTCATCTTTTTAACAGATGAATGTATTTTTTTCTACCCTTAATTAGAGGTTTAGAACCCTACGACCATATTAATTCCTAGTCAGGAGCATTTTCCCCTTCAATAAGTCCTACCTATAATGAAGAATAATCGAAGAAATTAGTACGGAATACTAAATAGTTAAACAAGAAAAGTGAGACGTGATTATCAAACAAGAAATAAGGAAACAGAAATAAAAGACAGAGAAGAGGAAGTTAAGCCATGAGAAAATTGAATTTCCAAATTGAGAAAAAGAGACTTCTTCAATACAAAACACCACTAAAATATCCGGTGCCATGAGTTATCCCTGCATCTTGATGTCTTCTAAGCAAAGTCATCGATTAAGATATCTCCAACACTCTGATGCAATAGTAACATCCGATAGAGGCATACCTGTCGTTCCTTCCACACTACTTGATGGCTGAAACTTACTTAGACTTGTAATAAGATCATTCGTTAAGAAGGATGACACTTGGGAAACCTTAGAGGATTTTATCTCAGGTGCATCCACATATCGAGGTTGATAGGACTCTGGTGGCAAGGATTTGCCACTAGGTGTATGAGGTGTAAATTTTAGAACCACAAGATAAAAACATGTTGGACCATCAACTTTCAGAACCCTCCTAATGAAGTCTGAAGGTGGAACTAAGAACATAATGGTTCCACCATCAAGTTTTGCAACCCCAACATGATCTCTTGAACTCAAGAACCTTAAAAACATTGTGTATGAGGCAAAATCATTATCAGTATTAGGGTAGAAGAATACAATGTTGAACCCTACAATAGCATCTAAATAATATTTAGCCAAGTTCTGTAACCCCGTTCCGGCTGAGCAGTTGAGTACATCAGGACTGCAAAAACAAAAATATCAGCAATTGAATGTAGTTGATAAAATCCATAAAAAATAGTTAACTTATACAGGAATTATATGTACTGTGCTTATCCAAAGAAAGATCAAATATGCATATATTATATGCTAACAACTTTTCTTGACACAATTTAGGAATGAGTTTCATAAGAAATTATGCTAAGTCATAATTATATCTCAAATTATATACTTACCCCGATAGGAACACAAACAACACGACACACAAATTTTCCATTCTGACGATAATTCCCCGCCATATATAGTCATGGCCAGAATAGTGTTGTCAAGGAGAAACTATTGCATCACTGATGATGATTGACTAAGTGTTACAAGATCTGAACAAACATTTCTAACAAATGGACATAACCCATATTGTTCATCTAACATATGACCTCAATCATTTATTCTTTTATGAGGATAAGAACATCATTTCCCGCATTAATCCTCGATCTTTTAGTTTCCCTTTGAAGTTGGCTAGAATAAGTAATTAGTTGTCTTGAAATAACAGGGTGAAACCTGCCTTGCATACTCAAAGATCTAGGTGGGATGTCAAAACCATAACATGGCAAACATCCAGATACATTAGAATCTAGCATAGGGCAATTCTAGCCAAATGTATATGTGCTGGTCAAGACACACTATGTTGGCCTCAAATGTGTCTAGACATTTTCCATCTTACGATCCTGACATCCCAACTTGACCATTGAGTATGCAAGGTAGGTTTCACCGTGTTATTTCAAGACAAGTAATTACTGATTCTAGCGAACATCAAAGGGAAGCTAAAATATCGAGGATTGATGGGACAAATGATTGTTTTTATATTCATAAAAGAACAAGGGATCGAGATCCTATGTTGGATGAACAATATGGTTTGGGTCCATTTGGCAGAATGTTTTTTCAGGTCCTGTAACAATCAGTCAAGCAAACATCGGTGATGCAAGAATATCTCGTAGACAACATGATTTTTTCCATGAGTATATATGGTGTGGTATTATCACCAAGAATGGAACATTTGTATGTCGTGTTGTCTATGTTCCTATCGGGGAAATCATAGAATTTGAGAAGTAAGTTTGATTTAACAGAATTTCATATGAAACTCATTCCTAAATTATGTCAAGAAAATTTGTTAGCACAAAATATGTATGTGTGATCTTTCTTTCAATTAACACAATTTATATAATTCTTATATAAGTTAACTATTTGTATGAATTTCGTCAGCTACATTCAAGTGTTTGCATTTTTCTTTTTTTTGCAACCCTGATGTAGTCAACTGCTCAACCAAAATGCGGTTACACAAGTTGACTTAACACTATTCAGATGTTGTTGTCATGTTCAACATTGTGTTCCTCTTTTTCAGTACTAACAGAGATTTTACCTCATACACAAAGTTATTGTAACACTTTGGATCTCAGAATGAAGAAAATCCTAGTTTTCTGAAAATTGGTGCCAGTACCAATGGAACCACCCACGAACCGTAGGTGGGGTTCCGTTGTTAAGGTCCAAATTTTGATGGTCTCTGATCCCACCCATGGTTGACCAGTATGGTCCGTGGTTGGATACTTGAAAACTAAGAATTGATACTAGAATCCAGTGTATTTATATGGATATAATGCATTTGGTAGTGTTTGTACAGGTGAAATAGGTGGACGTGAAAGATGAAAGAAAAGAAGGCTTCTGATAACCAAATGCCAAGTGAAAACCACGAGCACCTAGACGGGTCGTGGTCTTTGTCACGAACTGTAGTGCTGGTCGTGAAGCTGAACTTGTGAATGGGCAAGGAAAATATGAAAAAGGAACTGAACCAAGTGAAGACCATGGATGACTTCACGAGTCGTGGTCCTCACAACGGCCGGTGGTGCATGTTGTGGTAATGATGCAGTGAAGGGGCTTTGGAAAGTTGAAGAGAGAATTTACAAAGTGAAAACCACGAACAACTACACGGCCCGTGGTCATTGTCACGACCCGTGGTGCATATCGTGATGATGACACAGTGTGCAGGTCTTGAAGAACCTACTTTAGGGGAATCAAAGTGAAGACCATGAAGGGGTTCACAGACCGTGAAACCCTTGATGGGTCGTAGAATTGGGCGTGAAGGACCCGACAATTCAGTCCTACTTCTAGTAGTACTCTTTTTAAAAACACTTATTTGAATTAATTAGGTCATTTTTTATGTTTTATCTTATCTAACCTTGAACGACGAACAAGTTTCCATTATTCATAGCTTTTGGTTTTCGACTTTGGATATTGAATTAAGATTGAAGTTTGGTTTTTTGGTTTTTGAAATATCAAAGTGGTTGTTAACTGTTTATTCTCGTAAGTACTTTCTAACATATTTTCATTCTATATTTCTGAAAATTTATGGGAAATAATGAGTGGCTAAACATCACAACTGGGGTTGTGGGATCCATGACGGAATTCTAATTGTGATTTCGTAAAACTAGTGAAAGGCAATTTGTGTTTACAAATTATAGTTTAGTTTTCATTATTCATGTATTCTAATGAGTGCACACATTAGAATGAGCATGTATTTGTCATTTGTTCGAGAGAAAAATAATAGTTAGGAAAAAGCTAAACTAATCTAACTAAATGGATTCAAAGTTCGAGTTCAAGAGAAAAGAGCCTTAACACCATTGTAGGCGAGGGTAAATCGTGTAACACTCTAGGACCGAAAGGACTTGAGTGAAGATTATCTGAGTTGACTGAGAAGTGTTAGATATAGCTAACTCGCATGTAGTTTGTAGAAGTAAGTTGCCTGAAACTCAATTACGGAAGATCATGAGACGCAACGTTATGGGGAACACAATTCTAGTTTCAGTTAATTATTGAAACAGCTTCGAAACTGATATTTTGTTAATTGTTGAATTAGACTTTAGTTTGCATCTTTTGTTACTAAATCATTAATGCTAAACCCAATTTTACTTTCTGTAATTGTTAATTTACGAAATATTAACGACATTAGAGTAAAACGCGACAATGAAATCATTTATGTCAAGAAATTCTTTGTGGGATCGACCACAACACACGTTGAGTTCTGTAAATTGGCTTCGACCATTTATACCTCTTAATTAAGGTGTAAGTTTGGACGTATCAAATTTAGGCGCCGCTGCCGGGGAATTTGAATTCATAAGTGTTTTACTAGCTTTTATTCTAAGTGTAGTTAGATTTCCTCATTTTACGTCGTGTTCTTTGTGTGTGTCTGTTTCAGGTGAGTTCGACTGTGTATGCCAAATACCAGAAGTAAAGGTGCCCCTTAGTCCCATACGATCCAGAACTCAGGAAAATAATCTGTCACATGGTGAGCGCACAAGAGCTTAAGGCGTAGGGACAAAGATTTGGTTTGGCAGCTGAAACCGTTGCAAGAGGTATTCAGCCAAATGTTGTGAACAATCAACCTAGAGTAGTGGACGAAAACATAGCAATTGATGGAATCATTCCTCCCCACCGCCAACCAATAGCTCCAAGGGGTAGAGCACAACATCCAGCTCACATGATGTATGAGGAGGATGACTTAGACTTGGATGGAGCTGGAGCCACGGGAGCGATAGTGTTACATGCACTACCTCCAGGTGTTAAATTCACAATCACCAGCACTATGATTCAATTGTTGAATCTGAAAGGTATGTTCAGGGGTGCAACTGGTAATGATGCTAATCAACATTTGATGAACTTTGTGGCGATTTCCAAATCGCAAGAGATTCCTGGAGTAAGACAAACAATGATGAGATTGAGGTTGTTTCCCTTGTCTCTTACTGGAGAGGCAACCAACTGGTTGGATGAGATGTTGGTTGACTTAATCAGGACTTGGACTCAATTGAATGAGGCTTTCCTGGAGCGATTTTTTCCAAAATCAAAAGATCTGCAGATGAAAGATGAGATCAGTGCCCATAAATAGCTAGAAGGAGAAGCAATACAAGTCACTTGGTGGAGATTTAGCCAAAATCTGAAAAAGTGCCCAAACCATGGTCTCACTGAAAGGCATTTAAAATAGGCTTTCTATAGATCTTTGAATTATGTCACTAAACTTGTTGTTGATGTAGTGTGTGGAATATCATTTATGAGAAATCCATTCTCAGAGAGCATGCAACTGATGGACGAAGTGTCAAAGAATAACAGGGCATGGTACACCAGGGAAGAAGAAGTAGAAGATCTGGGGTACACATTTGAACTGTCGGCTGAACAAAGGAAGAGAGAGGAAGAAAGAGATCAGGATATGGCACACATGAGGACCTAGATAGATCTACTCACAAAGCATATTGTCTCCAAGTCTGAAAAGGTAAAGGTTGTGAACCAACCAAACAAGTTTGAATCTCAAGACATTAATCTAGATGAGGAGGCAACTTACCTGGGAAACCAATGAGGTTTCCAGAATTATAACTCAGGCAACTAGGGTTACAATTCTGGAAATGCAGGTCGAAATTCCTCAAGGGAAGGATAGTATGATAGGCCAGCAAACAGAGAATAGGGAAACTGGCAGAATAGAGATGGGTGTAGAAATTACCGCAGTGGTGTATATGTGACCCCAAGTAATAGAGACCGGGCTAGTGGTAGTTCCAGCAGGTCTAAGCTGGAAGACATGATGGCCAAGGTGCTCCAAAAGGTTGAATCAACTGATGCAGGGGCAAAGAAGATGAAAAGTGATTTCTCCAGTATGACTCAGTTGGGTGACTCTCACACCACCTACATCAAGCAGATTGAGCATCAGTTGGGGCAACTTTTAGCCTCATTAAATTAGATGAAGAATGGGTTACTACCAAGTGACACGATCCAGAACCCTAAGAAAGATGGGAATTGCATGGCTATTGCCACCATGAGTAGTAAGATTCTTACTGACCCAATTTATACAAGCGCTAAACATGAGCAGGTGTTGGAGAAAGCTAGAAGAGAGTAGGATGAAGTTGAGCAAGTAGATGACTTGGAGGATGCTCAGCTAATAGCCAAACTAGCAGGAGCGAAAGGAAAAGAGGTTGAGGGAACCTTTCCTTTACAACAAATCCAAGACCACATTTTCCTTTCCCTCAAAGGCTTAAAAAGAAAGCCGAAGATGGGAAATTTGCTAAGTTGATTACCATGTTGCGACAGCTGTCAGTAAACATCCCACTGGTCGAAGCACTAGAACAAATGCCAGGATATGCCAAGTTCATGAAGGACTTGGTCACAAAGAAAAGAGTTGTTAGTATTGATTTAACTAACAATGTTCATCACTGCAGTGCGATAACTACCAGATCTATGGTACAAAAGAAGGAGGATCTGTGTGCATTTACCATACCGTACACCATCAGATCAATTGAATTTGCAAAGGCCTTGTGTGATCTAAGGGCCAGTATTAACTTGATGTCGTTGAACATCTATAAGAAACTGGGGTTAGGTGTTCCAAAACCCACAGCCATGGGGTTTACGATGGTAGATAGGCCAGTGAAGCAGCATGTAGGCATCCTATGTGTTATGCTTGTAAAGATGGACACATTTATCTTTCCAAAAGACTTCGTGATCTTGGATTGCGAAGTGGATTTTGAGGTTCCCATTATTTTGGGAAAATCATTTTTGGCCATAGGATGAGCCTAGGTAGATGTTGATTAAGGAGAACTAAAGTTCAGACTCAACAAAGAAGAGGTAAAGTTTAATATTTGCAGATCTTTGAAGAAGCCACATGATATGAATGTGGTGTATGCGATAGCGGTTTTTTATGAAGAAGAAATTGGAGCAACCATTTAAGAGAGGATGGCAGTCACAACCTTAGCTGCAGTGCTGATGAACTTTGAAACTGACTTCCGGTCTGACTATGTAGAGACCGTGAATGCTTTGCAGGGTAAGGGAGCACACTCTTATGCTCCGAAGAAATTGGACCTGGACTTGAAAAACAACCCAAGTCATCCAGCAGAACTATCCATTGAGAAGCCACGTGTGCTGGAACTGAAACAGTTACCCAGTCACCTGAGGTATGTATTTTTTGGAGCTAATAACACTTTACCTATGGTTTTGGCTGCAGATTTGAATGATGACCAGGTTCAAGTTGTGATCAAAGTATTGATTAGGTACAAAAGGGTCATTGGGTGGACCATTGCTGACATCATTGGGATATCTCCAGGTATATGCACCCATAAAATTCAACTTGAGGAGGACTGCATCCCAAGCATTGAACACCAGCAGAGTCAAAACCCACATATGCAAGAGGTGGTCAAAAAGGAGATCATCAAGTACTTAGATGCTGGGGAGGTGTACCCTATTTCTGACAGTCATTGGGTTAGTCCAATGCAATGTGTGCCAAAAAAAGGTGGTATAACTGTGGTTGCAAATGCCAAGAATTAGTTGGTCCCACAGAGGCCAGTCACTGGATGGCGAGTGTGCATGGATTACAGGAAGCTGAATAAGTGGACCGTGAAGAACCATTTCCCAATGCCTTTCATGGACCAGATGCTTGACAAGTTGGCTGGCAAAGGGTGGTACTGCTTTTTAGATGGATACTTTAGCTACAACAAGATATCAATTGCTCATAAAGATCAGGAAAAGGCCACATTTACATTTCCTTATAGCACCTTTGCATTATTAACGCATGCCATTTGTGCTATGTAATGCACCACCAACTTTCCAGAGGTGTATGATGTCTATCTTCTCCGACATGGTGGAGGATACTCTAAAAGTCTTCATGGATGACTTTTCTGTGGTAGGTGATACCTTTAATGATTGTTTGTTGAATCTTAGCAGGGCCCTACAGAGGTGTTGAGGCCAACCTAGTGCTGAACTGGGAGAAGTGCCATTTCATGGTCATGGAAGGCATAGTACTCGGGCATAAGGTGTCTCAAAAGGGGATAGAGGTTGACAAGGCTACAATTGAGGTGATTGAAAAGTTTCCTCCACCTATTTGTGTGAAAGATGTTCAAAGTTTCTTAGGACATGCCGGATTATATAGGCGGTTCATCAAGGATTTCTCTAAAATTGCACACCCTATGTGCAAGCTTTTGGAGAAAGAGGTGAAGTTTGTTTTTGATGAGGCATGTCTCAGAGGTTTTGAACGCCTAACAGAGAAGCTGATTTCTGCACCGGTGATCATTGGCCTAGACTGGCTGAGCCGTTTGAGGTAATGTGTAATGGTAGTGGTACTGCTTTGGAAGTTGTGTTGAGGTAAATGCGCAACAAAATGTTTCATCCGATTTACTATGCTAATAAGTCACTCAATGGAGCACATCAAAATTATGCAGTTACTGAACAGGAGCTACTGATTGTGGTGTATGATTTTGAGAAGTTCAGATCTTACTTGCTGGGCACTAGAGTGATAGTCTATACGGACCAAGCAGCTCTGAGATACCTCATGGCAAAGAAGGATGCCAAACCAAGATTGATTAGATGGGTGTTACTTCTTCAGGAGTTTGATTTTGAGGTTAAGGATATGAAAGGTTACGAGAACCAAGTGATTGATGACCTGTCAAGGTTGGAGGTTGAAAAGAAAGAGGAACTCGATCTTGACAGAAATGATTTGTTCCCGGATAAGCAGGTATTAGTTGCTACTCTTGATCTTATTCCTTGGTTTGCTGATTTTGCTAACTATCTCGTTAGTGATTTGATGCCCGAGGGGCATACTTATCAATAAAGGAAGAGGTTCCTGCATGATGTGGGTAAGTATTTTTGGGATGAACCTTATTTGTACAGGGTGTGTGCTAACAACAGCATCAGGCGATGTGTTCCTGAAGCTGAGATGTTGCATATTCTAGAAGCATGTCACTCATATTCGGTAGGTGGTCATCATGGAGATGCTCTAACAGCTCATAAAATACTTCAGTGTGGGTACTACTGACCAACAATTTATCACGATGCGATGGATGTAGTGCGGAGTTGTGATGTGTGACAGCGACAAAGAGCCATCTCATGGCACCATGAGTTACCCATGACACTTATTCTAGAGGTAAAGTTGTTTGATGTGTGGGGAATCGACTTCATGGGCCCATTTGTGAGTTCCTATGGGCATAAATACATATTGGTTGCAGTGGACTATGTGTCCAAATGGGTTGAGGCAGTTGCTTTGCTTGAGAATGATGGTAAGATTGTTGCTAGTTTTCTGAACAAGAATACATTCTCAACGATTCGACATACCCAGAGCTATCATCAGTGATGGTGGATCTCATTTCTGCATTAAGGTATTCATTTCTCTTCTGGCTAAATATGGAGTCAAGCAGCACAAGGTAGCAACAACTTATCACCCACAGACTAGTGGCCAAGTGGAGGTCTCCAACATAGAAATTAAAGCAATTCTGGCTAAAATGGTGAATGCCAATAGGACAGATTGGGCATGGATGTTAGATGATGCTCTATGGGCATATCCGACAGATTTCAAGAGGCCTATTGGCATGTCTCCATATCAATTGGTGTTTGGTATGGCATGTCATTTATCAGTTGAGCTTGAGCATAAACCACTCTGGGCTTTGAAGAAGCTGAACCTTAGTTAGAGCGAAACTGCATACCTGAGGTTGGATCAAATCAATGAGATGTATGAGTTCCGTCTGATACCCTATGAGAGGTCTGCACTATATAAGGAGAAGATGAAGCTATATTATGACAAGCATATTGAAAAAAGAAGCTTTACTCCTGGTGACTTGGTGTTACTTTTCAACTCCAGACTTCCTCTATTTCCAGGAAAGTTGAGCTCCAAATGGTCTGGACCTTTTAAGGTAACGCATGTGTTTCAGTCAGGTGCTATTGAGTTGGAAATTGATAAGGGCGAGAGGTTCAAAGCCAATAGCTAGTGAATTAAGGCATACTTGGGTGTTCAGAGGATGTGAAGATTAATAAGGAATGTAAACTTGATGAAGTATGAGTAATCAAGTAACCTGCGTCGCATCGCGACGTTAAATTGTGCGCTGCTTGGGAGGAAAGCCAAGATGTAATTATAGTAGGTATTTTCCTTTTTCTTTATTTTTCTTTGTTTTTATAGAGTCACTGTGTTGATGTGTGCAGGAGAGAATGGGTTATAAAGTGTAGGAACTGGGTGCAAACTGCTTTTCAGGTGCAGTCTCACGGAACATGATGCCCTTCACAGGCACTTTGACGGTCTGTCAATTTCAGGACAAACCTAAGGGAGCTACTGGACATTGCCATAATAAGGTTCACAGAAGGGTTCACGGCCCATCAAGACTTGTACAAACTGTCTAGCCTCTCCTGAACCACAAGTAAGACGTTTTTCCCCAAGTCAGTTCCACAGACCATGGTGACCTTTACGAGCACTTTCACGGTCCGTCGTCCACAACCCAATCTAACCAATACCCAACCCTGCTTGCGCGAAAGGTATAATTGAAATTAAAATGTATATAGGTCTTCCAAAGTACCAAGGGTCAATTCTTTTTTCTTCCTATCCACTATAACAGTTATTAATCATACAACTAAGAGTGTGCATCTGTAAAATTACAAATTCTCATCTTAGAATCGAAGCCCTAGTTTGAATTTGTCAAGGTATTCAACTCAACAATTCTCTTCTTCTTTTCGAGTAAAAGTTCTATCTAATTTTGAAGTAAGTCTTTGTAACACTTGTTATAAGTTAATGTTGTCGAAAAACAAGCGGGATATACTTTGAATTAGTCGATTGTACTTTTATGATGAACTACCATTGTTGATGTGAAATTATTGTGGGTTGGTTAAAAATGGATGCATTTGGTTGTTGTGGATTGGTTTGAATTGTGTAACTCTGATGATTTTTATGTGGGTATGATTAAGGTATATACGTGTTTGGTTGGATGAGTATCGTGTTTGTTGGCAGTGTACTTGTTGAAATTAAATGATGTTAATAACCTTATTGTGATCTTGTGTGAAAATAGGGATACTTACTTGTTGAAGATCAGTTGAATTAATATTTTTCTTGTGTGGGGATGATAACAGTAGGTTGAAATTATGTTTGTCTAAATTTGTTGGGATTTGATATGTTAGTTGAATTTATTTAGCAAATTGGTAATGTGTGGATATGTGTTGGGTGTGAACCTGTGTAAAAATGGGAGTTTGGTGCTGTAAATTTGTAATATAGTGAATGTGGGGAAGAAGATGACTACATAAATGGCCAAGTGTTAGACCACAATAGGTTTTACGGACCGTGGAAGATACCACGAGCCGTGAAACAAATCGTGCGATACGCTCATATTACACCTCCCTAAAGAAGCATAAGCGATTGTTATCAAGTAAAGAACCTAACTTGTAGGTTGGGGTCGATCCCACGAGGAAAATGGTTTAGACTTTACTTTAACAAACAATTATATTCAATTAGTCAAATTACTTCCAGAAACAGGTAATTAAAAGGGGGTTTTTTGTGAAACAAATAGTAAGAATTTAATAAGTAATTAGTAATCAAAACTCAATTTTGGTTGTTATGAAGATGAGAGAAATAACTAGGGTATACGTGTTCCCCCAAGCTCATAACGCAGTAATCCTAGTAATAACAATCCCTTCCTAGTGTACTACATGCAAAGTGATAAGTTAGGTATCTCTAAATCCTTGGTCCGGCATCTAGAGAATTTCACAGCGCACCTTGGTCCGGCTACGTGTGTATAATTTACTAACCCTTACCTTTACCTCATATTAGGCATCATAATCGATGTTTGGCTTAGTTATTACTTCGCACCAATCGACACTAGCCTATTAGATAGTATCACACTAAATCTATGTTGATAATTCTTTTTTTGTTGATTACCTCCTTGGTTTGGAAAGTAGCAACAAGGCGAGTTCTAACGCATGCACTCATTAAAAAGACTTCTAAACGAAAGAATTATCAATGCATGCAAGACACTATTCAAGTATTGCTTAGTTACTATTCATACTTTGTTAATCGTTCATTGTTTCCACAACCCTAGTTGTGGGGTTTAGTTAACCATAATCATATGAACACAATTCATTGTTTTAGATGAAAGAATTATGAACTTCCGTAAGAAGAATAGTAAACCAGAAATTCAACTTGAATTGTAACACCAAAATCTTCAAAATGAACTTAGGAACTTACGAATTGCTAAAGTTGCAAGTTAATCTCCCAAGTCAAGAACTAAAATAAAATAATATTGTCTCCCCACACCCAAAAACGAGGTTTACTTGCCCTATTTATAGAAAAACAAGTCCTAAATTAAAAGGGAAACAAAATAAGGAAAGTTTGTTACAGGCACGCGTCTTCATTCCACGAGACTGAATCACGGACTGTCAATGAATCTACGGTCCGTGAGTCCCTTCCGTCAACCAGGACTTAGAAAATATTTCAACTTCCAAAAATCAGCTTCTCTGAAGCAAACGATGGAAGTGTAGTAAGGACCGTAGATCGATCTACGGTCCGTCAATCCCCCTCCGTAGCTCCATACTTGGAATCTTCAAAAAACTCAGGTACTGGAACCTTCGCAATCTCAATCTTCGAATCGACAGTACGATCCGTAGATCAATCTACAGACCGTCAATGGTCACCGTAGTTCCACACTTTGTTAGATTTCCCTGATTTGCCTTCCATGCCTTGGCTTCTGATTTACGACCACCATCTACGGAGCGTCAATGGACCTACGATCCGTAGATCACCTCCGTAGATGCCCTTTTCTGCATTTCTTTCAGTTGTCTCTTTATTTCCGCGCCTGAATATCTTTCTTGCCAAATATGATAAAAACACATAAGAACCCATACAAAAAAGGCCCTCAACTTAAATTCGTTGTTGGTCCGCAAGTGACACACTAAGACTCTAAATGATACTTTTATAAAAGCAAGAATTTCAAGCATAAGCAATCACATGGCTCTCTATCCCACTCACTTTTCGGGGGCAAAAATTGTCCTCTTCGACTCGATAAGCTAATTCATGTGGATCAAACCATGACAATGATAGGCCAACCAACACACAACATACATTGTTTTACTATCACCAAAGTACCAACTTTTAGTCAATGCATCTAGTGCCCTTACTTCAAACAAAATCCTTTTTCTTTCACACAATGACTATGACTTTGAGTACAAGGATTCATTCAACACTCACACTCAGAAACATCTTAAAGTACAGTTAGTTCTCAATACCATAGGCTTGCCCTTATTTTCACTGCTTAGACTCCCCAAATTAGACTCTAAGATCACTATAGGACTTTCTTGGCTTGTAACATAGGCTCATGGTCAGGTGTGGTACTTTTGGGTATTTATTAGTGACTTTCTGCCCTCCTGGACATTACACTTGGCTATCAACCTTTTTCTGCCCTAATTTTGTCCTCCTACTGTTTTACCTTCTTTCCCTTTATTTTCTTCAACCATGGATGTGACTTTAGGTTTTGTAGATCTTTCTATTTTTCACATTTTTTTCTTGCGTTTTATGCTTTTTCTTTAGGTTTCAACAAGTCACATTCATTCCTCTCTTTTCTCAACATCAAACTTTTTTCATATCTATTTTTCTTTCAGTTTCCTCTTTCTTAGCCACCCTCAACTTATGGATTTTCCATTGATTGAGGTGCACAATACCCAATATCGGGTCAGGTCCAAGATTGAAGTTACCTTTTACATTAGCCACCCTCAACTTAGGCATTTGACCTAGGTCGAGGTGCACATGTCCAAGGAGGGACCGGGGCCAACATAGTAGATTTATAGGAAAGTGAGTTCGCAGTTTAGAAAGAAATGGTCTAATTTTAGGCTCAAAGCATTTGGAACAAAGGGATCATTTATTTCATTTGGTTGGATCTTTCATTTACGCAATTTGTGGACTTATCAGAACAAGGGCCTATGATCACCTCCTAGCTTCTAGAGTGAATTGTCTTAGCAGGACTAAACGGGCAAGTTCCAGTTTTGCACAATAACTGTTTGAACAATCACTATTCTCACACACACTTGGCACATAGTTTCGTTATCAGATTATCATATTACCCAGTTCAAGTTTCAGCTTAAGTCATGCCATCAAATTGATTCATTATCATGTCATACTCATAGCCAACATATTCAACTTGTCTTAGCTTACCAATTCTAGCACACAAGTCAAAATTTGGATAGGTATATTTGTCATAAGCAATCATGATTCATTCTTGTTCAAGCTTCTATACATACAATCCTAATACATGTCGGTTCAACAAAAATTAAACAGTCTCTTGGGATAAAAGAACTTAGGCAAGAAAACCCCAAGAGAGGATTTATGAGTTTTGGGTTACTCAGACTTCACCCTATCACTCACAATCCATTTACCCCACCCCTATCAAAAGTAGATGCTAATGTCCCCAATGCATACAAGAACGGTAAAAGATAGTGCAATGGGTGAAGCAAACCTGTGGCACATAGCGCCGAAGAATCATGAATGAGCGGGAGGGTCCAGTTTCACGGAACCCGCTGCAACAATAGTAGGGTCATCCTCAGTAGTACCCACATCATCCATCATAGAACCATCAGTGGTGCTCACAATGTCCCTCACAACAGGCGGGACTATACAACTGGGGCTGAACTCGATGCCTATGCAGCACTCTCACGTACCCTCTGATGGCGCTACTCTTCATCTAGCATCGAAGCCTTCCTGGCCTCCTTCTCTTGCTTACGCTGTCTCTTTTGAGTTTTTTCCTCCTCAGTGCAATTAGAACGGTGCCTCTTACCTTTGGCATGTGTAGGATCAAGCCCCTCCTCGGCGGTACCACTGAATAAAACATCCAGCACCGTATCATCAACCAGTACAGTAGGTGCGGCCTGAGGCTGAACTGTAGGGGTGGAAAGAATGGTATCTGATCTACGACCACTATCTACAGAGCGTCAATGGACCTATGGTCTGTTGATCACCTCCGTAGATGCCCTTTTCTGCATTTCTTTCAGCTGTCTCTTTATTTCGGCGCCTGAACATCTTTCCTGCCAAATATGATAAAAACACATAAAAACCCATACAAAAAAGGCCCTAGACACAAACAACTTGTAGGTGAAATGTATTAGAAATACCATAAACTCACGGTATATCAACACCCTCAACTTAAATTCGTTGTTTGTCCTCAAGCGACGTACTAAGACTCTAAACGACACTTGTAAAGATGCAAACATTTCAAGCATAAGCAATCACATTGCTCTTTATCCCACTCACTTTTCGGGTGCAAAATTTGTTCTCTTCGACTCGATAAGCTAATTCATGTGGATCAAACCATGATAATGATCGACCAACCAACACACAACATACACTATTTACTATCACCAAAGTACCAACTTTTAGGCAATGCAACTAGTGCCCTTACTTCAAACGAAATCCCTTTTCTTTCACACAATGACTATGACTTTGAGTACAAGGATTCATTCAACACTTACACTCAGAAACATCTTCAAGTACAGTTAGTGCTCAATACCATAGGCTTGCCCATATTTTCCCTGCTTAGAATCCCCACATTTGACTCTAGGATCACTATAGGATTTTCTTAGAATGTAACATAGGCTAAGGGTCAGGTGTGGTACATTTGCGTATTTCTTAATGACTTTCTGCCCTCCTGGACATTACACTTGTCTTTCAACCTTTTTCTGCCCTATTTTTGTCCTCCTACTGTTCTACCTTCTTTCCCTTGATTTTCTTCAACCATGGATGTGACTTTCGGTTTTGTAGATCTTTCTATTTTTCACATTTTTGTTTCTTGCGTTTTATGCTTTTTCTTTAGCTTTCAACAAGTCACATCCATTCCTCTCTTTTCTCAAAATCAAACTTTTTTCATACCCATTTTTCTTTCGGTTTCCTCTTTCATAGCCACCCTCAACATATGGATTTTCCATTGATTGAGGTGCACAATACTCAATATTGGGTCAGGGGAAAGATTGAAGTTACCTTTTACATTAGCCACCCTCAACTTAGGCTTTCGACCTTAGTCGAGGTGCACATGTCCAAGGAGGGACCAGGGCCAACATAGTAGATTTATGGGAAGGTGAGTCGGTGTTTAGAAAGAAATGGTCTAATTTTAGGCTTAAGGTATTTGGATAAAGGGAGCATTTATTTCATTTGGTTGGATCTTTCATTTACGCAATTTGTGGGCTTATCAGAACAAAGGCCTATGATCACCTCCTAACTTCTAGAGTGAATTGTCTTAGTACGACCAACCGGGCAAGTTCCAGTTTTGCACAATAACTGTTTGAACAATCACTATTCTCACACACACTTGGCACATAGTTTAATTATCAAATTATCAGATTACCCAGTTCAAGTTTTAGCTTAAGTAATGCCATCAAGTTGATTCATTATCATGTCATACTCAGAGCCAACATATTCAACTTGTCTTAGTCTACCAATTCTAGCACACAAGTCAAAATTTGGACGGGTATATTTTTCTTAAGAAATCATGCTTCATTCTTGTTCAAGCTTCTATACATACAATCCTAGCACATGCCGGTTCAACAGAAATTAAACAGTCTGTTGTGAAAAAAGAACTCAGGCAAGAAAACCCCAAGAGAGGATTTATGAGTTTTGGGATACTCAGACTTCACCCTATCACTCACAATCCATTTACCCCACCCCGAACAAAAATAGATGATATTGTCCCCAATCCATACAAGAACAGTAAAAGATAGTGGAATGGGTGAACCAAACTTGTGACGCATAGCGCCGAAGAATCATGAATAAGCGAGAGGGTCCAGTTTCCCGAAACCCGCTTGAAAAATAGTAGGGTCACCCTCAGTAGTGCCCACATCATCCATCATAGCACCATCAGTGGTGCTCGCAACGTCCCTCACAACAGGTGGGATCTCTACAATTAGGGCTGAATTCGATGCCCCTGTAACACTCTCACGCACCCTCTGCTGGTGCAACTCTTCATCTAACATCGAAGCCTTCCTGTCCTCCATCTCCTGCCTACGCTGTCTCTTTTGAGCTTTTTCCTCCTCAGTGCAATTAGAACAGTGCCTCTTACCTTAGGCATGTGTAGGCTTAAGCCCCTCCTTGGCGGTACCACTGAATAAAGCATCCAACACCATATCATCAGCCAGTGCAATAGGTGCGACTGAGGCTCAACTGTAGGGGCGGCAAGAATGTGATCAACGTCGGTCCGGAGGATGGCTAACTTGGATTGAAAAGAGGATAGATTTATAGTCGGGGTTGGTCGCTCAAAGACTGTTAGTTCAAACGCACCAAGACGCTTATTAACTGCCTCGACCTTCTGGTCTATCATGCGCTCCATTATTCGCTCGATTCTGTCCTCGGACTCAGCTATCAACTTTTGCATCCAAGGCTGGATGTGATGCAGCAGTGTGGCCATCTGAGCCTCTAATTTCTGGACTTTGGCCAACGGGACAATAGCAGCCCTGAACTGTGGTGTGGACCAGGATGAGCTAGGAGTCATTCTAGCTGCCTGAGAAGAGGAGGCCGGGACAGTATCGGTGTGATCTGGTATACTGGGGTCACCGCCCTGTGCCTGCCCCACTGTGTCTGCAAGATCAGCACCCTATGGAGGAACCTCAACCTGGGGCTCTCTGTGAGGTGCCGCCATATTTTCCTCATCTCGAATAAGGCCTATATCTAATGCCTCTGTAGGGTGGATAAACCTGTCACAATGCCATATCGGCACTCCAGAGTCCCTCAAATGCAGTGGTAGAGTCTTAATCTCCAATTTTGGTGGCTCCACAATAAATGGTCTTGCGGGTGGGGACTCGCGATTCTTTATGTCTAACTCATACTTCTTTGGTTTGGACCGATATTCACACTTATTTAGTCGATCTTCAATTTGCACTTTTGTTCCACACTCAACTGTGTAAGTTATAGCAGATATTATTTGGAGCTCACCACTCTGCTTGATTGATCTACAAATATTAAAAGTTGCTTCTTCATTGTTCAATCTGAACTTCATCTGCCCCTTCTCCATATCAACCAAGGAATGGTCTCCCAAGGATGATGGGAACCTCAAAATCGACCTCACAGTCAAAAATCACAAAATCCGTCAGAAAAATGAAAGACTCCACTTTCACTTACACATCATGGAGTACACCAATGGTCCTCTTCACAGTTCGATCAGCCATCAGTAACTGCATGGTAGTGGGCTTTGGGTCCCCAAGCCCCAACTTCTTGTAAATAGATAACGGCATGAGGTTTTTGCTAGCACAAAGGTCACACAAAGCCTTAGCAAAGTGTAACAGCCCAATAGTACATGGAATCGTTAAGGCACCAGGATCCTCCTTCTTTTGCACAAGAGACCTTGTTGCAATAGCGCTACAATGGTGCATTCAATCATCATCTTCAAAACTTACAGACCTCTTCTTTGTCACCATATCTTTCATAAACTTTGCATACCCAGGCATTTGCTTTAAAGCTTCTATCAATGGGACGTTGATGGAAAGTTGCTTCAGCATAGTAATAAACATGCGATATTTACCATTTTCAGTCTTTTTCACTAACCTCTGTGGAAAAGGTGGTGGAGGTCTATGTATGGGTACCACTTTCTTAGATATCTCCGCTTCTTTCTCTATCGCATTCTCAGACTCTTCTCTAACCTCTATCACATCATCTTCTTTGCTAATCTCAACTTCCACAACACGGCTAGGTGGATCTATGGTTTGTTTACCCCCTCAAGTAGTAACTGTCATACAATGACCGTCATTTTTTGGATTCTAAATAATGTTGCTAGGAAGAGTACCCGGTTGACGTGGGTTCACTGTAGTAGACAACTGGGTCATTTGCTGCTCTAGGTGCTTTATTGACACTGCATGGGCATCAACCTTTTGACCAATACCAGACAAATCGCTTCTCATCTCCTTCACATTCTCATCAGTTACATCAAACCTTTTCATCATCTTCTGCAACATATCTTCAATACGCGCCATATTGCCTCCATCTTCCCTAGTACCAGATTCCCGATTTTGAGGGGGAACATAAGGTCCAACCCGATCATTTTTGTTGACATACGTGTTCCTGTTATAGCTGTTGTCGCGATTGAAGTTCCCATCCCGGACATATTGACCTTCTCGGTTGTAATTTCCGTAGTTCTGACCTTGGGTTCCTTGACCTTGGTGCAAGTTTTTTGGGTTGGATCCTTGGGCATTTGGTCGGAAATCCCCGTCGGATCATTCACTGCATAAGCATCCTCTCCATAGTAACACTCTTCATCTTGTGGTGGGGTTCTAGTCAAGAAATTCCCAACATTTACCTTCTCTGCACCTCCACTCACATGCTTCAATACCACCCCCAACTCGGTCCTCATCTGAGCCATCTCCTCATGAATCTCATCCGCAGACTGGGTGTTTGTAATCTGAATGGTAAATGTGTTTCTTCTAGTATCTGACCTCCTAGTGCTCCATGCTTTATTATTGTGAGATATCTTCTTCAGTTTTTCAAAAATCTGTGCGTATGTGCAGTCCCCATACGAACCTCCTGCAATAGTATCAAGCACTTCTTTATTGTTGTCATCCTGACCTCGATAGAAATATTTCTTCAATGACTCAGCATCAATATGGTGATTTGGACACCTCTTACGAAGGCAATGAATCTGTCCCAAGAGCTACTCACAGACTCTCCAAGTAATGCTACAAAATTGTTGACCCTATCTTTGTGATTTAGCTTCTTGGACACTGGATAGTACCTTGCTCGGAACACCTCCGTCAGTTGGTCCCATATAAAGATTGAGTTATAAGGAAGCTCAGTGAACCATACTGCAGCATCGCCTATCAGTGATAGAGGGAACACTCGTAATCTGATAACATCCATATCCAAATCTGGTCTACCTAAACAACTTTTATAAACCACCCTTAGCTTGGCTAAGTGAGCATATGGGTCCTCCGATGGCAATCATGAGAATAAGCCCCTTACTGTAAGCATTTGCATCAAGCTGTTAGTCACCACAAATGTGTGCCCTGGAGATAAAGGAGGTAGAACAATAGGTCCATCTGAGTCTGCTATATTGATGTTGCCCCGATAGTGGTCATGTAGTCGTGGGTTTGGTGGATCTTACACTCTCAATGCATCTCCCAATTGATTTTCAACTGGAATCAGATTGTCCCTACCAACTACCCTCGGTTGTTGTAACTCAACTGCATCACCTAGATTTCCTCCGATAGGATTAACTGGATCTCCTGGATTGTTCATTCTTCGCAA
This sequence comes from Solanum verrucosum, assembly GCF_900185275.1. Classification (NCBI taxonomy): domain Eukaryota; kingdom Viridiplantae; phylum Streptophyta; class Magnoliopsida; order Solanales; family Solanaceae; genus Solanum; species Solanum verrucosum. Next base: position 445,659 of record NW_026020258.1, read on the forward strand.
AGTGTGATTCAACTCTGGATCGTAAGGAGTAAGTGGTTCACCCTGGCTCCGTATACATGACATACACTAGAGACAGAACCTAAGAGAGACAAAAACAAAGAGAGAAAGTAAAATTAGGAAATATTTGACTAACGTTCAATAATGTAGTCAAAATAAATCTAAAAGCCAAATTTTCCCGGCAGCCGCGCCAAAATTTGATATGCTCAAATTACACCTCCCTAAAGAAGCATAAGCAATCGTTATCAAGTAAAGAACCTAACTTGTAGGTTGGGGTCGATCCCATGAGGAAAATGGTTTAGACTTTACTTTAACCAACAATTATATTCAATTAGTCAAATTACTTCCAGAAACAGGTAATTAAAAGGGGGTTTTTTGTGAAACAAATAGTAAGAATTTAATAAGTAATTAGTAATCAAAACTCAATTTTGGTTATTATGAAGATGAGAGAAATAACTAGGGTATACGTGTTCCCCTAAGCTCATAACGCAGTAATCCTAGTAATAGCAATCCCTTCCTAGTGTACTACATGCAAAGTGATAAGTTAGGTATTTCTATATCCTTGGTCCGGCATCTAGAGAATTTCACAGCGCACCTTGGTCTGGCTACGTGTGTATAATTTACTAACCCTTACCTTTACCTCATATTAGACATCATAATCGATGTTTGGCTTAGTTATTACTTCACACCAATCGACACTAGCCCATTAGATAGTATCACACTAAATCTATGTTGATAATTCTTTTCTAAACGAAAGAATTATCAATGCATGCAAGACACTATTCAAGTTTTGCTTAGTTACTATTCATACTTTGTTAATCGTTCATGGTTCCCAAAACCCTAGTTGTGGGGTTTAGTTACCCATAATCATATGAACACAATTCATTGTTTTAGATGAAAGAATTATGAACTTACGTAAGAAGAATAGTAAACCCAGAAATTCAACTTGAATTGCAACACCAAAATTCTTCAAAATGCATTTAGGAACTTAAGAATTGCTAAAGTTGCAAGTTAATCTCCCAGGTCAAGAACTAAAATTAAATAATAATGTCTCCCGCCCCCCCCCAAAAAAAACGAGGTTTACATGCCCTATTTATAGAAAAACAAGTCCTAAATTAAAAGGGAAACAAAATAAGGAAAGTTTGTTATAGTCACGCGTCTTTAATCCACGAGGCTGACGTACGGACTGTGAATGAATCTACGGTGCGTGACTCCCTTCCGTCAGCCAGGACATAGAAAATATTTCAACTTCCAAAACTCAGCATCTTTGAAGCAAACGACGGAATTGCAGTACGGACTATAAATATCTATGGTTCATCAATCCCCCTCTGTAGCTCCATACTTGGAATCTTCAAAAAATCAGGTACTAGAACCTTCACAGTCTCAATCTATGAATCGACAGTACGGTCCGTAGATCAATCTACGGACCGTCAATTGTCACTGTGGTTCCACACTTGGTCAGATTTCCCTGATATGCCTTCCATGCCTTGGCTTCTGATCTACAAACACCATATACGAATCGACAATGGACCTACGGTCCGTAGATCACCTCGTAGATGCCCTTTTCTGCATTTCTTTCAGCTATCTCTTTATTTCTGCACCTAAACATATTTCCTGCCAAATATGATAAAAACACATAAGAACCCATACAAAAGAGGCCCTAGACACACACAACTTGTAAGTAAAATGTATTAGAAATACGGTAAACTCACGGTATATCATCGTGGAGCACACTTGAATTTCTTCCACCAATCAGTTAAGTTCATAACCAGTATCACGGACCGTGGTTCACTTCACGGGCCATGTAACTGTCTGTGAACAGTACTTGGTAAACCTCTTGTTGCACACTAAGTTTGTGATAAATCCATAATGGTTTTAACAGACCATGGTGCCTACCACGGCTCGTGTGAGCTTCCGTAGAGTGTACTTGATTTGTAAAATATTAATTTTTCTGGCATTTTTTTAATTATGTGGCCCTTTCGAATGATATATTAGGTGACGACATTCTTAAGGTAAGACATCACGATGTAATTACGCACGAGAAGTCTGAGTACCCGATAGTGTGTCACTTTATTGGTTTGCGTAACTAATGAGTTTGTGATTCTCAAATACTATGGCTCTCCGAAGAAAGAACGCAACCAAACATGCACCCCTCACTGCTTCAGAGTCAGAAGGTCATAGTAACTCCGAGTCTAGTAGTTCTGAGGTGCAAATAAGTTTCACACATGCAGATCACCCACCTCGAGCCACTAGATCTAGAACAACAATAGCCATACTCCAGGACACTCCTCCCCAGTCTGAAGAGGGAGGCAGTCATTCTTGTAACAATGAAGAATTAGATAGTGAATCTAACCATGGTTCAGGTGACCAGTCTACTGAAAATTTAGGGGAGCCATGTAGAGTATGAAAGCGGTTCTTATGATGATGCTACAGTAAACATAGCAGCTGAAACTGGAGAACATAAAGAGGCAGGTATTGTAGGAGAAGATGAAGAGATCACTACCGATGACACCATGGTGATGTATGTGAATATCCATGAACCTAATCCCATAGCGAGACAACAGTTGATTCAATGTTACCATTGCATTTGGACTATGAACCAGCCCGAAGATTTCTTTAACAATGGGATTGTCAACAAGTCTGGAGTCTTCAAATATAGACCAATAATGTTTGAGACCAGAGTGGTGGTAGATGACATCAAAGCATTCCCAAAAAATTTCTCGAACATTCCAGTTTCATCACTTTGATGGGATGGACAATGCACCTGGAGAATACTCTAGCCACTTAGCTAGAGAGTTTTATTAATCTTATGCAGCTTCATTGATGAACTTTGTTGTGAAAACGGAGATTACAAAACGTGGACATAAAAACATTGCTATGACCTAGAGTCCACACAACTCCATTATAGATATCTCTGAGGCTACTAATAACAGAATGTTGCATGGCCCAAAATACTCTGTTCCAGGTTCAGTTGGCCTTTTTGAGGGCAAACATCATGAGGTCACCAGTGATACTACGATGGAGGATCAAAATTCTTGAGAGAGGGTCTTGCGATGGATTGCAAAGAAAATTGTTGTACATGGGGAGAATGTAGTTTCGGTCACAGCTAACCCAACACTCATTACTAAAGCTTCATTATCTTTTTTGGGTCAAGGTTTTATGGGTTGTTGTCCGTGCGCAATTGAGACCCACAATTAATGATAACACCTTGTCTCCTTCATTGGTAGCATGCCTCATTGTTGGTTACTCAGTTAATGTGGGGCGAATTATAGCGACCAAGATGCGAGACAGGGCACTAAATGAGAGGGGTGGATTTCCATTTCCCTGTCTAATAGGGAAATTATGTCGCCTAGTGAACATTCCTCCAAGAAGGTTGGTTGACAGATGGGGCGAAGCATTCAGACTCACCCAAGTTTCTAGGATCAAAGATGTCGCGAACCATTTCTTTGGTGTGAAATCTGTAGCTGTAGGTATAATGGTTGTTGTCCCTCATGTACCAATTAACATCCCACATGTAGATAGAGGTCCAAAAGAGGGAGATTCATCACAGCCTTCCACAGATATACCACCACCTCCAGGTTCAGCCTTCCAGGCTCTAGGTACCTTTGTAACTATCCTTATGCTATTTCTTGAGAAATTGGTTGCAGATCAGCGCCAAACCAGGACCTTGGTGGACCAGATTGTCAACTAGATGCTTAAGCTAATACAGCGAGATGTGTTAGCTACGAAGAAAGAGATAAATATGAGATGTGGAAGGAGCTGGTTGTCTTAAAAGACAGGATGGATGGTTTGGAGAACCTTCTCCTGGAACAATTCCAGACCACCGGTTTGGTTGATACTGAAGAGTTCAAATCATAGTTAGCCGAGATACAAACTTACGTTGCTAAACTGGCAGAAAAGCCAGTCCATGTAGTCACTCTGGCATGCCAGATTCCTTAATTCAACTGCTAATTCAGGCCCCCTTCACTCAATCAATTGACGATCTCTAAGGTGAACTACCCAAGAGTAAGTCGGGCAAGAGGAAACACAAAGTTGTAGAATCTGATGAGGAGTTGTCTGCTGACCTGTCTAGAGAGGAAAGAAAGCAACACAACAATAGTGTGATACAGCGTTAGTTCAAGCTTCTGGTAACAGAGTACTTGTTTGGGCGAGTGGAAGCTAGCCTGATCATGTGCTGAGTTTTGAGAGTGCACCCGTTAATAACGGTGCCGATACTGAGCCGACTACCGGTTCCTAGAGCATCATAGGTATGACCCCTCCTCACAGCCCTGTTTTGTTTTCTCTATTGACATTGAGGGCAAAGTTCTTTTTTTAGGGAGGGGGTGGTGAGCACCCTTCCAACCTATTAGAAGGAATGGAGGTTTACTCTGTGTTTACTATGAAAACTGGTTTCTTATGTTTGTGTTGGTGTGTTAAGCTATGCAACAATTGTGTGTAATGATTACCTTGTTCTGAGATACTTACATGTTGAACATTGCTAGTCTGATAAATAAATTGGTGAACCAAGAAAATGGAGAATGTACTCATGTGTCATGTGTGTGAGTGTTGTTTGAAGTCTAACACTAGGAGCAGAAACAAGAACTTGCCCGAGTAGTCTTGCTTAAATCTGAGAATAATCGGATAGGAAAGGATCAGTAGGCCATTTTTGTTAAACCATATAAAAAAGCCAAAAATAAAATAACCAAATAAAAGCTTATCACTTGAACCTGATTTAAGCCTAAAAGTCAGTTTTTGTTCTTACCCAGTAAATATCATATCCTTTGGTTTTCGAACATAATATGTCACAACTCAGGCCAAAAGCCTAAGTTGAGGGTGATTGCCATCTGAGCAGAAAGAAGAAGTGAAAAAGAAGGTTCAACCAGTGAGTTGAATGCATATAAATATTGCATATAAGAAAAAAGAAAAAAGTGTGAATAAAAGAAAAGAAAAAGAAAATAATGGTTGTTGTGATGTGCTGAATTAAAGAAAAAGACGAAATCGCTCAGAAAAAAGTTGTGCGAAAATGAGACTTTGGATAACCAAAGGACTAGTCACTCACGAACCGAAATATCCATTCCCTAACCTGAGCCTATCTTACAAGCCGATAAAGTCCTATAATGATCCTATTCTGGGTGTTTGCAAGATAGAGCGTAGAAAACAAGGGCAAGCCTATGGTAGTTTGTTGCTAGTGTTAGAAGTTCTTTGAGAGTGTGAGCGTAGTACTTTGTCCCAATTATCATAAGTGAGGGACTTCTTTGGTGTGACGACACAATGGTTGCATTTGAGAGTAGATTGTGTTAGCTGATAATTCCCAGGCATAATAATGATCGATTGTAAGTAATGAGATGTCATATATTGATCCTTGAACATTAGATTCATGACTTTGGATACAAATTGTGCTTGATATGGCTGCTACGTGGTTGCAAAAGTGTTTGAATGATTTGAGGGCTGAAAATATTGTTTTCTCATCACTTGAGGACAAGTAATGGTTCTAAGTTGAGAGTGTTGATGTGCCGCAAAATCTTGGCACATTTGATGCTTGGAAACTAAGAATTGATACTAGAATCGAGTGTATTTATGTGGAAATAATGAATTTTGTAGTTTTTGTATAGGTTAAATAGGTGGACGTGAAAGATCAAAGAAAAGAAGGCGGCTAATAACCAAATGCCAAGTGAAGACCACGAGCACCTAGACGGGTTGTGGTCCTTGTCACGAACCGTGGTGCTGGTCGTGAAGCTGAACTAGTGAATGGGAAAGGAAAAGTTGAAAAAGGAACTTAACCAAGTGAAGACCATAGACGACTTCATGAGCCATGGACCTCACAACGGCCCGTGGTGCATGTCATGGTAATGATGCAGTGAAGGGGCTTTGGATAGTTGAAGAGAAAGGTTACCAATTGAAGACCACGGACAACTACACGGCCCGTGGTCATTGTCACGACCCGTGGTGCATGTCGTGGTGATGACACAGTGTGTAGGTCTTGAAGAACCTGCTTTCGGGGAGTCCAAGTGAAGACCACGAAGGGCTTCACGGACCGTAAAGCAGGTTATAGAAGTGGGAGTGAAGGGCCCGATAATTCAGTCCTACTTCGAGTAGGACGCTTTTTAAAAAAACTTATTTGAAATAATTAGGTCATTTTTTATGTTTTATCTTGTCTAACTTTGAACTTCGAAAAAGTTTCCATTATTTATAGCTTTTGGTTTTCGACTTTGGATATTGAATTAAGTTTGAAGTTCAGTTTTTCGGTTCTTGAACTATCAAAGTGGTTGTTGATTGCTTATTCTCGTAAGTACTTTCTAACAGGTTTTCATTCTATATTTCTGAACATTTACAGGAAATCATAAGTTGCTAAACACCACAACTAGGGTTGTGGTTACAAACTATAGTTTAGTTTTCATTATTCATGTATTTTGATGAATGCACACATTAAAATGAGCATGTATCTATCATTTGTTCGAGAGAAAAATGATAGTTAGGAAAAAGCTAAACTAATCTAACTAAATGGAGTCAAAGATCGAGTTCAGGAGAAAAGAACAGTAACACCATTGTAGGCGAGGGTAAATCGTGTAACACTTTATGACCGAGAGGACTTGAGTGAAGATTATCTGAGTAGACTGAGAAGTGTTAGATATGGTTAACTCGCATGTAGTTTGTAGAAGTAAGTTGCCTAAAATACAATTACAGAAGAACATTAGACGCAACGTTATGGGGAACATAATCCTAGTTTCAGTTAATTATTGAAACAACTTCGAAACTGATATTTTGTTAATTGTTAAATTAGACTTTAGTTTGCATCTTTGGTTACCAAAGCATTAATGCTAAACCCAATTTTACTTTCTGTAATTGTTTATTTCGGAAATAATAATGACGTTAGAGTAAAATGCGATAGTGAAATTATTTATGTAAACAAATTCTCTGTGGGATCGACTTCAACTCACGTTGAATTCTGTAAATTGACTTCAACCATTTATACCTCTTAATTGAGGTGTAAGTTTTGACGTATAACCTATGGATCCTAGGTTTGACCGTGGATGAGGGTCAGCAGCTATTTAAGCAAAAATTGTTTTTGGGTCAACTTCAAACGATCATATTTTTTAGCATAAAATTTATTAGGTAGCCCATGATCTATCAAATTAAAGATAATTGAATTCTCTTTCCAAAGCCATCGATTTTTATAAAATCCAAGCTCAGAGTAAAAAGTTATGGTCATTTCAGTGAAGCCCTTTCAGGCATAGCATGAACGACGACCCCAAATGACGGTTGGTAGTTGAAACAACGGCCTGTCAGTCCTATAGTAGATGGAATTCGACAATTTTAAGTGAGGGTCATTTTGGACCTTTTCCCTATGCATTAGACACTTAATCTACGTCCTTTTACTCAGTGTAAGCCTAATTACCCTGTAAGGTATACCGAGAACCCTCATTCTCCAAAACTCATCGAAATTAGAACGGAAAGAAGAGAAAGAGGCGTCAGTTTCTTTCAAGAACAAGTAGTAGTGTTCTTCAAGTTTCAGCCCTGAAATCCAAAGAATTTCTCCATAGATTTTGTCACCACCTATGTGGTATTTTATTAGTGGATTCCTTTCATCCTCTAGGTCCCTAGAATTCAGTCAGTTCCTTGATTCTACCAAGCTTGTTTAGACCTAAGGTTTCTAAAACCTTGGAGATTTGTTGTGATTTAGTTGTTGTAGTCTGCTTAATCGAAATAACATGTTTGTTGGAAAATTTGCTTAATTCCTTGTATAAAAACTCAGAATCCTAGTATGTATAAATTATCTTTGTCATACCCCGATGTTACCCCCTTGACGTAACACGGGACCTAGGATGATGAGTGACCCCAAGCTAACCCTGTATCTCGCATAAATCAAGCATACTGACAATAACTGAATAAGACATGTACTATCTGGAAGATAAAACCATGGATAACAGAAAGTGGTGAACCCCCATCTACTTTAAATTTCTATAACATACTAAGAGTTTAATAACAACTGAAATATAATCTTAACAATTCAAGCTGGTTCTACTACTATGTCTGAAAAGCCTTTTATTGAGTTGAGTTGCTAGGACATGCCCCCTAGCTAACTCTAACAAAACTAAAAACTGAATGACAAAACTAAAATAAGGAGCATGTCTATTGTTCTCGAAGTATGAGGACTCACCACTGAAGCTGCTAACTGCGGACCGAGAATTGATCTAAGCGTGATCTAGATGCTGAGTACCTAAACCTACATCACGTAAGGATGTAGCGCAGAATATGCATCGATACTTGGAATGTACTGAGCATGTAGGATATAGATACTAAGCTGAACAAATATATATAAGTTAAACAAAGCATACCTGAACAATGACATAAATTGAGAAAGAATGTAAATACTGAAAACATAACTGAAAAGCTAAACTGAATGTAATGACCTAGTGGTAAGCATGAACATGCCATGCTAAACTACATACTGAAAACTGGTCAAATGCATTAGGAGTCTGACTATGGGAGGTACTATTAACCGACATAAACCACGTGAGAAAAATGTCGAGTACGATGTATACGCCCCATCGCAAGGACCTATTATACCTTGCTAGAGGTATAAAGGCATGACTAGCGTGATCACTAAATCTGATGTCCAATAGAGGGGACTTATACTCTTATGGGGGCACGTAGTTTTTGGGCTTTAAGGGTACATTGAACCCTAGTCCAACGAGGTGCTAAGTCTACTCCCAACTTAATATGTATATGACACAAATGTTACTGAAATACTAAATTACTTAATAACTCAAAATACTAACATACAATCTGAGAATGCAACATTTATATACTGATAATGTTACATTCAAAATTTGGAGCATGATTATCTGCTCAACTAACCTAGCAAGTATAATTCACGAACTAAGAGGCTTTATCCAAACTAGGGTTCTGAGTTTCATAAAAAGAACTATGAAATTTTTCCAAGAACAAGCTATTTAGATTTGGGATACTATAATAGATAACACATAGTAAATATCCAGGGTTTTTGAAATCCTAAGTCCAAACAAGATAAGGAGAATCAAGGAACAGACTGAATTCTAGGGACCTAATGGATGAAAGGAACCTACTAGTGAAAACCCACATACCTGGTGATGAAATTTACAGAGGCATCCTTTCAATTTTGGGGCTGAAACTTGAAGAACACTGCTGCTTGTTCTTGAAAGAAACTGGCGCCTCTTTCTCTTCGTTTCGTTCTAATTTGGATATATTTTGTAGAATGAGGGTTTGGGTATGTTTTACTAGGTTTTTGGGCTTAGACTTAGTAAAATGACGTAGTTTAGGCATGAAACGATGTAGTTTAAGTGCCCAACGCATAGGGTAAAGGACTAAAATGACCCTAAATTAAAACTGATGAGAGCCATCTACTACAGGATGACGGGCCATCGTTTGAACTACCAACTGTCGTTTGGGGTCGTCGTTCATGCTCTGCCCGACATGGCTTCACTAAAATGAGCATAATTTTTTTACCGTTTGAAGTTGATAGGTCATGGGCCACCTAATTCATTTTGTGATAAAAGATAAAAGCATTTTTCCTCAAATGAAAATGACAACGAATCTGAAAGGTAGAGTAAAGAAAGACAGAGAGGGAGATAGAGATCTGATCCTGGCTACCCAGAAGGACCGGCGCAACTAAATCCAGTGGCAGGAGCTTTGGCTAAGGATGCCTGCACAGCAACATCTATCATGATTTCCTCAGTCTCTCCTATGTCGTCTGTTGCAGCTCCTTCGAACATCTCTTCATCAGTCTCTGCTTCAGCTTCAGGATCTTTTGTTTGCTTTTCTCTGTTCCCATATCCAATAGTAGTCTGAGGCCTCTTAGGAATTGCTGGAATTTCCACTGTTCCAAATACTATGGACACATCGGTGGCCTTCAAGTGGCTCACATCTTTTTGCAGTTCATCAATGCCCGCTTTTAGAGCTATTATATAACTAGTGGGCCCTTGATTGTGCTCACACACCACTATTCTAGCCGCTAGGGCATCAATGGTAGTGTTCAGGGGTGTCACAACATTAGTTAGAGCCTTTTGGATCATGCCTGGAACAAATGCTTCTAAACAAGCAGCCCAACGATCGGCAGACAGTGCCATTTGTCTCATCCGGATTAGGGACACGTGGGTGAGTAGGCGCCTGGAAATAGCAGTAGAGGAACCTGGATTGTCAGTGAAAGTAGCAATGGTAATGGATAAACTTGAAGGTCCAAGAGCTGGAGGGAGCAGAAGTGCTTCTGTAGGTGTGGATCTAGTGATCGCCACTTCAGTCTGCTTCTTTTCTGCTTGATCCTTAAGATATTCGGCTTCAATCTTTTGGATGTTGGTAGAAGCTGTGGGCATCACTTCTATATCCTCCTTGCAATTCAGAGGTACTTGGGCATTTCTGCACAATGCAGTGATTAGTATCAGAAAAGGGAGAGATGTCTTGATTTGCTTGGCACGCATATGGATTTCAGAAGCAATGATAGTTCCCAAATTGATCCTGGTTTTCTCTATGATGCATCCAAGACAGGCTGCTTTAGTGAGGCGAAGGATTGATTCGTTCTGTGACGGCATGATGAAACTGCTGATAAACCCAAACAAGTATCTTGTAGCTACGTTCACATCTTTCATTTCAATTGGGGTTCCTTTTGCTAGTCATTTCGGAGTGTTATCATCTAAAATTAGTTAGGCCGACAACTTTTTCATCGCATCCAATTGCTTTGTTCTGATCAGGTGTTGATAGTGATCATCAATCTTAGTGGACATGCCCAAGGCTATGTTGATAGCCTCACTGTCACACACTACTTTCCTTCCTCTAATAACCACAAAGTCAATTGCTTTGAAAGACACGACTAGTCTCTTCCGTTGAGGTATTAATGCACTGTATTCACTATAAAAATCTCTGACCCAGCTTGGTATATATGAGCCTCGTGGTTTTGTGAAAACTTGAAATTTGTGATATTTCATGCACTCCATTATCTCGAGATACCTATCAATCACTCCATTTATGGATAGTCGTTTCTCTTTAATGATCATTCTTGATCCTCAGACTTTAATCTATTCGATGATCTAGCTGGGGGGCCTTGTACTGGAGGTGCCAGTACCATTGCATGTTCTGAAGCTGGAGGAGTTTGAGCTGTGGATCGAGGATTTCTGATCCGCGATAGGCATTAATCTATTTGGATCGGAACTCATTCCTCCGTGCTTCTGTCAATTCATTTTCTCCTGAACTCATACTCTCATTATCATATGTTGTTGGGTCGTTGGTGTAAAAATCAGCGCTATCGGAGCTTGCATCTGATAGCTCAACGATTTTGTCCTTGCCCTTGCCTTTTCTGTCAGTGTTAAAACATTGTGCAACCTTGCTTTTGGATGTAGTTGCATCCTCGTTGATTGTTATCCATTTTTTCTTGCTTTGGGTTGGCTCGCTGCTTCCTGTAACTTTGGGTCTGGCCATGTCTGCAATCAATCAGGATTAAGTTAGAAAAAAAAATTAAACCAGCGGTGCAAACTTTTAGTGGTAGATAGATTCGCCGAACTCATCGACGAATCGCCAAACCTCTTTGGCGACTTGGGTCGAGCTCGCCTAAGATCCTGTCCAAAAAGCCTTCACTAGTCGGCGATGAGAAAGTTCCATCTACCAATTGCCGTCTACTTCCGATGATCAAGGGTTTGTTCGCAGAAAGTTACAGTACAATGAAGATTCAGGGGTGCAGACAGAGGGCGATCTAAGCCACTTTTAGGCGAACCGCCTAGTTGTTTGACGAATCCAACCCAGTTCGCTAAACAACCTAACATGCCTTCTTTTAATTCAAATTCGACCTTGCAAACTCCCAAAATACAATTTACAGTTGCACTAGCGAGATAAAAATAAGACCCATGACATTTATCTACCCAAAATTCAAATCATTTCATGCACAGGCAAAAAAGGGATTTCGAAAATCGAGATCAATTAGGCACGATTCTCAGATCGAATCTGGAATTTAGACAAGATGGGTTTATTAGAGAGAGGCCTAGCACAAGTCAACTCAACTAGTTTTAATTTAATAACAGAACAAAATTTTAGTAGTTTCGGTATTTAGGAGAAACCAACCTTTTATGATGCTTGAACTGTGTTGAAATGCTAGGAAGCAATGTAATCCCACGCTTTAGCACTAATCGACAACTAAAATACTAGGAGTGTAGAGATAATGAAAATTACTTAGTAGGTGCGGTTTTTCGACAGTAGAAATTGAGTAGAAAATGAACATTTTTTCATTTTTGAAACTATTGGCCTTTAAAAGCTGTCCTATTGTTGCTCATTCGGCGATATTAGTTTGTATCGCTGAATAATTCAGCGTTACGCCAAGTGATTGACCTCGCCGGCGATTGTTACAGACTGTAGCTTGTATCTTGAGTCTTTCGGCAGTCTAGATCGAAGTCGCCGAATAGTTCGGTTCCTCGCCGAGTGGGACTATCAATTACCAATCCACAGTTTTCATTCATTCTCCACATTTTCTCCTATGAAATTAATACACCATTATTTCTTAGAATAAAACTAAAACTTGTAAAGGTTTTGGGTTGCCTCCCAAATAGTGCCTTAGTTAACGTCGTGGCACGACGCAAGTTAGCACTCAAACTTCAATTTTAGGGTTAGCCATGGTATTACTAGGCAACCCCTTATTTTGTTGTGGGTGGAGATCTTGAGACACATAGTCCATGAGGTTCTCGAGCAGCTGGACAACACTGGAATGATACCAAATCATCCGCTTCATTCCTTCAATGTCTTCCTTCATTCCTTTCAGCTCGCTATATTGCTCAGTCACCTTGTGGAGAATGATTGAGAGAATTCCCTCAAGGATTTTAACCTCACTGTCCTTAAGACTTCTTCTCTCATGAGGAGGGATGTATTTATCCTTCCTTTTACACTGGATTTCAATCTTCGCCATTAGGGCGGCTAACATGAAGTCCTTTTCCACTTCTTAGTTCATTTCAACCATTTGATTAAGCAAGTGACCTGCTATCACATATGGTTGTTTTGCAATGCCTCCCAGAATGAGTTGGTCGACCAACCTCTTGTTTCCAGGATCAAAACTTCTATAGAAATAGTCAAGAAGAGCTATGTCTGGAATTTCATGATATGGGAATTATTGATCAGTTCATTAAACCTTGCCCATGACTTGTGGATCCGTTCACCCTCCAATTGCTTGAAGGTGAGGATACGGTCCCGAAATATCATTACCTCTAATGGAAGAAACTACATTAGCTCCCGAGTGTTGCTCTCCATACTCACATCATCTGCTTACATAAAGACAAGAAAACAAAACTACAAGTTAAGTTAGTAAACTACGATTAATAAGACGAAAATTCTAGTGAACTAAAAATTCTCAAATAACACCACTCCCTGGCAGCGGCACCATTTTGATGCTTATCGTGACCAACGACACTAACCTACTGTATGAGTGTCTACGATCGTTGATAATATAGTAACCCAACCGAGGGTTGGGGTCCTGTCCCAAGGGAGCGGTTTTGAGAATTGATAGAAAAATAGAATTTACATTCTAACTAGTCGTAGCTAAAGATATTAACGAACAAAAACATAGTAAATTAAAGAGGGTGACACAAAAGTGTCAAATATCAAAGGGGGGTTTTGTAACAAGTACTAAAACAGCAAAATAAACACGAAAATCAAGTATGGGGAAAGGTTCTTGGGATGTGACCGCAATACAAGTTGAGATAAAGTGTTGGGTACATGCTTTCAATAGGAAATTTGCAAAAGAATAGTGACTAGGCTAAGCTTTAAATGGAAATAAGTTCCCTCTCGAGCAACTTACCCCGTTTCAAATGCGTTCCTCTCGGACACCCATTTGCCGCATGAAGACCAGCCTACGCCTTACCCCACTCACTCTCTCGAGCTGAGTGTTAGGATATGGGACTAGGGCTCACCCTCTCGAGCTGAACCTCATGTCGACCCACTCCTTAGGCCATCAGTCAAGTAATTTTGGTTTCGCGACCTCCCTCTCGGGCAAGCCAAAAACACATGGGTGTCTTTGTATTTGCAACTACAAACCCTTTAGATTAAACCACAACCAGTAGGTGAAATTACCATTAAAATACATCTAACCTATCAGCAAGCAAGATCCAAAAAGAATATCAACCCATATTTGCTAAATCACAGCCCAAGAATAGGGGTTTTTAGCCACACATCAAGAAATAAGTAATTATACCTAACATGATAATGAAATCAACTGGGTATAAGAAATTAAACCTTAAATTAAGCAAAGGAAAATGAATAGAGAAGACCCACTTCCAACTTGGGGAACAAGAACTCCTTTCTTTAAGTCTCCGCAAAACCCTCTCTAAACATGAGAGAAAAATATCAACTAATGTAAGTTCTAAAGTGAAAATAATAATAATAATTGCTCCACACTCAATAGTCTCTTAAGACTACAATTCTAACTAGTATTTATAGTTTTCACAGATTGTGCTGCGGAGGATTGTTCGGCGACATTAGTCGATATCGCCGATGAACTCGGCGATCCGCCTTTTGGTCAGTTCATCGCCATCAGTGTCTTGCCTTTAGCATTCTCGTATTTTGAGTCATTGGGTGGTACAGTACTGCTTCACGGAACTGATCGACGACTCACCGACTGCTCATTTCCTCGTCTTTTGATCCACAAAAAAAGGTTAGTAGAAATTAATCAGTTTTCTTAAATCAAGTTTGCAATTAAATATTTTTTTCTAAAAAGCTATTTGATGTTTTTAGGTTGCTGGATTATACAAACATGATGATAGTAAGAGAATGGAAGATTTGTTATCTTTATCATGTGGCCCTTTGCCATATGTCACAAGATTCAATGTCCATATTGTTAATGGATATAGGTTTCATGTGAAAGAGTATGATCAATATTTGAAAACTCAAAATTGTGGAGTGGTTGTAGTGGGTGAGACCAGTGAAGAACAAAACCATATGAATTACTATGGCGAGTTAACCGAGGTTCTTGAATTAGAATTTGTTGGGTGAAGAAGAGTGATTTTATTCCGATGTATGTGGTTTGATATGTATGATCAAAATGGATGAATATGGCTTTGTAAGCGTTAACTGTCGGAGATATTTGAAAATAATTGAGCCATTTGTATTAGCTAGCGAAACATCACAAGTATTTTATCCTATCGATCATTCCAATAAAGGTTGGCACATAGTGCAAAAGGTTCAACCTCGTGATTCTTTTGATAATTTGGAAATAAAGGATGATGACTTAGAAGATTTAGATAACTCTACACAAGTGAAAGAAAAAGATCTCATTAAGGTTTGGAGCTTTGTCATTCTGTCTTTTACTTTATTATTTTTTTGTGGTAATAATTCTTTATAGTATTTCTATGAAAATTTGTTGATGCACTTGGTCTTTAATGTTACTGTCACGACCCGGGAGCACCCCCAAGTCGTAACAAGGCGTACTCGACCCCGAAGGGGTCTTATACAAGCCACATAGTCATTCATTGCATTCAATAATGAAAATAGTGCGGAAAAATAAAAAACTTATTTACATCCACACAATTGAACTTCATTAAAACAACTTTAAAAACACACAGCGGAAGTCTAAGTCTCACATGGCCATCTTAGACACAATCACAAAACATAAGTAGGGACACGGCCCTTTACAATCAAAAGAAGTCTATTAAGTCTATTACATGAACAAAAGGACTTAAAAGTCTTATCCTCGAATCCATGAGGACATACCAAGTCTTGGAGGAAAGCAATCCAACACTTCAAACTAGCTAGGAGTGATCACTTGCCGGAACCTACACTTATAGAAAATAGAGAAATATGGAATTAGCACAATTAAGTACTAAGTATGATGACCATGCAAAACATGCTTTAAAAAGGGACATTTTAGTTAGAAACCATGCATTATGCCACCTTTTTGAAATATCATGAACAATAGTATAAAAGACGTACAAGACAAGCATAACATCAAGTAAGTAATAATATCACCTTTAAACAATATCAACATGAAAACCTTTACCTTGGACTTTCACCTCAAGAAACCCTTATGCTATACCTCGTGCAATGTATGGATGACGTCCCATACCACCATCCATACTAAGGCACCACATTTAGGTCACTTAAAGTAACTTATCATTCCTTTCTTTCACCTTTGCACAATATTCATACATAAGAGGTATATCATTAATTAAGACATGACAAGGGAAAATAACTCGTAATATAACCTAAGTATAACATGCATAACATATTAAGCATTTAAGAGCCAACATTCTTTAATAACCTCATTTAGGGTACATTCATGTCACAGTCATTAGGATTTAGAGAAACTCACTATGACCCTCTCCAAGCCTACTCGTGCAATGTATAGGTAGCATCCCATACTACTACCTACACTTTGTAGAACCTGTCAAGAAACCATAATGAAATCTCACATGATGGGAAGTAAGCGTTTAACCGACATAGACCATGAGAGCTTGTCATGGAATCCGGTGTCATGAGTCCCCACACCGAAAAGAGGTGGTCTACTTGCCTAAGGAAGACCGGTATATATAGCTTAATGGATCCACTAGCTTCCTATGCGGGCACATAGTTTATGGGATAAGGTAGACGATCATTGAAACTCATGCCTAACTGTCGTGGGAGTTTCCATCTAACCAAATCCGCTCGGTGCTTAGCCTACATTCCCATAGAATAGTTCATTACTTTGACATCATCACACATGAAAGGGTGCCATAAGCCTACCGATTCAAGGTACATTTAGGAAAGCTCATTAACTCCTCTTGAAAGGGTGCCATGGGCCTACTGATTCAAGTATCATCATTAACCTTTATGGAAAGGTGCCATAGGACTACCGAATCCAAGGTTCATTACTTATCATTAATGGAAGGGTGCCATTAGCCTACCGATCCAAGGTTCATTATAAGCATGTGTAGAAGGGTGCCATAAGCCTACCGATCCAAGGATTCAACAATCAACAATATAATCATTTATACAAGAAAATGATGCACAAGCCCTACCAATTCAAGGTATACTTTATATTGAAGAATCCTTCATAGTTGGACATTTTGTCAAACACCTTGAAGGCATGTAATGGAATCAAAGAGCATGGAAAATAGGGTAGTAATTATGCAACCAAACCAGTGAACAACCTACAACAACACCTTTACATTCATAACATGATCACATTATCTTCATTGAATTCTCATTCGTATAATGTCATGATAACACTTCAATTTCTTATACTATGCCTTCAAGGCCATGGTCACAATGTAACAAACAAGTAAACAATTCTAAGTCAACATTAGCTCCTCATGTCTTGCCTTTAAGGCCATGGTCACAATACATTCCATAATTAAACACCTCCACCATAAGTGGATCAAACCAAGCAAGAACAATTTTATCCCTAATATGAGATTAAGCCAACTTACCATCCTCCAAAGCCATAATAACCATTACTCAATTCCCAACAATTCTATCACCACAAGGTGATTCACCCATAATTTGCCCATAAGGCCACAATCCTCAATTCATCCATATACCAACAATTCATCAACATTAAATCATAGGCATTAAACCCACTTCATAAGCAAATTCAAGTCTTTTAATGAAAACATGGGTTCTTGAAGAAGTTTCATATAAAATCATCTTAAAATCATAAATACAACTTCAATTCACCAATATAATGACTTTGAAAACATTTTACCCATGAACCCATAACTAGAATAGAAAATAGAAGTTTTGTTCTTTGAAGAATTTTTAAAACCCTTTTTAATGGACTCCTTGAAGGAAAGATAATCAAGGATCAAGGGTCACCATACCTTTGCTATGATTCCCCAAGAAAATTGATGAAGAAAGCCTTGAATCCAAGCCCTAGCTCCAAGTTCTTCTTCTTCTTAATGGAGGATTGTAGAGAGGGAAATGTTTTAGGGATGGGAATTGAATTAATGGTATCTAGGAAATAATATATGCCCTTTGGAAAAAAATTCGTCCAAAACTTAGAAAAAAAAAAAGGGGCGGGTGAACAGTAAAATTAGCTACTGGAAATTGCCTTTTTCTGCCGGACAGATTTTACGAAAATGGGCATAACTTCTTCGTCTGAACTCCGAATGAGATGAAACGAAGTGCGTTAGGTAGCTAACTCAAAGGGCTTTCCATGGATATATTATGTCCACTCAAATAATTTGTGTGCTAGGAGATATGACCCTCCAAAGTAGACCCTCGAAAAAGGCTTCACTTGGAAATTTCGGATTTTGATACGGTTGCTCTAAAATTTGGGTTAGACCCATTTCCCACTCAATTTGACCCCCTAAACAAGAATATGAAGTTGGATTTTCGAAAAACAAAACGGAACTTTTAGTATACCGCTAAACAAGTTTCCGGTAACTTCCGAAGCACATTTTTAAGAACTTTTGGGTCAAATTCAAATATAATCATTTCATTAAGTTCTCGACTCCAAACTCACATGTGAGGCTCTAGTTTCACTCTATCATTTTCCGAGTCGTTACAGTTACCTTGATCTTACTATAGTAGTAATGGTTCATGCAAGGAACCTATGTACATGTGTCTCTTTTCTGAATGTGTTTTCAATTCACATTTCTTCTTATGAAAAACTTCCTAACCTATTTGAACTTTTGTTTGGAAGACTTTGCTCTTATTATTATTTTATTATTATCTAGGTTGACATGAATTCCTCAAAAACTCTAAAGTATGAAATGGGACAAACTTCAAAAATTCCCAAGCATGAACTCATTCATCCAGGTGCCTTAGCAAAGGGACTAGGTCAAAGTTTGAAAATTATGAGCACTATCAGAGTTAATGTTGAACAAAGGACTCCAATTGCCAAAAATAGAAGTTACTATACAACAACTTCTATGTTGAATAAGCTAGCAGATAATAGTTTCCATGTGCATCCTTGTTTTGAGGAAAAGGAAGACAACGCTCCCCTCCATCAAGAAGTTGAAATGAATCAATACACTTTGATCAATGATGCAAGGAATCAGAGACAAAGCTTAAGGATTAATGCTGAAAAAAGGACTATGATTGGCGAAAATAGAAATACTACAACAACTTCTAGTCGAAACAAGCTAGCAAGGAAAAGTATCCCTGTGCCTCCTGATTTTAATCCAATGGAATACAATAACACCCTCTTTCTAGAAGCGGAAGTGACTCGAGATACTCAAAGAAGTGATCATTTGCAAAATAGTTAGACTGGTTAATCTTTTTTATAAAGAAATTCTGCTAAGCTTTCTCTACTTAATCTCCTTTGTATTATTTTTGTTACTAATGGGAATAAACTTCTTATTTTGGTTGACTTCCATCAAAATTTTCAAGTCCATTTGAATTTGATAAGTCCAAAAAAGTGATTGAAGTGCCTCGAGTTGCCCAAAGAAGTGATACTACTATTTTATTTTATTTGTGCAACTTCTTTTTGTTAGTTGAATTGAAGTCTTGATTTTTTTTCTGACTTGCACTTAAATTTGCACATCCGTTAGAATCTAGAAAAGTAAAAAAAGTGGTTGGAGAGGCTCGAGGTTCTAAGGGAAATCAAACTAGTAAGTATTTTCTTGTTGTTACTTGTAAAGAAGCAAAAAAAATTATCTATGACTCGCTTCCCTAGGAAGATATGTTAGCATATGAATATCATTTTTCAGGAACAAGGACCTTCGAGATAAGGGCAATACCAGTCATTATTTGTCTCAGTAACTCTCCATTCTAGAAGAATTGCAATCCTTCTTCAGCAACATCTTTCTTAGATGTTATCCATTCCCCTTTCTATATCACTTTTTTTTTTTGCAACTTAAGGCCTAATCTCTTGAAATAAGCATTAACTAAAAGCTTTGATATCTCTATTAGAGTGAAGATTTAATTTTATTTTAGTCAAACTAAGATGATGTGAGTGGAAAGTTATCTATCAATCTTATATTAAACGATAATGTTGTTATCTCTCATGGTGAAAGAAGAAGTAACTTTTAGAACCTTGAAAATAAATAAGTCTTATTTGGGGAACCTGATTTATATTTCTCAAGTACAAATTAAAATGTTTACACATGAGAGTGCATTAAAATTATAGTACTCTTATACTCATTGTATCCTCGTGGAGTGGATGCAGTTGTGCCCTGGAATCACATGAATAAAATAAATATAGTTGTGGGGTTTCTCACATTTGTTCTGCCTACTTTGTCTAGTTGTCCCTTGGTTTGGAACTGTGGATTGGTACCTCTCAAAGGCGAAGGTAATTTAGTGACCCAATATCATGGTATTTTGGATATTTTGTATTACAATCTTATAGAGACCAGACCATTGTATACATTAATAATTTCAGAACTTGACACCTAAAACATAACTACTGGATCATTCTCCAGATTCTTTTGATTATTTAGCGCTAACGATCAATTTATATCAAAGAGCATAGTTGACTTACTTTAATCTTTGCAGGTCCAGTTGGATATGATAATGCAGAAAAAATGACTGAGGTGTATCGAGATGTTCAGAGAAGTGACACTAGTAAATATTACTTTCTTTTGTGTAATTCTTTGTTGTTGTTAGTTGGCTGGAAGTTTTATTTTGTTTTAATATTATAATTTGTAGGTCTATTAAAGTCTAAAAAGGAAAAAACAAAGTGATTGAAGTGGCTGAAGATGCTATGAGAAATGAAACTAGTATGTATTTTGTTCCATGTGATATTTTCTATTCTTGATGTTACCGGTAAAATAGCCGAAAAGTTATTTTTCCTATGTATTTGACATCTGATGCTTCATTATGTTTTTTTTCACTAGTCCTAACCATATTAACCTCCATCGATTCTTGATTTATCAATTGTGATTTTCTGAATGAAAGTATCTAAAAATTAAAAGTCATTGATTTGGGATTTTAAGCTTTCCAATATTTATTTCACTGCTAGTTACCCCTTTCTGTGTCACATTTTTTTGGCAACTTGAGGCCTTATCTCTTGCAATGGGCAATGTTCTGCCTGTTTTGTCTAGTTGTCACTTGGTTTGGAACTGTGCTGTGGAGTCACATGGATAAAAGAAATATAGTTCTGGGGATTCTCACATTTGTTCTACCTACTTTGTCTAGTTGTCCCTTGGTTTGGAACTGTGGATTGGTACCTCTCAAAGGCGAGGAAAATTTAGTGACCTGATAGCATGGTTGGATATTTTGTCTTACAATCTTATAGAGACCAGACCATTGTATACCTTAATAATTTCAAAACTTGACACCTAAAACATAACTACTGGATCATTCTCCAGATTCTTTTGATTATTTAGTGCTAATGATCAATTTATATCAAAGTGCATAGTTGAATTACTTTAAAATTTGCAGGTCCAGTCGAATATGATAAGGCAGAAAAAATGACTGAAATGTATCGAGATGTTTAGACAAGTGATACTAGTATATATTCCTTTCTTTTGTGTAATTCTTTGTTGTTCTTAGTTGGCCTGAAGTGTTATTTTGTTTTAATATTATAATTTGTAGGTCTATTAATGTCTAAAAGGGCAAAAAAAAGTGATTGAAGTGGCTGAAGATGCTACGAGAAATGAAACTAGTATGTATTTTCTTCCGTGTGATATTTTGTTTTCTTGATGTTATTGGTAAAATAGCCGAAAAGTTATTTTTCCTATGTATTTGACATCTGATGCTTCATATGTTTTTTCACTAGTCCTAACAATATTAACCTTCACCAATTCATGATTCGTCAATTCTGATTTTCTGAATGAATGTTTCTAAAAGTTGAAAGTCGCTGATTTGGGATCTTAAGCTTTCCAATATTTATTTCACTGCTAGTTGCCCCTTTCTGTATCCTTTTTTTTTTTGCAACTTGAGGCCTTATCTCTTGCAATGGGCAATGTTCTGCCTATTTTGTCTAGTTGTCACTTGGTTTGAAACTGTGGATGGGTACTTGTCGAAAACCAGATAAAATGTTATTTTGCATATTTGGTCTTATAGATAAAAAAAGACCAGACCATTGTATACAGTAATAATTTCAAAAGTTGACACCTAAACTTAACTACTAGAGTATTTTCCAGATTCTTTTGATGGTTTAGCACTAAAGATCAAATTTATATCACAGAGCATAGTTGACTTACTTTAAATTTTGCATGTCCATGTGAATATGGTAGGGCAACCAAGGTTAGGGGAACAAACATTTGTAAGAAAGTTTTGCGATTAAGACCTAGAGAAAAGTTAAAAGTCACTTTCTATCAAAATCGAGTCGTTGGGCCGAATCACACCTCATTAACGAGACACTTGGGTTTGCTAGTTCGTGATCGTAAAATGTGCCCATTGCAGGTACACTCATGGATGGATATTGACAAGCATAAGCTTGAGCATATGTGGGCAACTGTTACTGTAAGAATTACAACATTACTCTCTTTTATTTTCGTTGACTTGATACCGCTACTACTGTAGCAAAAATATTTTTCCCCCTTCTTTTTGTGTTTGTTTAGAGTATACTATGGTGTTGCCTTTGTTTATACCTTATTATGGTCTTTGTGTAAGAATAGCTATTACCAAAACAAACAAAAAATTCCCCTCCTCAGTCTTAGTATTAACTCTATATTTAGTTTCATAATTCATTCACACTCGGTGTTGAGGAATTTCTACTACCCTTGTTAAACATAGACAACAATTTGCATCTTCCACCTGCATGTTCAGTCTCATCATTCGAGTTTTCGTAAGCAGCTTGTTCTAGTTTGTCAACTAGAGGATAAATTTAATAATGCTTTGGTTGCATAACTTTTGTCCAAGTACGATATGCTTCCCAAAGACTTGTCTGGACCCTTAAAACTCATGGTGGATGATTACGTATGTTTCACTCTTTGTCAACTTGTACTTTCTCTTTTGGTACTAATCAACCATCCCAGTTTTTAGGGACGTTAACTTTCTCTAGTACCAACAACAATCTATAGGTGGTATGTGATCTCATATATTGCCATATTACTTCATATACATTGCATGTGTCCATGTTACCCAGAAGATGTTTAGCTATTCAGAAACCTTCCATATAGTAGTTTGCCAGCAGAAGCTTCATTCCATTTCATACATCCCTTAACTTTTAGTCCTCAAAAATTATATATGGGAGGCACACCTTATCCTAAGTAATCAAAGGTGTCTTTCTCTGATCTGCAGTACCTTCCCATACAAAGTTCTTACATAGTTGACATGTAAGATCAACCCTTCAATCCATTAATCAAGAACATTAACTTGCTATCAAATGTGTCTTTATCTGATTCTGATGATATTTTTCTCTACTTCAGGAAAAGTTTACTGTGATAAAATGAATGATCAAAGAGATAATGCATGTTTTGCAATATATGAGAATGCTTTGGAACAATTGGAGAGGATCATTGCACAAGAATATGAAATCCAAGTTATTGCACGAGGTTCTAAAAGATGTGTTGATAGGAGTAGACAAGAGTGATTGGGAATGGTAGGTCAAGGATCATTTTTTATCTGATATGTTTAAGGTATGATTGCATAACTATTGATTAATATCATTTTATTTCCAAGTCACATATGATTACTGTTTTAGAATAGTTCTTTTGATTAAATGATTTCATTTGTGATCAAGAGGATACAAAGTAGTTATAAAAGTTAATTTAAGAATAAAAATAGAATCATTAAACAAGCTTGTGATAATTTCAGCTTGTGTTCTTAATGCAGGAATCAAGTACAAGAAATACAATCAACAAGTCTAAGTTGTGTATGCCTCATCGTACGGGTAGCAAGCCTATAAGAGCGATTATTTACGAACTGGTAAATAAATCATGAAACCCTACAAGGAAACCTCCTTGTTGTATAAAAGATGTTATAGTACTTACTTTTTTTTATTGTTAAGGGAGGCAAAGATGGTAATCCACCAAACATGGCAACTATCTTCTTTGAGACTCATAAAAAGGGAAATGAGCTTGTCAAACCCAAAACCAATGAAAAATATGTATGGTTATCGATAAATTTCATTTAACATTTTCTGTGTGGATTGATTCATTGAAATATTTTAAACATTCTTGTATTTTATAGGCTGAAATTCAAGAGCTTGTACAATCTGAATCGTCTCTTACTAATATAGAGGTACTGGAACGGTGCTTTGGACGTCAATGCAAAAGTCATGCAGTTGGATTTGGTGGTGGGATAAACACTAAGGAGTTGAAAGGTGGTAGTACTTCTAAGGCTGCGTTGTTGGAAAAACTGAAAACAACTTGAAAAGAAAAGGAATCACTACAAAAGCATATTGATATTCTAGAGAGTAAATATGATCGCCTTGAAATTATAGTGGTTCGTCAGTATCCATCACCTCCACCAGGTTAGAAAACTTTTCATTAGCTATTCCATGATGTGTATTTTTCAATGAATTTAGTGATGTCATTAACAAATGCTCATCTTTGATAAGAGCTTTGCTAATGCAGTGGTTTGTCTTTCTATGAGAAGTTGATTTTAGAGGGTAGACAGTCTTTAGTTGTACTACTTTCCATGATGAACGACACTACATGCTTATAGAATTATGCATATCTCTGTTTTAATCAGGATGTATTCCTTTGTTCTGAACTGAGTTCCTTTCCTGCATGTTCACCTTAGTATTTGTGTTGCGTTTAAATCATTAATGTGTTATAGTTTTAGAATAATGATCTCTAAACTTGTTGAACTTTCTTTTTTTTTGAAAAATTACTCAATTTTAATTCTTGTCCAGCTTCAACTTCAGCTTCTCTTCAAAAGTTTCACACCTTTACAGTATTTCTCTTCTGTTTATAATAAATCATGTACATAAAATATTCTATTATACGTGCTATCGTTCCCAGTCAAATAGGTAATCAAAGAAATTTTACTCCCTGTACAAAACTAACAAGAATATAAAACTGAAGTTTGATGTTCATCATTGGTAGTCTTTGTATATTGGTTGTGGATTTCATTTGAGATGCAAGTTCAGTTTCCCTGATTTAGCATCGGCTAATTCGTACGAGTCTTTGTATTCACCTTCCATTAGAACCCTTGGTAAAGTCAGTATGCATTTTCCCATGAAATCCTTTCCAAATGTGTCATGGTCCCAGACTTCCAGCATTAACATGTCATATAATCTGTCCTCAACAACAAAGTCAAAAGTATGATTCCATACCAGGTTTAGACTTTTATTTACAACCCTAGTTTTGCTGTTGATTTGAGCCTTCTTCATGATCAGAACAACGTAGGGGTCAGCCTTCCCTCCTATATAAGTTGGGGCAGGTCATTAGCGGATACCACGGTAATCTAAAGTACCCCTCGTATATTACCTCTCTTCTATTGTTGATTTCACTTCCGTTTGGACTAACTTCTTTTCCTTCTTCCGAGTTTTTAAGAACACTCTCTAATGAAGTCATTGACTCATTCTGAGAAAAAGGGTTACTTAGACCATTGTTCATGCCATTCGGGTAGTACAATAGATCAAAGTTCACATGGCCCCTATTTTTCTGATCTCTCTGAATTTCCAAATCTTTCACCAACTTCACCAGGCTCAAGCTCATTCAAACAGATATGGGCACATCCAATTAGTTTAGCTGACTGAAGCCCTTCATCGTCATAGATTATTACCACTAAGTGGTATCAATGGATCTTCGACTACGAACTCAAAATGCTCATATTCCAAATTGGGTTCAAATCGTTGTTAGCTCTTCTTCATTTTGTCTCGTAGAGGGTATACATATAATACAACAAAAGGATCAGATTTTCCAATGAGATCTTTATTTGTTAATTCCTTTGCTTGAACAAGTTTCACCTTCAATACTCCGGTAGGCCTCAGTTCAAGGTCACTATAATCCCCAGGTAAAATGGGAGTAACTTTTCGTACTGGCCACGTGATAGAGTCTTCAACAACGTCCCGGATGGTTCCCTCAATTGCATTAGAAAGGCCAGGAATTACTGTCATGTCACCACCAATTGCTTTAAGCGTAAAATCCAGCTTTTTCTTCTGCCTTAGAGAATAGCATACAACTCTGAAGCAATGAAACTCATCAACAAGTGGCCTGAAGATGAGCTTGAAAATACTAGTAAACCTAATGTTTTTCACTTGCACCGGTAATGCTACACCTACATAAGTCTTGATATCAAGTATTATGCTTGGATTCCCATCCCATTGCATCTTTAATTCCATAGTAATACCCTCATTTCCATCTTTAATAATAGTAATCCCTGTGAATTGTGGAGCGGTTGTACCAAGAGTGAACTTTGAAAAAACTCACAGGCCTATATTGTTTCAAAATTGGCTCCACACTTGACTTTACTAGTTCTGATGCTAATGAGAATTAAGCCATGCCAACTTTTGGGCTCTTTGGTGATTAAATGATTGATTTATGCTTTAAGATTTATAAGTTATAGCTATCGGGCATTATGTTACGAATTGACCTCAAATTGTTTATTTAACAGATGAAGAATGTGATGAAGATTAAAGACCGTGTTGTTGAAGAATTGTGGAGCCAGTTGAAAAGAAAGATTATATTTTTATTGTTGGTGCAGATCTAGAGACGTTTTAACCTATGCAAGTTTTTCATTTTCTCAATTTTTAGGATTCGATAGATGTCGAACATGTTAGTTTTATAATCTTATGTCGAACATCTATGTTATTTAGATCTTATGTTGAACACACAATTATATGTAAGTTTTCCAATATGTTTTCGTTCATGGCAAAACAATTATGAAATTTCATATTAAATTTTTATGGCTTGTGAAAAAAAAATGAAATGATACTAAGATCCAGAACTGCTCGAGGAACATAAAAACTATATATAATTATTTGAAACTAAATTTGTGAAACAAACTTTCGTTAACTTTATTAAAAGCAACAAAAGAAATTTAAACTTGATCAGTAAAAGTAATGTGATCAATGAAAGAATCTGACCACTAAAAGTACCTGTAACGACTGGAAATTGTGGTTTTACTTCAATGTTTTAACGACCAAATGACCATCAATGAAGGGAATTTTTGGTCGTTGTTAGTAAATGTAGCGACCGGATTTATCGTTGTCACTAAGTGATAACTAACGACTTGCTATGCAATCCAGTTGTTAACCTTTAACAACAGAGCTTTTAACGACCCGTGACAACCAATTTTTTCCCAGTCGTTATAGACCTTTAACGACTGGGTATGGACTTTTAATGACCGAATTTCCTTTCGTTAAAAGTCATTTTTCTTATAGTGAGGAGTTCTACTCACCCGAATTCGATTTTGTAAAGTCATACGGGCTACTTAACGTCTTAGCTATCCCCTCATTTGATCAAAATTATAAATATATTCCCCATTCATTACCAGATTTTCCTAGAACTTACCTAATTCTGATTTCGTCCAAATCTGGACTAGGCTACAAATTTCCAAGTTACTACAAAAAGTTTTTCTGGCTCAAATTTTTTTCCCATTGGCTTTTCTATAACGATGGGAACAGGTCATTACAGTTTACTATTTTTGTATTCTTTGTTAATGATTAATACACAAAAATTTGGAGAGTCTCAATTATTAAAACTAACCTTTCTCGATTCTCCTAATGACTTGTAATTGTTTTTATTTCCTATATATTTTCCCAGCTGGAGCCCTCAAGATTAACAAACATGTGACTTGGTTTGTTCATAATTCTTTAGTTGTTCTTTTATTTTTTTAAAATAATGTATTTTAAAAAAATTTTAATTTTTAAATATGATTAGAAAGTTTTTAAAAACTTAATGAGATCCTTTTATGATTTAATAGGTCTAGAAAAATAAGGAAACACACATTTGAGAATATGAGGGGCTAATATCTTTCACATAATTAATAAATTATGACATATTTAGGGGTGTTTATGGACAATGACATGGAAGAGCACGGAAAACATGTTTCTATTGACTAAAAACATGAATCAATCTCAAGAAAACTCCAACAACATAACCCACAAAGATTCAAAGGAATTTCATCAAGAATTCAATGGATTTACTTTCAAATCAAATATATTTTGCTGAATTGAATCATGATTGGCGCGTGGGTGAACTGACTGTCACACCTCAAATCCCATTAAGACGGATAGGCACCCGATGCCCTAAAGGCTCGAGAGAACCAACATAAGTAGACCCAAAACTTATATACAAGACTTGGCCGTTGAGGCCACAACTTGTTAAGACGCAACTGAAGCATATACATAAGTCTACAAAGCCTCTAAAAGATAGAAAACCTTAGAATAGGTCGGGACAGACCCCGCCTTACCCTTAACTACGATACAATACCAAAAATGAATCTGCCAAGGACTCAATAAAGCTCCGAATCAATCTAGAGCTCACCAAAAGTAGTTGAGTGTCGTGTGCTCCTACTGAGGAGGCCTACTAGCTGAAGTACCTGTACCTGCAGCATGAAATGCAGCGTCCCCCGCAAGGGACGTTAGTTCAAGAAAATGTACTGAATATGTAAGGCAATAACATATCTAAATAAGAGTTCAATGAAACCAAGTATCAATATATGTGTGCATAAATCAGAACAGAAGACCACCTTGGTTAAATCTTGTGCAATCATGTGTGTTACATTCTTGTCTTTACCTTTCTGTGTGTTATGATCTTTATAAGGCATTTGATACGAATGACCAGCTGATCAGTGGTAGAAGAGGATGACCCATGCTAGGCATTTTAACCCCTAGGATGCGGTCCTCATAATTATACAAATTGGGATCGGCCCATGCTAGGCTTTTTCCCCTGAGCTGCCACCCTTAATTATACAAATTGCTTTACTTAGATATTTTAATCTTTGAGATTGTTGTTTTGGTGGTCATAATCATTTTTGATATTTGGGACTATGGCAGTAATAGAAGACATGAAAATAATACTTCAAGGCAGTAACAAATGACATAAGGAGCTATGTAACATCAATGCATTATTTGTGAGGTTAAATGACACAATTGACTTCAACTGACTAAGAGGAGGATTCACCAAACTTGCTTTTGCAAATACCATTTCTATACCAGGACATAGGAGGATAATTACACAAGTATAGAGTAGTGAACATATAATGAAGTAATTCTATACACTAAGGAGAGGGGGAAATATTGTTAGCTATTTGGAGATCATACACTGCCACTATGTTTCCTTTACTAGGAATAGAACTTAGGAAATTCACTTGTTGATATTAATCTCAAGTATCAGATTTCATGCCAAAGAATATTGAATCGAATAGTCTTATATACCTTATCCTCTGTTCAATATAACTATCACGATTCAGCCTCCCCTTTCAGGTTTTAATCTACAATATAAGTCATGATAAATTTAAATTAGCAGCTATCACACCGTGAGCCTCGTAAAACAGTAGCTAACTTTGACGGATAATGACCCTATATAGCCCTTAAAACAATGTGTATCACCACACCCTCCTTCTCTATCCAATACATACATTATATATCCTTTTCCAAGATTACCCAAACTACACCAACAACAATACACATAAAACAACCAAAAATATTCTTTTATCATACAACCAATTATTGAACTCACCACCCCCTTGAGTTCTTTATGACAGCACACCCCTAATTCCTCACTCAAACTCATACATAAGGAGGAAGAAAATGGAGCAGTCACCTTACCTCAATTTCTGCAACTTCTCCTTATAACTTGAATTCCTCTAGAACTTCAACTTCCCTTCACACTTAAACCAAAGAAGAAGATAAAAGTATCTTAATAACCAAGGAAGTGAGCAGTAGCTTCTGGAAATATTATGCCTTTATACCTATACTTGAGCATGAATAACATGTTTTCCTAATCATCCATGGGAGAATTAAGCTAAATCCATAAGTGTTTTCACTTATCTTGTCTTGAAGAGATGAGGGTTTTTTCAAGAACCCTAGAAGAACTTTAAGGCTGTTGTTTAATCCTTAAGAGAAAAGAGAGAGAAAGAGTTGGAGTTAATCCTCAATAATGTGTGTTAAAATGAATGAGAATAGCAGCCAATATATCTTTATGTTGAGCTTTCTTCACCTTTAAGAATATCCACTAGAAAGCTTCATTTTCAGCCACTAATTGGTCAAGTAGGTGATGCACCTGCTTATGTACATCAAGCAGCTCAAAATGTCAAACTAGGTGATTCACTTACTTGCTTTCACTTGGGCTTAAATATTGGGCCTTGACATATTTGGCTGTTGGGCTTTCATTTCATTTTGTTTTATTTAACATAATTTGGGCCTCAATTACCACCTTCCCGTCTTGAGTTTAAATATTTCCATTGGAGTTATAACTTGCAGTACACATGTTGCAACGTGCAAGGCATCACATCACCTTCCGAGCTAGTTTAAACGAACACTAATCATATAAGAAATATGGTCCCTCACCTATACTATAAGGCTATGTCAAGTATCACAAGAACAGAACAAGCATATGCATAATACGGGCTGTTACACTAACCCAACGCTATGTGATCTCACATACCTTGTAGGGATCACCCCCGACGAAATCCACAACCTAATCTCGACGAATCTTAAACGAATCTTGAACGTTCTTCTCCTTTCTCCTCTTTTCTCCTTTCTCCAAGCCCTAGCGTGAAATTCACTTTTCAAAAACTGACTAAAATCAGACTTTACCCCAATTAAACTCCTAAAAACGAATTAGAATAATTAGGTAAGGAAAAGACTAAATTACCAAAAATCCGGATTAGATTTTTCTTAATCCAACAACTCAACTTCCAAAGGGCATAACTTACTCATACAAACTCGGAATCGCACAAACTCGGCGGCGTTGGAAAGATCATTCCAAGAGATTTCCTAAAATATCTGGAAGTACCTCTAATTCATCCTGAACAAGAAGTTATTGCCATTTGAAGTTGACCAAAAACTCACTTTTCCTAACTAAAACAAATTTCCAGATTTTTTTATTACTTCAAAAAATGACTATTTCCAGTTCTAAGCTCTTCCTAGCTATTTCAAATTGTGAGGTGTTACATAAGAGATCCCTCCCAGAACCTGGAAGACACATGTACAAAGCTACTAACAAAATGAGTACAAGTCTCAAAAGTGGACCATAGAAACAAGACTGTCTTAAAAAGAAAAGACAAAAGATATATATAGATGGAGATTGGTATAACACAAAACGCCAAGTGCTCACCCCCATTTCCTGATCAGACTGCTGCAGGCTCGATGTAAACTCCTCGAATTTCCATAACGAAAAAATATGTAAAGTGTAGTGTGAGTACCAAACAAACAGGAACCTAGTAGGCCTCGTAGGCCGACTGATCAAGAAAAGCAAAAGTAATATGAAATGAGAGAGTCTAAAACACTACCATAAATGGGAACGAGAAATTTATCACTTATGCACACAAGTGTACTAACACACAAAGAAAAGGAGAATAACTAACTAAATCTGACTGGGATCCCATAAACCCAAAGGTTACACTAGCCCGCAAGCTAAAAGTAAAACCTAAGCAGACTCCCATAAGCCCGACATGTACAAGGAAGAGTACAGAATGTAATAAGAGGACCCGACAAAGTTTCCAAGCTTTCCACAACTTTCCATAGACTCGAACCGAACAAATCCATATGCTTGAAGCTCATCCAGAACTAATAGGGGTTTAGGACTTGAACCGACTTGAAGATTGAGGATTAAGAATTGCAACCGAGATTTGGAATAATCGAGGACTTGAACCAAGGCTAAGGATGATCGTGGACTTGAACCATGTATTAATAGGATCAAAGACTTGAACCGAGGTGAGTAGCTATAGACTTGAACCACGTTGTACTGAGTGGTGGACTTGAACCACAACTGCAAATGGAGGTGGACTTGAACCACCACTGAAGAAAGACATCACTTCAACCAAGGCTATAATACCAAGGCGAGGACTTGAACCACGCCCGATGGAGTGAATTGGGGGGCAAGAACCACCAATAGAGGCGAATCAGGTAGAAATAGGATAGGTGGCCAATCGATCATCACGGGGAGAACCCCAAATCCGAGTGCTATCAATAAATCACTTTAGCCCGAACCATATCCAACCAGAATCGACAAATAGCTTCCACACCAAGAATTAGAGACGCTGGAACCAGCAGAAATAGAGGATTTATGAATATATGGTTCGAAGAACAGTGTTACTAGCTAGCTAAGGCCTAAACTATTAGACTCAGGTTTGCTGCCGTCCGAAGCGACGGCTGTGAGATTACAAGGCCTAACTGCACCAAAAAGACGCAAGTCTACAACAATCACTAGCCTAAGCCTAGACTAAGCCTAAACATATTCCAACAATATTTACAAATCACAAATAAGGCACACCACTTGGTGAGGATGATCAACAAATACAATAGATATGCTTCAACTGCCCGAAAACTTGATAAGTAGCCTAAATCATGGATTCTAGGAATTTAACATGATTAACCACAAATTCAACCCCAATTTCAAACAAATCAACATACAATTACTTAATCATGCTCATTCTAAGGAGAGGGAAGTCGTAGCCTACCTGCATGCCGACTGCGGGCGCTCCAAATCACATTGTTAGAGCTTTTCTCTTCCGCACGGCCTCAGAACTCTGCAACACTATCAAAAATAGAATCACAACGTCAATACGGTCATTTTGACACAACAATCATATTTTTCAGAGACGGATCCAAAATTGGGTATAAAATAGGATTGTGGGTCCCACACAGGGGATCCTAAAATTGATTCTGTGAAAAGGTTCATTTTACCTCCCCCAACTTGTGTCCCAAAAATGGAATAAAATTCGGCAGTCAGAACACCCCGAAATCAGCACATGCATTTAAGTCACCATTAAAGCTAAAGAAGAAGAGAGGACAACAGCTGAAACTCGAAAATTACCTCAAACGGAGGTCCTCCCCCGTACAGTCCCCGAGCACTTTAATGCGTAGCCACACCAATTTCGAGCAACCCAGCCTTTGAATCACTTAAAATAGAGATAAAATTAGAGAGAAATTGTGTTTAGTAAATGAGGATTAGATGTGGCTTTTCGACTTTAAATAATGGCACATCTGGTCCCTAAAAGGACTTCTGGTCACTAAAAAAGACATTTTCTAGTCGCTTAAAGTATGCACCAGATTTTTTATAGTTTTTTTCAAAGTCTCTGAATGGACAGTCAGGATTCATTCGGGATTCGATAAAAATAAACCAAATATACTACCCCACTAAATTCGACATTCCAGGCTCAATGGAATTGTTGGATTTCCGTAAATATATTATCATGATATAGTACCCCATCGGGACCCGTTAGGCCTAAAACTAAACTTTTTGCCTAAACACCTAAATATCAAAAAGAATAACTCAAGACCCAAACGAAAGGTCCAACTAGACCAAATTCAACATTCTGGAACTAACGGCGCTAACGGAATTCTCATACGACAACTAATTCTCTAAATGTTGACGAAAGTAAACTCTAGGCCTTTAAGCTTTCCAGCATCTTGTCTAAGTGCTCAAACCCACACTGGAAGCCTTAGGACCCAAACTAAAGGTTCTTCTAGACCAAACTCGACATTCCGGAGCTAAGCTGACGGAATTTCAATTTGAGTATGTTTACCAAGAATGCTGACTAAGGTCAAACTTAGGCCAAAGCTTAGAATCTAAAATGCCTAATGGCACAATCTCGCGCCAAAAGCCTCTGGATTCGAATAGATCATGCCACTAGCCTAAAATGACCATTCTAGAGCTAATGGAACTGTCAGAATTCCATTCTGAAGTTTTTTACCTGCTGTTTTGACTAAAGTCAACTATTCAAGTTTCAAAAGCTCCATAAAAGGGAAACATGCATAGAACCTAAACAAACGACCATGTGACCGAAGAGTCAGTGCCAACAAGTCATAAATGACTTGGGGTCCCTATAGGAACACTCTAAATGACGAGTCTCTCTGTTTGTGTATATATATATATATATATATATTTATACACACACACTCACCCTTGCAAGCTAACTATAGGAACTTTCTTCGGTGGGTGATTTATGTAGTTAGAAACTTCATATTATAGCAATAATGTTCAATATACTATATGATAAAATAATAAAATTTATCTAAATTTATTTTGATGGTAATATATAGATATTTCTTCGGTTAAATATAATATTGGTCTATAAGAAGAGAGCCAGTATATTTATGAGTTTATTCTTTAAGTAAATAATTATTGTTGTCTTTAAAATGTAGATTCAACAAAAAACTATGCTAGGAACTTGATTAAAAGAAACGTGCTTTGACTAGATTATAAGAAACTTAAAACTTTAGAGAAAAAAATTTATATACAATAGAATTGAGAAAGCAGGCAGGAATTTGCAGCTTAGTATTATTTAGATTTTACTTCTTGAACATGCTAAATTGAGATAAATTTGATCTACTGGACTATTCATGCCGAATAAAAGTACAAGCACTAAAATTTATATCCTTTTACATACCTGAAAAGAGGGGGAAAAATAAAAGTATAGTAATAAAAGAATATGCATTGTGAGAGGCCGCAAAAATTATAATAACTTCAAAAATATAATTTCACTACAAGATAAATGCATGCTCATATCAAGTAAATAGAATTACAAATGAAGCAACAACACTACATCAAAATATTACAAAAAGATGAGAAATACGAAAAAGTCACCTAACAAATGCCTGATGTGTCAAAAGGAATGACAAAATCACTAATGCACGTCAAAAATCAATTGAAAAAAAAGGAATCGTGCTATACCAACCAAAGGAAGAATTTTGTCAAAAGAGTATATAATTCGTACTCTTGCAAGCTCTAACTCTAGGAACTTTCTTCGGTGGGTGATTTATGTAGTTACTACTTCATATAATAGCAATAATGCTCCATATACTATATGGTAAAATCATAAAATTTATCTAAATTTATTTTGATGGTAATATATAGATATTTCTTTGGTTAAATTAATATTGGTCCATAAGAAGATAGCCGATATATTTATGAGCTTATTTTTTAAGTATATAATTATTATTGTCTTTTAACTTTAGATTCACCAAAAAACTATGCTAGGAACTTGATTACAAGAAATATGCATTGACTAGATTACAAGAAACTTAAAATTTTAGAGAAAAAATTTATATACAAAAGAATTGAGAAAGCATGTTGGAATTTTGCTGCTTACTATTATTTAGGTTTTATTTCTTGAACATGCTAAAATGAGATAAATTTTACCTAGTGGACTATTCATGTCGAATAAAAGTATAAGCACTAAAGTTTATATATCCTTTTACATACCTAAAGATGGGGGAAATACGAGTATAATAATAAAAGAATATGCATAGTGAGAGGCAGCAAAAATTATAGTAACTTCAAAAACATAATTTCACTACAAGATAAACTCATGCTCATATCAAGTAAATAGAATTATAAATGAAGCAACAACACATGCACACATCAAAATATTTAAAAAGATGAGAAATACTAAAAAGTCACCTAACAAATAGATGTTGTGTCAAAAGGAATGACAAAATCAGCTATGCACATCAAAAATCAATTGAGAAAACATAATCATGCTACACCAACCAAAGGAAGAATTTTGTCCAAAAAAAAAAATTCTTCCTTCTAAATTGTAATCCCAAAATCATGCTACATTCTTTGCAAATTGACATGAATTGATACAAAATTATTACCGCAATGTAATTAAGTTGGAAACACAAAAGGTAGAATAATTTTCTAAAATATCAAATACATTAATTGTTATTATAATAAGAGTAGACAAAAAGACCTAGCTACATTATTATAATATAGTATTCGACAAATTAATTCTTCCGTTATTGTTTTTATAAGTTTCTCTTAAAGAATTCCAGTAAGAGTAGATGAAAAGAGTTGACTACAATATTATTTATTTATTTATTTATTGCACCATAAAGTACCATTTACTTTCGTATATGTTTATCTTGAAGATTTATTTCTCTAAGGAATAATATTTATTAGTTATATATATATTCATATATTTATGCCAAAATATTATAGGTTCAATAACGTACAAAACTTATGATTTACAGACGAACTTCTAAAATTTTCTTTTTTATTTGTTTTGTTTAAGTAATAAGTATAACAATCCATCATATTTTATGAGTATGTAATTAAAAATTTTAGCTTAATGATTTCTTTCTTAACCACCCTTTTATGTAATTTAAATACTATTATTCAATTAGATATTTAATTAAGAATTTATTGAATGAAGTCAAAAGGTCATTACATATTTATGTAATTAAAACTATATAGTATTTACGGAGAAGGGGATAAAATGCCCCTCAACTATTTGAAATGGCACAAAATTACCTTACATCCACCTTTCAGCCCCCAAATATGCACAACGTCAACCTTCTGGCTCAATAATACCCTTATTTCTAATTGTCCACACTCATAAAGTGGATGAAGAGTAAATTTATACCAAATCTCATAGTTTAAGGGCATTTTAGGTCCTTCTCCATCTAAATAATTTGAAATCACTTAATATATGGGCTTGTATGTTTGGCCTGATTGTTTTCGTCTTGGATCTTGTCCACCATATTAATTTTATTTCTTCAACTAATGATAAATTAAACAAGCGAGAAAATAGAAGAAAAATTACAACGACATTCATTTATGAATAGTTAGTTCAATAGAAGATGATTTAATTAAGCAACCATGTATACGTATACTATAATTTTTCTTTTGCGTGTATCCAAAATTCAAAACAAAAGAATTAAAAGAACTTATTTTCTATCCCCACCCAACATAAAAATAATATATAAAGAATATGAACATGTATGTTCATTTCAAGTTTGAATCCGTGATTTCTTAATTAAGAATAAGAGGTCTTTTTTTAAAAAAGAAGAAGAGGGAAATGAACAAAACAATTGGATAATTGATAGAAAAAAATATATTAATAAAGTATATTTATATGATTTTAGACTGACAATCAAACCAAGCGAGTATCGATTTTAGTTAGACGTTCAATTATAAATTGGGCTATAATAAATTGGGAGTTGATTTGAAATAGGTCTATAGGAAGATATCATGAAATTGATATTTTTTTAATACTATTTTTAAGCTTTTTAGGTCAAAATATGAATTATATGTAGCTTTCATTACTTATTTGAGAAGGGTTTAAATTTAGATCAATCTGATTAGGGAACATAATAAATAAATATTTAATAATTATACTTTAAAGAAGTTGTTAAAAATAAGGGAAAATATGAGCCACAAGTTTACATCAAGGATATTTTTGAGCCAAAAGTTTAACTTCATGGGTAATTGAAGCTCGAAAGATTGATGGAGGGTAATTTTGTGCCAATTAAAATAGCTGAGGGGGAATTTTAGACCCTTCTCCGTAGTATTGGATATTTAAATAATTATATGTTTTATAACATTCTACTTTATAGAGGGGCAAAAACGTAATATAACTTTGAAGTTAGGAGCTTCCACTAATAACAAGGTATGCAGCATTCCTTATGGTTGAGCACATGGTGATAGTGTACTTTTTTAGCTTCTTGTACAAGTATAGGAATAATAAAAATGCAACTCTATATAGGATTTTGCTTTAAAGTATTAATTATGTTGTTCTCTTGCTCCAATAGCAAGCTAAACAAAATATTTGGACTCCAAGGTTAAAATTAGTGGCACATTACAATGTATCAAATCATTTTTTATGACGATAGTGTTCGGACGCGCTTGCACATTCCATTGTGTACCTTTTATCTCCCATAAGCATAGGGTAACTTGGTAATCAATGTTTAAGCAGATTGGAATTATCCAATGTCTTTTGCTTCCGACTAAGATTTTGAACTTGCAAGGTACCAGAGTTAGCTGTAAATTGTAATGATCCAGAAAACAACTTCATGAAAACCATTGTCAAAAATTTGAAGAATTAAAAAATTCCTATATGATATTAGAAATAGAGTAGGGTATGGACTACCACAAGATTCGTTAATAGTAGCAAATTGAGCACTGAACCATGATTCCAAAAATATGAAAGACATAATATATTGATATAATTATTAGAAAATATGGTTGCACATCAAGTCCATCAAGAAGAATCATAAGCACAGTAACATCCATATATGGATATATCAGCCTAACAAATACGCTCAAGTAAATCTGAGCAATATTGCTAAAGGTAGAAAACCAATAACACATTTTAATTGCTTCATTAAATTATATTTCAATTTATGTTTTAATGATGACACTAATCCTAAATAATATGTGCAAATTAAAAATAAAAATTAGACATCCAAAATCTGTGAAAAGAAGGCATAAATCTAAGAAAGGAAATCACACCCTTCCAGAAATAAGGAAGATTGACAAATGAGTATAACAGAATCAAGGAGATTGACTCGCGTAAAGATGGAAGTAAGAAGAGTCATCAACATACCACAAGGAAAGACACCCTACTGGAATCAAAGGATGAATGACTTGTTTAGTTTCAACAAGTATTTTTGATACTTGGGGACAATAGGAAGCACTAAAATAGACAAAACTTAAAGCAAGATAACCGAATTTGCATACACTGAAATATGTTTCTCAGATACATATATTCAAGTCAAAGTGATAGATAAACACAAAAAAAAAGATGATGACAAGGTAGAAAAGTTACCAGTTTTCCTTTTTAATGCATCTTGAATGCGGACTCCTTTCATAAGCTTTTATTATTATCAAATTGGTCATTCTGGTAACTGTAAACCTCAAATTGAAAAAATATAGCATTGTAAGGAAACAAAAACAATTCATCAATTAGCTATACATTTGCCTTGATTGATTCTATACGATGCAACAAATCTTTTCCACTCCTTTTTTGTGAGCCACGCAAAACACAACTGCCAACATTCAAAATCTTTTTAATGTTTGCACGAGACGCAACATAAGAGAATATGTTTGAAAGCTTCACAACATGGAAACAATTATTTTCTTTAAATCACAGTATCGATAGAAATACTCTGCATCTAAATTGATGCTTTCTCCGACTGTCCCATCCATGTAAGCCCGTAAAGCACAGTCTGTTGACAGCGAATTTTGACCTCATATTTTTAAAATTCATACCTTTAAGTTTTATTCATTAAATAGTTGAAAATATATGTTTTATAAATTTAATTAAATTTATCGATACTTTTCCTTATTTCTCAAATCTTATGATTTTTATAAATTAATTTTGATTACATTATTTTAGACAGTTAGTTGAATATGTTAAGAATATTGTATTTATTTGATTAAATCATTATTCTTTGTTAAATTGTTTTTTTACATGTCACTAATTACTTTTTTTTAGTATTCATTTTAGTATTTGACATAGTCTAAAAATATATTGATCACACTTATTTTATTAACCAATAATTTTGGGCCATGGTTTAAGCCCATTATATTGTATAAATGTGGTTTGTTTTCAATAGAAGTCTTACTTAGTGGTAACATAATTTTCATTGTGTTGTGAAGTTTCAAAAATTGACAAAACCCTAAAAGCTTTCTCTTCTATTTTTTCCCTCTCAGCCGCCACCATCACCAAGCTCCAAACCCACCGACAAAACCACACCTGAAACCCCAACCAATCCACCTCATTCTCACGGTCTTCAACAAGGTTCAACCAAGCACCCCCCCCCCCAATCTCAAGACTATCCCTCCCTTTGCTCTCTTACTCAAGCAAAATCCACACCCAGCCATCGCTAAAAAACCTCGACAGCCACCAAAACGCCCCATTCTCTTCATCTTCTTCGGCAAAGTAACGACACCGGAGAACAGCCAACCTGAAACCACCTCAATTTCACTACAAAAACCCAACAAAATCCACACAAAACCCCAATAAATCCATCAGAAACAAACCCACACCACCGCTGCCTCCCTTTTTCTTTCCCCATTTTCGTGTCTTTTGTTTGTTTTTTCAGGTAGTTAGCAAGTTCAAATATGCATCATAGCTATGCTGGACAACAATCAACAACACCACATCGAGCAACCAGACCTCATCGAAAATACCATCGGTGAACGGTATTCAGCTCACTGCCTTTGTTACATCTTTTTTGGTGACTCTGCTATCTCTATTTTGCTTTGTTTTATATTATTTTTGTTATTAAATTTTTACTTCAGCCTTGTGTTTCTCCAATAAACTACATAAATGTTGGGGTGCCTTGATTTTATTCACTCTATTTTAGATGTTGTTTCATTCTTGTTATGTTGTTGTATGTCTAATTACTGTTGTTAGTAGGCTGGTTTTGCACAATTTCTTTTTCCATTAATTATTATGTCATTCACCACTAACTTAGTAACTTGTTTTATTATTTTGAACTATTATTATATTGTTTAGTTAACTGTGTGTTTAAGTTTTCTACTAAATATGTGTCGATGCTATTATTTGATTTTGTTTTATCATTTTGTCTAGTTTTAAAAATTAATTATTATTATATTTCCAGGTACCATTCTCACAAAATGTGTATTGTTTCAGATATGTTCATTTCCTCATTATTTTTTAGTTGTTGCTCTATTTTATTCACAATTTTGTTACACTTTGATCTAGTTCATTCGTGAGTCATTGTGTTTACTGTATGTTAGTGATTGCATGTTATTTTATCTTTATAAATTTTATATGATTTTGAATTTGAAATTATTATAAACAATGACCAATAAAAAAAATCTCTCAGTCAATTTTCAAGGCCTCCCCATTATTAAAGAGGGAAATTTAGTTCAAGTTTATATACATTACTAGTAATGTATAAGTTTAATTAATTACTACTTAATGTGAAAAGATGGACAAATAACTTTCCCCGACTTAGTGAAGTAATTGTTTCAAGTTATAAGATCTAGGGAAATTGTGCATAATGTCGGCCGATCCTAAGATCAGATATGAGGAGCCGGATGACGAAGCCTCTTTCTAAGATAAAGATGTCTTTGACGCTACTCTCCCAGCAAGAATAAATTTTTGTATTGTGATTTTTTTGGTTAGATCGGTTAGGAGGGACAAAAGAGAGATGATTTCTATCAATCAAAAATATATATTAGCCCCCATGCTGCCACGGTCTGCTTACCGAGGAATAGAAAGAAAGGAATCAGGGCTAGAGCAAGTTGGGTTGGGGTATAGAGACATAAGCGCGGTGGGGGGTAACAAAAGACGTGCTCATACGGTTCATAGAAGGATATGAAAAAGTAGATTCATTATTGAGATCTTTCACTCCTCTATATTTGAAATATGCCTCCCTAGGAGCACTAAGATCTGCAGCTCAAATGGTCCCTAATGAAGTCTTTATTAGGCTTATTCTTATTGTGCGCCTTGTGACCGTGTTTGAATCTGCGAAGGAAATTGCTTGGATGTTCCCCTAACCTAAATTTGTTTATTAGATATAGATAAGTAAATAAAATGGCGATATCTTGCTTACGCGTCTTGATTCAAACCCTCTTAAGAACTATAAATCTTATTATAGAGAAAGAGAACAACTTACAAAGAATCATTTTTTAAAAAAACTAAAGAAGCTACTACCTTAATATTGTTAAAAATAAAAGATTGGACCAAGGATATATCAGATGAAATAGGCCCACAAACAAGGCCAACTAGAATAGGAGACAAAACAAAATCATATTAGACTCGCATCTCCGGCTGAGACTTTGTTACCCTAAACTTGATGCACTCAGTTTCAATATTTTTTCCTTCAAACTCGTTCAAGCCAGGTATCGCTTATATACTCTTCTTTAATTAATTTTCTTCTCCTTTTCTTTGATCAATGGGTTGAATCCTTACAAGATTAATACCACCATCTTATGAAAAGAACAGAAAACAAACATAAACTAGAGGGTTAAATTTGTCCATTTATGGCACCGAGAGAAACACCATCGAACAATCTTCTATGGGTGTGTAATCTTACCCCTAACATAATCGATGTTGCCCTAACGTCTTTGTTCAAGAACTATGGTCTTCTTGATAGCGTAACGATATATACCTCTCGCTGGGTTGGATTTATCCATTATAGAAACATCAATGACTCCAAGAAGGCTTAAGACGCGCTCTAAGGATGCTTCTTTCATGGATATCCTCTTAGGATATGAATTCTCTAGGCCGACTTAGAGATAAACAATAACAAAAAACTAGATAAAAAGATGACACATATGTTTCTTTTCGTATGTGTCAATTATGTAAAGATGACACATAAATAGAGTAAACATCAATTGAAGGGAAATAATGTCTCAAGACATAAATAAGGATAAAATAGTCAGAAATCCTTTCTCATGGATGTTTCTTAAGGGGTGTAAAATAAATCACGCGAGATAATATGAAATGTAAGGGTACAAAATAAGAAGTGTTAACCAGGCTTTGAGATCGATACAAAATGGAAAGTGGGACTTTCCATAGTAAGAACACTCTATTAGACCTTTTTATGCTTGAAAAAATCCAAGAAAAATTATCAAAATTTAGAAATATAATGTTACTTTAAGATATTTGAGGACTGTCAAACACTTTTCAAAGTTTTAGATATTATAGATTCATCTTTTTAACGGATGAATGTATTTTTTTCCACCCTTAATCAGAGATCTAGAACCCTAAGACCATATTAATTCCTAGTCAGGAGCATTTTTCCCTTCAATAAGTCCTACCTATAATGAGGATTAATCAAACAAATGAGTACGAAATACTAAATAGTTAAACAAGAAAAGTGAGACGTGATTATCAAACAAGAAATAAGGAAACAGAAAGAAAAGAGAGAGAAGAGGAAGTTAAACCGTGAGAAAATTGAGTTTCCAAGTTGAGAAAAAGAGACGTCTTCAATACAAAACACCACTAAAATATCTGGTGCCATGAGCTATCCCAGCATCTTGATGTCTTCTAAGCAAAGTTGTCGATTAACATATCTCCAACACTCTGACGCAATAGTAGCATCTGATAGAGGAAACCTGTTGTTCCTTCCACACTACTTGATGGCTGAAACTTACTTAGACTTGTAATAAGATCATTTGTTAAGAAGGACCTCACTTGGGAAACCTTAGAGGATGTTATCTCAGGTGCATCCACATATCGAGGTTGATAGGACTCTAGTGGCAAGGATTTTCCACTAGGTGTATGAGGTGTAGATTTTAGAACCATAAGATAAAAACATGTTGGACCATCAATTTTTAGAACCTTCCTAATGAAGTCTGAAGGTGGAACCAAGAACATATTGGTTCCACCATCAAGTTTTTCAACCCCAACAAGATCTTTTGAACTCAAGTACCTCGAAAACTTTGCGTATGAGGCAAAATCTTTATTAGTATTAGGGTAGAAGAATACAATGTAGAACCCTACAATAGCATCTGAATAATATTTAGCCAAGTTGTATAAACCCATTCCGAGTGATAAGTTGAGTACATCTGGACTGCAAAATTAAAAATATCAGCACTTGAATGTAGGTGATAAAATCCATACAAAATAGTTAACTTATTTAGAAATTATATGTACTATGCTAATACAAAGAAAGATCAAACATGCATATATTCAATGCTAACAACTTCTCTTGACACATTTAGGAATGAGTTGCATAAGAAATTATGCTAAATCATAATTCTATCTCAGATTCTGTACTTACCCTGATAGGAACACAAACAACATGACACAGAAATTTTCTATTCTTGACAATAATGCCACGCCATATATAGTCATGGCCAGAATAGTGTTTTATAGGAGAAACTCTTGCATCACTGATGATGCTTGACTGAGTGTTACAAGACCTAAAGAAACATTTCTACCAAATGGACCTAAATCACATTGTTCATCTAACACATGACCTCAATCACTTGTTGTTTTATGAGGATAAGAACTATCATTTGCCGCATTAATCCTTGATCTTTTAGTGTCCCTTTGAAGTTGGCTAGTATCACTAATTAATTGTCTTGAAATAATAGGGTGAAACTTGCATTGCATACTCAAAGGTCTAGGTGGGATGTCAAAACCATAACATGTCAAACATCCAGACACAGTAGAATCTAGCATAAGGAAATTCTAGCCAAATGTATATGTGCTGGTTAAGACACACTATGTTGGCCTCAAATATATCTAGACGTTTTCCATCTTACGGTCCTGACATCCCAGCTAGACCATTGAGTATGCAAGTTAGGTTTCACCGTGTTATTTCAAGACCACTAGTTACTGATTCTAGTGAACTTCA
Organism: Solanum verrucosum; assembly: GCF_900185275.1. Lineage (NCBI taxonomy): Eukaryota > Viridiplantae > Streptophyta > Magnoliopsida > Solanales > Solanaceae > Solanum > Solanum verrucosum. Next base: position 489,628 of record NW_026020258.1, read on the forward strand.
AAGGGAAGCCAAAAGATCGAGGATTGATGGGACAAATGATTGTTCTTATCCTCATAAAAGAACAAGGGATCGAGATCCTATGTTGGATGAACAATATGGTTTGGGTCCATTTGGCAGAATGTTTCTTCAGGTCCTGTAACAGTCAGTCAACAAAACAATGGTGATGCAAGCATTTCTCGAAGACGACACGATTTTTTCCATGAGTATATATTGTGTGGTATTATCACCTAGAATGGAACATTTTCCTGTCGTGTTATATGTGTTCCTATCGGGGAAAGCATAGAATTTGAGATGTAAGTATGATTTAACAGAATTTCTTATGAAATTCATTCCTAAATTGTGTCAAGAAAAGTTGTTAGCAAAAATATGTATGTTTGATCTTTCTTGGGATTAACACATTTTATATATTTCTTATATAAGCTAACTATTTTGTATTGATTTTGTTGGCAACATTCAAGTGCTTACATTTTTCTTTTTTTGCAGCCCTAACGTAGTCAACTGCTCAACCGAAATAGGGTTAGACAAGTTGACTAAACACTATTCAGATGTTGTTGTCATGGTCAAGATTGTGTTCCTCTTGTCTAGTACTGACGAAGATTTTACCTCATACTCGGAGTTTTGGTAACACCTTGGATCTCAAAATTAAGGAAATCCTAGTTTTATGAAAACTGGTTCCAGTACCAACGGAACCACCCATAGACCGTAGGCAGGGTTCCGTCGTTAAGGTCCACATTTTGATGGTCTCTGATCCCAACCACGGTCGACCAGTATGGTCTGTGGTTGGACCTACGAACCATAGGTTTGACCGTAGGTGAGGAGCAGCAGCTATTTAAGCAAAAATGGTTGTTGCGTCAACTTCAAACGGTCATATCTTTTAGCACAAAATAAATTAGGTGGTACATAATCTATCAAATTAAAGATAATTGAATTCTCTTTCCAACGCCACCGAGTTTGATAAAATCCAAGCTCGGAGTAAAAATTTATGCTCATTTTAGTGAAGCCTTGTCAAGCAAAGCATGAACGACGACCCCAAACGACGGATGGTAGTTCAAACGATGGCCCAACAATCTTGTAGTAGATGGCACTTGTCAGTTTAAAATTAGGGTTCTTTTGCTCCATTTCCCTATGCATTAGGCACCTAAACTACGTTGTTTTACTCAGTGTAAGCCTAATAACCTAGTCAGGCATACCCAAAACCCTCATTCTCCAAAAGTCATCCAAATTAGAACGAAAAGAAGAGAAAGAGGCATCAATATCTTTCAAGAACAAGTAACAGTGTTCTTTAAGTTTTAGCCCCGAAATCCAAAGGATTTCTCTGTAGATTTTGTCACCAGGTTTTAGAAACCCTAGGTCTAAACAAGATAAGGGGAATCAAGCAATAGACTAAATTCTAAGGACCTAGTAGATGAAAGGAACCCACTAGTGAAATCCAGATACCTGGTGATGAAATTTACGGAGATCCTTTGGATTTCGGGGCTAGAAACTTGCAGAACACTACTGCTTGTTCTTGAAATAAACTAGTGCCTCTTTCTCTTATTTTTGTTCTAATTTGGATGGGTTTTGTAGAATGAGGGTTCATGGGTATGTCTGACTAGGTTATTGCGCTTAGACTGAGTAAAACGACGTAGTTTAGACATCAAAAGATGTAGTTTAAGTGCCCAACGCATAGGGTAAAGGAGCAAAACGACCCTGAATTAAAAATGATGAGTGCCATCTACTTTAGGACTGACGGGCTATCGTTTGAACTACCAACCGTCGTTTGGGGTCATTGTTCATGTTCTTCCCGATAGGGTTTCACTAAAAAGAGCATAACATTTTACGCTGAGCTTGGATTCAAATACCTTTAATTTGATAGGTCATGGGCCACCTAATTTATTTTGGCTAAAAGATATGATCGTTTGAAGTTGACCCAACGACCATTTTCCTCCAATTGGTTGATGACCCTCACCTATAGTCAAACCTATAGTATGTAGGTCCAACTACGAACCGTACTGGTCGATCGTGGGTAGGATGAGAGACCATAAAAATTTTGACCTTAATGATGAAACCCTACCTATGGTCTGTGGTTCTACCCAGGGTTCGTGGGTGGTTCTGTTGGTACTTGCACTAGTTTTTTCTGAAATTTTGAGATTTGAGGTGTTACATCATCTCCCCCTTGGGAACATTCATCCTTAAATGAAGTCTAAACAAGCTAAGTATGGAGGGAAGGAGCTTCAATCTCTACCACTAAGTACTAGAAACTGATATGCTGAAATGCAAGAATGACTTAGGGAGCAAGATACTGAGACTGAATTACACAAGAGTAAACTGAGACACTGGAGAGGAACTATTGCCTCAAGCGAAAACGAAATTGGAAGGAATGAGATGAGGGAACTTATCCATCATGGCTGCTTCTGCTTCCCAAGTAGCTCCCTCTACTGACTATCTCCTCTACAAAACCTTTACTGAAGCGACTTCCTTATTTCTCAACCTACGAACCTGACGGTCAAGAATTTTAATTAGCACTACTTCATAAGTGAGACTATCCTTCATAGCCACACTCTATAAAGGTATTATCAACACTGGATCACCCACACACATCTTCAACAAGCAAATGTGAAAGACCAGATGAACCGTTACTAAGTCTGCATGAAACTCTAACTCAAAAACCACATTACCAAATCTTTTCAGGATTCTGCATATCTGGGACTGAGCTTCCCTTTCTTGCCAAATCTCATCACCCCCTTCATAGGTGAAACCTTGAGGAAAACTCAATCATCGATTTTGAACTCTAAGCCCCTTCTCCTCACATCTGCATAGGCCTTCTAACAACTTTGAGTTGACTTCAGTCGATCTCTAATGAGCTGAAAGTTTTCCATAGCCTCATGAACCGAATCTGGCCCAATCAAGGTTGTTTCATCTACTTCAAACCAACCAATCGGGGACCTGCATCTATGCCCATATAGTGCCTCATACGGGTCTATCTGAATGCTGGAACGGAAGCTATTATTATAGGCAAACTCTATGAGAGGTAGGTGATCATCCCAACTAACCTTGAAATCAATCACGCATACTCTCAACATGTCCTCTAAGGTATGAATGGTACACTCTCCTTGACCATCCATTTGTGGTTGAAATGTTGTATTGCGATTTACCTGAGTACCAAAAACTTTCTGAAACAATTTCCAGAAATGAGAGGTAAACTGAGGACCTCTATCTAAGATGATAGACAAGGGAACCCATGCAACCTGACTATCTCATTGATGTAGAGTTTGGCGTAGTCCTCCACTAAATCTATAGTCTTGATAGACAACAAATGAGCGGACTTAGTAACTCTGCCCACTATCACCCAAATGGAATCATGCTATCTCTGAGTACGAGGTAAACTCATAATGAAGTCCATATTTATCACTTCCCACTTCCATGTAGGAATGTTAATATCCTGAGTCATACCTTCTAGTTTCTGATGTTCTACCTTAACATGTTGATAATTAGGACACTTAGCACAAAGTCTGTTATGTCCCTCTTTATGCGGCTCCACCAAAAGACTTCCCGTGGATCACGGTACATCATAGTGGCACCTGGATGAATGGAATGTCTAGAGTTATGAGCTTCTATAAGGATTTGTTGCCTCAACTCACCCATATTAAGAACACATAAACGACCCTGGTAACGAAGTACACCATCTCCTCATTGGGAGAAAACCTCAACTTTTGGTTCTGATCCATTCTGAACTATTACCCCACCATCTGATGTGTCTATAAGGCAGACTCCTAAGCGAGCAAGCCGGTAAACATCTTTGGTTGACTCTTTCCTTTCTTCCTCAACATGTGTTATACTACCCATAGACAACTTGCTGAGAACATCAGCCACTACATTGGCCTAACTAGGATGGTAAAGCACATTCATGTCATAGTCTTTGAGGAATTCAAGCCATCTCGTTTGACAAAGATTCAACTCTTTCTAGGTGAACACATACTGGAGGCCCTTATGATCTTTGCATACATCAACATGAACACCATACAAATAGTGTCTCCAAATCCATAGGGAATACTCTACGGCTGCACGCTCGAGGTCATTAGTCGGGTAGTTCTTCTCATGGACCTTAAGTTGTCTAGAAGCATAAGCTATGACCTAACCTCATTGCATCAACACACAACCTAGGCTGACCCTGGATGCATCACAATAAATAACATAATCATCTGAACCATCTGGTAGAGTCAAGATCGTAGCAGTAGTCAACCTAGTCTTCAATTCTGAGAAGCTTTTCTCAGACTCATCTGACCACTGAAATTTGACCTTGTTCTAAGTCAACTTGGTCAATGGGGAAGCTATGGATCAAAATCCTTCAACAAATCTCCTGTAATAATCAGCCAAACCCAAGAAACTCTTGATATTAGTTGGAGAGGTGGATCTAGGCCATTGTTGTACTGCCTCAATTTTCTGTGTATCCACTAGGATCCCTTCACTGGATGCCACATGACCGAGGAAAGCAATGGACTATAGCCAGAATTCACATTTGTTGAACTTAGCGAATAGCTGGTAATCTTTGAGAGTTTGCAGAACAACACTCTGATGAGTCACATGCTCCTCCTTACTCCGAGAATAAATGAGATGATGACGAATAAGTCCAAATATAGTCTGAACACCTTGTTCATTAAGTCCATGAAAGTTGCAACAGCATTTGTTAGTCCAAAAAATATAACTACAAATTCATAATGACCATACTGAGTTCTAAAAGCTATCTTCGGAATGTCACTATATCTAACTCTAAGTTGATGATAGCCGGATCTGAGGTATATCTTAGAAAATCAACTAGCACCATGATGTTCGTTGAACAAGTCATCAATCTTGGGGATGGGATATTTATTTTTGATTGTGACCTTGTTCAACTGCCGATAGTCAATGCACATTCTGAGTGAACCATCTTTCTTTTTCACGAACAACACTAGAGCACCCTACGGAGAGATATTGGGTCTGATGAAGCCCTTATCTAGAAGGTCTTTCAGCTGCTCCTTCCATTACTTAAGCTTGGTTGGAGCCATACTATAAGGAGGAATCAAAATAGGCTGGGTATCTTGAAGGAGATCTATCCGAAGTCGATTTCTCTTTCAGGAGGAACTTTGGGAAGATCTTGTCGAAACACTTCTGAAAACTAATTTACTACCGGGACTGACCCAAGAGTTGGGGTTTCAGAGTTTGAATCCATAACCCGGACAAGATGATAGACATGCCCTTTGGAAATCATTTTCCTGGCCTTAAGGTAAGAGATGCATTGACCCATAGGCACTAGGCTACTACCCTTCCACTCTAAGACTGGCTCATTTGGAAACTGAAACCAAACAATCCTAATTCTACAATCGATTGAGGCATAAAAAGAATGTAGCTAATCTATGCCTAAAATGATATCAAAATCTACCATTTCTAATTTTACAAGATCTGCTGAGGTGACTTTCTAAGAGTCTGTGACAGGGAAATTTATGTATACCCGTCTAACTATAATTGGGTCACCAACTAGGGTAGACACTTAGAAGGGTTCTGAGAGAGTTTCTGGACTGACACCAAAGTTTATTGTTATATAGGGAGTCACAAAAGACAGTGTAGCCCCTGGATCTAACAATGCATAATCATCTAAATGAAAGACTCGTAACATACCAGAGACCACATCAAGAGAATCTTCCTGGTCCTGGCGAACATGGAGAGCATACAACCTATTTTGGCGTTGACCGCCACATGTACCTGATGAATCAACCTACTGAGTTGGGAGACCTACTGGTGCTGCTGGAGCTTTAGACTGAGCCCTGCTGTTGTTGCCTCCTTTCCCCCGCCTGGCTGAGGGGCAATCCTTCAACCTATGGCTAGACTAACCACGCCCAAAACACCCTTCCTTGCCTGCAAAACACTCGCCTAGATGGTTCTTACAACACTTTGGACAAGTTGGGAAGGTCATGTTGCCTGGAGCACTCCCCTGAGACCTAGAGCCTGATGCCCTACCTTTATGATCCTATCGAAACCTGGGAAATGGAGCAAGTCTGATGAAGGTTCTAGGGTTGTAGACCTCTACTAAATCTGTGAGTGATTCCCACCGTCCGACTTTTGTTGTAAGTGTTCATAGTTTCTTGTTCTGGCCTTTTTGTTATCCTTATCTAATTCCCTAAGCTTATCCCCCTCAAACTACTGAGCATGAGTCATTATTCAAGAGATATACATATCCCCTAGAAACATCACATTCCTACACTCAGTTTTCACCAGATCGGATATCCCAAACAAGAACTTACTCATTTGTGCCCTTGAATCGGTAACCATGTGTGGAGCATACCTAGAGAGCTGGGTAAACTTCAGCCTGTACTCTTGGACCAACATTGACCCCTGCTTCAAGTTTATAAACACTTGTGCCTTAGTTTCCCTCATTCCCTTGGGAAGAACCTGTCTAGGAAAGCTCCAGTAAAACAATCCCAAGTCGCAGGAGCTGCATCTACATCCCTGTTATCTTTCCAATGAGTGAACCAGATATGAGACACATCCTTAAGTTGGTAGGATGCCAACTCAATACTCTCAGTACCAGCCTCTTGCATTACTCCAAGAATTTTCCATACCTCATCAATGAAGTTGTATTGGTCGTCACCAACCTTCGACCCTAGAAAGTCAGGCGGATTCATCCAAACAAAGTCTCAAACCCTAGCTACAGTTGATCCACCATTTGTGTTAGCAGGAATTGGGACCTACTGATTATTCTAATTGCCACACTCTGAGCCAAGAGTTGGATCGCATTCCAAAATTCTGCATTCGTAACATCATGGTTTAACCGGAAGAATTACGCTAGCATTGTGTGCATTAGCATTCCATGCATTAGCTCTATGAGGAGGCATGATCTGAAACGCATCAAGACAGATTACAAAGGAGAAGTTGGATCATACCCACACACGATAAAATAGTAAAGAAAGTAAAGTTTTTCTTAAAAAACTTCGTAGATTCCTCCTCATAGATGTGGCGTGCTTCAGACTCATGAAAGAGACTCTACTTACTGCCTCTTTCAGACATCCTAGGACTCTCAAACCTAATGCTTTGATACCAAGTTTTTCAGTCCCCGAGACTACCCTCTTGATGTAAAATGAGACCTAGGATCACGAGTGACCCTAAGTTAACCCTGTGTCTGGCATATATCAAGCATACTGAAAATAACTGAATAAGACATGTACTATGCGAAAGCTAAAACAATGGATAACTGAAAATGGGAAACAACCAACTAGTCTGAATGTATAAATCATACCAAGAGTTTAATAACAACTAAAAGATAAACTTAACAATTCAAGTTGATTCTACTACTATGTCAGAAAAGCCTTTAACTGAGTTGAGTTATTGGGACATTCCCCTAGCTAACTCTAACAAAATGAAAATTGAATGTAAAAACAAAAATGAAAAGCATATCTATTGTCCTCGAAGTATGAGGAATCACCACTGAAGCTGCTAATTGTGGATCGCAAATCGATCTAACTGTGATCTGGATGCTGAGTACCTGAACCTACATCATGAAAGGATGTAGCGCAGAATATGCGTCAGTACTTGGAATGTACTGAGCATGCAAAATATAGATACTAAGCTGAACAAATATATATAAGCTGAACAAAGCACAACTGAGCAATGACATAAATTTAGCAAGAATGTAAATAGTGAAAACATAACTGAAAAGCTAAACTGAATGCAATAACCAAGTGCTAATCATAAAGCTGACATGCTAAACTGAATACTGAAGTATATACTGAAAACTTGGTCAAATGCATTAGGAGTCTGACTGTGGAAGCTACTATTAACTGACATAAACCATGTGAGCTAAACATGGAGCCCAATTTATATGCCCCATCGAGAGGACCCAATATACATTGTCAGGGTTATAAAGGCATGACTGGTGTGATCACTAAATCTGAGGCCTAACAGAGGGGACTTATACTCCTACGTGGGCACATAGTTCTGGGACCATGAGGGTGCGCTGAACCCTAGTCCAACTCAGTGGTAAGTCTACTCCCAACTGAATATGTATATGACAAAAAAGTAACTGAAATGTTGAATTAGTGAATAGCTCAAAATACTGACATACAATCTAAGAATGCAACATTTATATACTGATAATGTAACATTCAAAATCTCAAGCATGATTATTTGTTCAACTGACCTAGCAAGTATAATTCGCACACTAAGAGAATTTATACAAACTAGGGTTCTAAGTTTCATACAAGGGATTAAGAATTCTTTCCAAGAACAAGCTATTTCGATTTAGGATACTACAACAACTAACTCACAGTAAATATCCAAGGTTTTAGAAACCCTAGGTCTAAACAAAATATGAAGAATCAAGGAACTAGCTGAATTCTAGGGACCTAGTGGATGAAAGGAACCCACTAGTGAAATCCCACATACCTGGTGACGAAATTTACGGAGATATCTTTTGGATTTCGGGGCGGAAACATGAAGAACACTGTTGCTTGTTCTTGAAAGAAACTCGCACCTCTTCTCTTTTTTGCATGTAATTTGGATGACTTTTGGACAATGAGTGTGTTGGGTATGTCTGACTAGGTTATTAGGCTTAGACTGAGTAAAATGACTAGTTTAGGCATCAAATGACATAGGTTAAGTTCCCAATCATAGGGAAAAGGACCAAAATGACTCTGACTTAAAACTGACAAGTGTCATCTACTTAAGGACTGGTGGGCCGTCGTTTGAACTACCAACTGTCATTTGGGGTCGTCATTCATGCTCTGCCCGACAAGGCTTCACTTAAACAAGCATAATTTTTTACTTCAAGCATGGATTTTATCAAACTCAATGGCATTGGAAAAAGGATTCAATTATCTTTCATTTGATAAGTCATGGGCCACCTAATTAATTTTGTGCTGAAAGATATGACCGTTTGAAGTTGGCCCAACATTTATTTTCCTCCAATTGGTTGATGACCCTCACCTACGGTCGGTAGGTCCAACCACATACCATACTTGTAACAGCTCGGAATTCAAACTTAGAAAACGCAGCAGAAAAACTCCAGAACTAGTGAACCACGGCACGGTTCATAGACCGTGAAAGGGACTATGGTCCATCGACCTGCCCGTGGTCTCAGCACCCTCCCAGCAAAGGTGGACCACAGAGCACTTCACAGGATGTGGACAACCTCACGGTCCGTGTTGGTGCTCGTGAAAATTAGATGGAATCCACCAAGCTTTTGACCCTTCACGGGCCGTGGTATCGACGACGAGACATGGTGGCTCCCATAGAATTTGACCAGTGCAGCCCTTAGCCCAGGTGAAGGACCACGAGGACCTTCATAGTCTGTGATCCTTCACACTGTCCGTGATGTGGTCCGTAGTAGGGTGACCCAGATCCAAAAGCTACTGGACCAAGGATCACGACCGACTTCACGGTCCGTGGTCCTTTTGACGGCCCATCATAAGGGTCGTGGTCAGCCAGTCATACCTTTAAGTCAGGGGTCGTTTGGTCTTTCCCCTATGCGTTGGATACCTAAACTACGTCCTTTAACCCCTAAACTATGTGGTTTTGGTTAGTTTTAACCTAGTAAGCAAATTAAAACCTAACCTAATAAATTATTCACCAAAAAATCATCAATCTTAGAGCAAAATAGAGGAGAAAAGTTGAGCAGCCTTCGTTGAAGAACGCAACGAGTTTTCATTAATTCTAGCGCCGAAATTGAAAGATTTCTCCGTGGAATTCGTCACCAGGTATGTGGGATTTACTAATGGGTTCCTTTTACCCATTGGGTCCCTTGAAATCACTCAGATTCTTAATTCCCTTAATATTATCTAGACCTAGGGTTCCTTGAATGTTAAGAAATTGTTGGGTTTTAGGTGTAGAATGATCCAAATTAAATTATCCTGTTATTGCTTAGTTCTTGTATGATATTCGGAACCCTAGCTATGTAGTTCATTTAGTTCATGAATTACAAATGTTAGATCAGTTATTTCAGATATACATGCCTCACATTTGAATGTTTCAATATCAGTACATTAATTTTGCATTTTCAGTTAGCATGTTAGTATGTTGATCTCTTCAATAATATAGAAATTCAGTCATAAGTTGTTAATTACACAATCTATTGGGAGTAGCTTAATACCGAGTGGACTAGGGTTAGTCACCCTCAAGTCCCATAACTACGTGCCCTGTACGTTATAAGTCCCCTCTATGGGCATCATTTTAGTGATCACTCCAGTCATGCCTCTATACCTCTGGCAGGGTATATTGGATCCTCTCAATGGGGCGTATACATTGGACTCCACATTAAGCTCATGTGGTTTTATGTTGGTTATTATTAGCTACCTTATAGTAAGATTCCATTTCATTCACCACATTATCAGTCACAGTTCAATATTCAGTCTTAGTATGTTATAAACTTGGTCATTGAATTCAGTCATTTCATGCTCAGTATTCTCAGTTTAGTATCATACTTATCTCTTACCATTGCTCAGTTATATGATTTTGTTCAGTTATGGTTATTTTTCAGTTTTTCTCTATCATGAACGCTCAGTACCATTCAAGTATTGACGCATACTCTTCGCTACATCTTCTCGTGATGTAGTTTTAGGTTCTCAGCTTCCAGATAATGCATAGATTGGTTCCCGATCTTCAGTTCAAGAGTATCAGTGGTGAGTCCTCATGCTCCGAGGACGATATACATGTTTCCTTTGTGTTTGTTTTTCAGTTTTAGTTTTTGCTAGATTTAGTTGGGGGCATGTTCCATCACTTCTAGTCAGTTAGAGGCTAGTTTCAGACATTGTTAGAATCAGCTTTAGTATTTTAGTTTGACTTTTCAGTTGTTGTTGAACTCTCAGTATTTATATATTCAGATTTAGTGTGGGTATTCCCCATCATTTCAAATTATTTATTGACTAGCTTCCGCACAGTATTCATTGATTCAGTTTATGATTAAGTATGCTTATGATATGCCAGCTGGGTTAGCTTGGGATCACTCGTGATCATACGTCCCGTGTCTGCGTCCTGGGTGTAACTTCGGGGACTGACAAACTTGGTATCAGAGCACTTGGTTTAAGAGTCCTAGGGTGTCTAAAAAGCAACACTAAGTAAAGTCCTTTTCATGGGTGTGAAGTCCACCACATCTAATGAAAGGGAGGTTGTGAAGTGTTTCAGGAAAACTTCACTTTCTTGATATTCTTATCGTGCGTGAGACATAATCCAATTTCCTCGTTCTAATCCATCATTATGCATTTTCAAATCATGCCTTCTCGTAGAGCTTACTGAAGGAATGTGAATGCCCGCAACACTAATGCAGCTTTTCCAGTCCCAGATCAGGAGGTTTCGAATGCAAAGTTTCAGAACGCTATTCAACTTTTGGCTCAGAGTGTGACTAACCAGAACAACCAGCAGGCTCTAGTTCTTGAGAATACTAGTGGTGGATCAGTGGCAGCCAGGGTTCATGATTTTGTTAGGATGAATCCGCCTGAGTTCTTAGGATCGTAGATTGGTGAGGATCCCCAAAACTTCATAGATGAGGTCAAGAAGGTCTTTGGAGTGATGCAAGTGACTTGTAATAATTGGGTAGAGTTGGCATCCTATCAACTTAAGAATGTAGCTCACATCTAGTTTAGTCAATGAAAAGAAAACAGGGGTCCAAATGCTGATCCTGTCACTTGGGAATGCTTTGGTGAGACTTTTCTTGACAGGTTCTTCCCAAGAGAGTTGAGGGAGGCAAAGGCTCAGGAGTTCATGTATTTGTGGCAAGGTAATATGACTATCCAAGAGTATGAACTTAAGTTCACCCAACTCTCCATGTATGATCCTCAGATGGTTGTCGATTCCAAGGCTCAAATGAACATGTTTTTGTATGGGGTATCCGACTTAGTGAAAACAGAGTCTAGGAATGCTATGTTGCTCAAAAATATGAACATCTCTAGGCTCATGACTCATGCTTAGCAGATTGAGGGAGATAAGCTTAGGGTACAGGCTAAGGATCATAAGAAGGCTAGAATAGGCAACTACGAGTATTCTCAACAAAACTCGGTGGTGGAAATCGCTCGTAGTTTAAGCAAAAGTCTTCAGCTCCAGCATCTTCATCAGCTAGTGTTCCATCCTCCAAGTTCTGATAGGATGATAAGGGTAGGGCATCAAGCTCTAAGTTTCAAGGAAGTGTTTCAGGCACCAGAAACTACCAAACTTGTCCAAAGTTTGGTAAGAACCATCCGGGTGAGTGTCTTATAGGAAAGGAATGATGTTTTAGGTATGGTCAGTCTGGTCACAGGTTGAGAGATTGTCCTTCTGCTAGACAAGGTCAAAGAGGTAACAATGGTAGAGCACCGTCTACAACTTCAGTTGCCCCAATAGGTCACCCCACTCAGCAGGGTAACTCATTTGGTAGTGGTGGCGGACAGCACCAAAACAGGTGGTATGCTCTCTAATTTTTGACTTAATGTTTATGCTTTGTTAGATCCAGGGGCTACTCTTTCCTTTGGGGTGCACCAGTGTTGTTCGTGCAAAAGAAAGATGGTTCTCTCATAATGTGCATTGACTATAGGCAGTTGAACATGGTCACAATCAAATAATAAGTATCCTATCCCTAAGATTGATGACTTGTTTGACCAACTTCAGGGTGCTAGTCATTTCTCAACGATAGACCTCAGATTCGGTTATCATCAGCTAAGGGTCAGAGATAGTGACATCCAGAAAATAGCCTTCGAAACTCGGTATGGTCATTATGAATTTGTAGTTATGTCATTTGGACTAACCAATGCTCCAGCAGCTTTCATGGATTTGATGAACAGAGTGTTTAAGCAGTATTTGGACTTGTTTGTTATCGTCTTTATTGATGATATCCTCATTTACTCTAGGAATGAGGAAGAACATACGTATCATTTGAGGGTTGTCCTGCAAACTCTCAAAGATCACCAGTTATTCGCTAAGTTTAGCAAACGTGAGTTTTGGTTGCAATTTGTTGCATTCCTTAGTCATATTGTGTCTAACGAAGGGATTCGTGTGGATTATCATAAAATAGAAGCAGTGAAACAGTGGCCCAGACCTACCTCTCCTATAGATATCAAAAGTTTCTTGGGTTTGGCTGGTTATTACATAAGGTTCATGGAAGGATTTCATCCATAGCCTCTCATTTTACTAAGTTGACTCAGAAAAAGGTTAAGTTTCAGTGGTCAGATGATTGTGAGAAAAGATCCAGAACTGAAAACTAAGTTGACTATAGCTCTCGTTTTGACTCTACTAGAAGGTTTAGACGGTTATGTTATCTATTGTGATGCATCCAGAGTCGGCCTAGGTTGTGTGTTGATACAGTGAGGTAAGGTTATATCTTATGCTTCTAGACAACTTAAGGTGCATGAGAAGAACTATCCAACTCATGACCTCGACCTTGCAGCAGTGGTGTTTACGTAGATGTGTTCACAGACCATAAGAGCCTTCAGTATGTGTTCACCTAGAAAAAGTTGAATCTTAGCCGAAAGTGATGGCTTGAGTTCCTAAAGGATTATGATATGAGTGTGCATTACAATCCTGGTAAGGCTAATGTAGTAGCAGATGCTCTTAGTAGACTATCTACGGGTAGTGTAGCACATGTTAAGGAAGAAAGAAAGGAACTAGTGAAGGATGTTCACAGACTTGCTCTCTTAGGAGTTTGTCTTATGAGCATATCAAATTGTGGTGTAACAGTTCAGAATGGGGCAGAATCTTCATTGGTAGCGGAAGTTAAGGAAAAGCAAGACAATGATCCGATATTACTTCAACTAAATGGTGTAGTCCATCAACAGAGAGTTGAGGTTTTCTCCCAAAGAGGAGATGGTTTGCTTTGCTATCAGGGTCGATTATGTGTTCTTGATGTGGGTGAGTTGAGACAGCAGATTCTTGCAGAATCCCATAACTCCAGGTATTCTATTCATCCAAGTGCCACTAAGATGTACCGTGATTTGCGAGACGTCTTTTGGTGGAATAGCATGAAGAGAGATATAGTAGATTTTGTGGCTAAGTGCCCTAATTGCCAGTAAGTGAAGGTAGAACATCAAAAAATAGGAGGTATGACTCAAGAGATCAACATTCCTACTAAAAAGTGGGAAGTGATCAACATGGACTTCATCATAGTTTTACCTCGTACTCGCAGACATCATGATTCCATTTGGGTGATACTTGATAGATTTACTAAGTCTGTATGCTTTTGTTGGTTAAGACTACAAATTCGCGGAGGACTACGCCAAGCTTTAAATTAATAAGATAGTTAGGTTGCATGGGGTTCCTTTGTCTATCATCTCAGATAGAGGTCCTCAGTTTACCTCTCATTTTTGGAAGTCTTTTCAGAAAGGTCTTGGTACTCAGGTTAATATTAGCACAACATTTCACCCACATACGGATGGCCAGGCAGAGCGTACCATTCAGACCTTAGAGGATATATTGAGAGATTGCGTGATTGATTTCAAGGGTAGTTGGGATGATCACTTCCTCTTATAGAGTTCGCCTAGAGTAATAGCTATCGTTCCAGCATTCAGATGGCCTCTTATGAGGCATTGTATGGGCGTAGATGTAGATCTCCAGTTGGTTGGTTTAAAGTAGGTGAAGCAACCTTGATAGGGCTAGATTCAGTTCATAATGAAGCTATGGAGAAAGTCCAACTCATTAGAGATAGATTTAAGACAGCCCAGAGTCGCCGGAAGTCCTATATAGATGTAAGGAGAAGGGATTTAGAGTTCCAAGTTGATGGTTGGGTTTTCCTGAAAGTGACACCTATGAAGGGGTTGATGAGATTAGGCAAGAAAGGGAAGCCTAGTCCTAGATATGTATGCCCTTACAAGATCTTGAAAAGATTTGGTAAAGTGGCTTACTAGTTAGAGTTGTCAGGAAAACTAGCAGCAGTGCATCCGGTTTTTCACAGTTCATTGTTGAAGAAGTGTGTGGGTGATCCAGCATCAATTTGTAACACCCCGGAAATTCTATGACTTAAGTTAGAGCCTCACCTTATGAATAATGACTTAAAAATAGTCAAAATGATGTTTATAAACCTAAACTAATGTAATTGACTTGGTTTGGAAGAGTAAAAGTCTAAACGTCAAGAAACGACCTCTGGAAACTAGAGAAGAATATGTTCTAGTGTGTCCTTAGGTTTTGGGCAGGTTTCGGAGTGTCGTATGATGGTATAATCTTGTAAAGAGGGTTAAAATAGTTAAATATATGTTTATAGGGTCAAAACATTCTAATACAATGCCTTGGGGCCATCCTAAGGGAACCCGAGGAGGACCCCAACCTTGGCCAAGCAAGCTGCCAAGGCAGCTTGCAGATTGCACTTGGAGGGAATAGTTATGCATCGCGCACTTGCTCCCACAAGGATCAAAAAACCAGTCGTGATGCGGTCGTGTCGCGGCCTCTACTATCTTGAAATTTAATTCCAAATATCTTCAGGGAACAGCTCCGCGACGAAAATACAGAAATTCAGAAATCTATTTTTACTTCATTAAAGAGTCCATTTAAGTGAGGGGTATTTAGGGTACTTTAGGGGACGTGTATATAATGATTTTTAAGTCAATTTACCTCACTTTTATCACTCAAACACAAAACCCCAAAGATCTAAACCTAAAGTTCCTCATTCTCTCTACTCTCTCTCTTCTCAAGAACTCCATTAAAGAAGATTGGAACCTCAAGAAGAAGACCAACTTTCCAAGGTTTCAACTTGGATTTTCGTGGTTAATTCATCTATAAGGTATGGTTGCTTATCACTCTTGGAATTCCTTTCCCCAAGAGGCCCCTTCAAGATGAATTTCAAAATCTCCAATTTCTAGGTTTCAATCCAAAAATGTGGGTCTTCTTTCTGAAGTGAAATTGATGTTATAAACTGACTTTGATTGATGTTATATGAACAATTATGGATGAATTTATGTTGTATTGGTGGTTTCTTGAAGAATACCCATGAGACCCATGTTTCTCCTTCTTTTCCTAATTCAAACCCTAGTTTGTGTTGGATATTGATTGAAGGCTATGAATTGAATGTGATGATATGTAATTCATGTTTGTATGATGATTCTACCGTAGTTTATGTATAATTTCTATGAAATTAGGGTTGAGTCTTTGAATGAAGCCTTGAAGGCTATGAAGGGAATATGTCAATTGCTTATATTGATGTTGATTATGTTATTACTTCATGAATTACCTTGTAATATGTATTGGTTATGAATTGCTTGGTAATTGAAGTATGGATGTCCCACGAAGGGCAAGAAGGTATGAAGGTTGGTTCTTCTTTGAACTCAAGTATGAAAGGTGACCTAGATTGTAATGATGCTATACCTAATGTGTTATTGTGGTGTTGATGACCTAGTTTCCTCATCCTCAACCCTCTACACTTGAATTAGCTATAAAGTATGAATGTATATTATGGTATGGTTGCTATATGATTGAAAGGTAGTTTTCATGATTGTAGTGTAGTGTAATGTAAAGTGAAAGGTTTGCTCACTTGCTAAGTGTCTCTAAAGTGAAAGGATTGTTACTCACTTATGAACACATATGAGCTATTATGATAAGATGTCTATATAAGATTCTAGTAAAGACTAATGTGAACTTATGTGATGACTAAAGATGATTACAAAAGGGAATCAGATGCTTATCACTGAAAGGGCATGTAAATGAGATGGGGGGTCTCACGTTTAGTAAGTCCGGCTCCCCGCATGGGTTTCCTCACGTTTAGCAAGTCCGGATTACCTACGGTATGTGTTGTCTCATGAGATGGAAACCCCCATGTTTAGTAAGTTAGGGTTTCTAGAAGCCATCTCCTTGACCCTTAACTATGCGCTCACATAGGACTCTAGCTTAGTGGATCCACCTAAATAACTATGTACGAATGGTTACACCTTAGGCAAGTGTTAACCCTCTCTTTTCGGTTTGGGAGTAGAACACCGGATTCCATGTAGCTTTCATGGTCTATGTCGGTTATTGCAATATTTCCCTAATGTAAAAGTAAATGAAGGTATGAAAGGTGTGAACTCTTACTAGGGCTTTCTTAAGGGTTTCTACATAGTGTAAGGGAGGGTATGGGACTTCTCTTGCACATTGCACTTGTGGGATCCTAAGAGATGGTTGTAGTAGTGTTCTCTTATGATTATGATTATTATGATTTATGAATGTCGTAAGTTATGATGAAATATGATCTTATGAATGTATGCATGAAGTAGGTTGCTTAATGTGATACGTGGCTTTGAATAGGGTTATGGGGTTCTATTATTTGCATTGCACTAGTATTGCTTGGGCTATCTACATGTTGGGATGATATTATGTTGGTTTGGATTATGATACTTAATTTGTGTGCATATTGGATTTACTTGGCAAAAAGCATGTTTTGAATAAAATTTCCTTTATGCATGTTTCAATGGTTTTTATGCATAGTAGCCATACTTAGTATGTGTGTTGTACTAACCCATATTTTTTTCCTTTTTCCCAAACATTTAGGTTCGAGCCGTTGAGGATTCAAGCTTACTTCTCAAGACACTTGGAGTTGCTTCCCCAAGTTGGTGAGTCCTCAAGTCCGAGGACAAGACCCTATGATCTAGCTTCTATGTTTAGTTCTTTGCTTATATTCAAAGACATTGTTGTACTCCCTATTTTCAAGACTTCTTATTGATGTAAGGGCTAAGTCCCATTTTCAATACTTCTATGTCTAGATGGTGCATTGTGACGAAGTTAGATTCTACATTTCATGTATGAAGTGAAGTTGAACTTCCAAAGTAAAAGTTTTAAATTTTCCGTGATTTTATTCTATGATACATGTTATGATGAATGCTAAGGGTTTGTATAAGACCTCTTCGAGGTCGAATACGCCGGTAATGACTAGGGGGTGCTCTCGAGTCATTACATTGTTGTACCTTTAGAAAGTGTGGTTGTGTAGGATAGTCTCACTTATAGAGAGGTACCAGTTGAAATTCCTTATCTTCAAGTTCGAAGGTTGAGAAACAAAGAAGTCGCTTCAGTCAAGGTTTTGTGGAGGAGTCGTAGAGGGAGCTACTTGGGAAGCTGAAGAAGCTATGAAGGCCAAGTATCCTCATCTTTTTCCTTCTAACTCAATTCCAGCTTGAGGTAATAGTTCCTCTTCAGTTTTTCAATCATTCATGCGTAGCTTCAGTCTTAGTATCATGTTCCTTCAGTTTGTACTTGCATTTTCAGTGTATTTGCATGTTCTTTGAACTTAGTTCAAAAAGAAATCAGTTCTAGAAATTAGTGACAGGGTTTGCAGCTCTTTCCCACCCTATCCAGCTAGTTTAGACTTCATTCGAGAACGAATGTTCCCAAGGGGGAGATATTGTAACACCTCAGAACTCACAATTAGAAAATGTAGCAGAAAAACTCTAGAACCAATGAACTACAAAAGGATTCACGGACCGTGAAAGGGACCACGGTCCGTCGACTTGCCCGTGGTCTCAGCACCCTTACAGTAGAGGAAGACTACGGATCCCTTCACGGGCCATGGACCACCTCACGGTCCATGATGGTGCTCGTGAAAATCATATGGAATCCACCATGCTTAAATGTCAGAACACAGGGCCCTTCATGGGTGTGGTCTCGACGATGAGTTGTAGTGGCTCCCATAAAGTTAGACCAGTGCAGCCCTTAGACTAGGTGAAGGACCACGAGGACCTTCACGGTTTGTGATCCTTCACATAGTCTGTGAAGTGGACCGTAGTAAGGCGTCACATATCTAGTAGCTACTGAACCAAAGGCTACGACCGGTTTCACGGTCCGTCGTACCTTTGACGGCCCATTATAAGGGCTATGGTCATCCGGTCAGACCTTTAAGTAAGGGGTCGTTTGGTCTTTTCCCCTATGCATTGGACACCAAAATTACGTTGTTTCACCCCTAAACTACGTGGTTTTGGTCAGTTTTAGCCTAGTAAACAAATTAGAACCTAACCTAATCAATTATTCACCAAAAATTCATCAATCTTAGAGCAAAATAGAGGAGAAAAATCGAGTAACCCTAGTTCAAGAATGCAATGAGTTTTCATCAGTTGCAGCCCCGAAATCGAAAGATTTCTCCATGTAATTTGTCACTAGGTATGTGGGATTTCATTAGTTGGTTCCTTTCACCTATTGGGTCCGTATAATTCAGTCAAATTCTTGATTCCCTTAATATTATCTAGACCTAGGGTTCCTTGAATGTTAAGAAATTGCAGCCTTTTAGTTGTTAGAATGATCAAAATCAGATAATCATGTTATTGCTTAGTTTTTGTATGATATTCAGAACCCTAGCTATGTAGTTCTTTTAGTTCATAAATTACATATGCTAGGTCGGTTATTTCAGATATACATGCCTCAGATTTGAATGTTTCATTATCAATACATTAATGTTGCATTTTCAGTTAGCATGTCAGTATGTTGAGCTATCCAGTATTACAGAAATTCAATCATAAATTGTTAATTACATAATCTATTGGGAGTAGCTTAATGCCGAGTGGACTAGGGTCAGTCAGCCTCAAGTCCCATAACTACGTGCCCCGTAGGTTGTAAGTCCACTTTGTGTGCATCATTTTAGTGACTACGTCAATCATGCCTCTATACCTTTGGCAGGGTATACTGGGTCATCTCGATGGGGCGTATACATCGGACTCCATATTTAGCTCATGTGGTTTTATGTCAGTTATTTTTAGCTCCCTTACAGTCAGATTCCATTTCATTGATCACGTTATCACTCACAGTGCAGTATTCAGTCTCAGCATGTTATAAACGTGGTCATTGCATTCAGTCATTTCATGTTTAGTATTCTCAGTTTAGTATCATATTTATCTCTTACCATTGCTCAGTTATATGCTTTTGTTCAGTTATGGTTATTGTTCAGCTTTACTCTATCCTGCATGCTCAGTACCTTTCGAGTACTAACGCATACTCTACACTACATCTTCTCGTGATGTAGGTTTAGGTTCTCAGCTTTCGGATCACGCATAGATCGGTTCCTGATCTTCAACTCAACAGTATCAGTGGTGAGTCCTCATGCTCCTAGGAGGATATACATGTTTCCTTTGTTTTTGTTTTCAGTTTCAATTTTTGCTAGATTTAGCTGGGGCATGTCCCAGAACTTCTAGTCAGTTAGAAGCTATTTTCAAACATAGTTCGAATCAGGTTTAGTATTTGAGTTTCACTTTTCAGTTGTTGTTGAACTCTCAGTATTAATATACTCTGATTTAGTATGGGTATTCCCCATCATTTCAGATTATTTATTGACTAGCTTTCGTACAGTATTCATTGATTCATTTTATTATCAAGTATGCTTATGATATGCCAGCAGGGTTAGCTTGGGTTCACTCGTGATCCTAGGTCCCGTGTCCACGTCCTGGGGGTAGCTTTGGGTAGTGATAGTACTGGTCGATTGTAGGTGGGAGAAGAGACCATCAAAATGTGGACCTTAACGACGGAACCCTACCTACGGTCTGTGGTTTAACCTACGGTTCTTGGGTAGTTTCGCTGGCACTGGCACCAATTTTTCTGAAAACTAGGATTTTCTTCATTTTGATATCTGAGGTGCTACACTCTTAGTTCATGAATTATATTTGCTAGGTCAGTTAAATAGAAAAATCATGTTCCAGATCTTGAATGTCACATTCACAGTATATAAATGTTGCATTCTCAGTTAACATGTCTGTATTTTGAGCTATTCAGTGTTTAGTGCATTTTAACTTCATATGTATTCAGTTGGGAATAGACTTAGCACCGAGTTGAACTAGGGTTCAATGTACCCTTATAGTCTCAGAACTATGTGCCCGTGTAGGATTATAAGTCCCCTCTATTAGGCATCAGTATTAGTGATCACGCCAGTCATGCCTTTATACCCCTAGCAAGGTATATTGGGTCCTGTCGATGGGGCGTATACATCGGACTCCACATTTAGCTCATGTGGTTTATGTTGATTAATAGTAGCTCCCACAGTCAAACTCTTAGTGTGTTGACTAGGTTTTTAGCAGTTACTTCAGTATACATTTCAGCATGTTATCTTCATGATTAGTACTTGGTCATTGCATTTAGTTTAGTTTTCAGTTATATTTCAGTATCTATATCCTTATTCAGATTATATCATTGCTCAGTTATGCATTGTTCAGCTTATATATTTTGTTCAGCTTAGTATAAATATATCATTCATGCTCAGTACATTCCAAGTACTGACGCATACTCTGCGCTACATCCTTTCAAAATGTAGGTTCAGGTACTCAGCATCCAGATCATGCCTAGATCAATTCTCTGTCCAACTTCAGCAGCTTCATTGGTTAGCCTTCATTCTTAGAGGAATTCTTAGAGGACAATAGACATGCTTTCGTTTTTGTCAATATATTTAGTTTCAGTTTTGTTAGAATTAGTTGGGGGCATATCCCAGCAACTCAACTCAGTTAGAGGCTTTTCAGACATAGTAGTAGATTCAGGTTGAGTTTTTAAGTGGTTGTTTCAATTATCACTAAACTCTTAGTATATTTTATATATATTCACACTAGTTGGGTTTTTCCCCATGTTAAGATATCCATTGTTTTAATTTCCGCAAAGTACATGTTTTTCTTAGTTATTTTTAGTATGTTCATAATATGTGAGTTTCAAGGTTAGCTTGGGGTCACTCCTGATCCTAGGTCACGTGTTACGTCAAAGGGGTAGCCTCGAGGCGTGAAAACTTGGTATCAAAGTATTAGGTTCAAGAGTCCTAAGGTGTCTGAAAGCAGCACTAAGTAGAGTCTCTTTCATGGGAGTGAAGTGATAACTCCACAATTTGGACTCATTTAGGGCTTTATTTGGATAGGTTTAGTGTCCTCAAATGCTTATTTGTGCCAATAACTGATGTAAAATCCATGTTTTCTAGGTATTTGGATTGAGGAACAAAGAATGGACACTAATGGAAAAAAAGCAACAAGGCAGCTGAAAGAACGAAGAAAAGAAGGCATGTTGATCGCCTAATCCATTGGGTGAGTAACCGAGTGGCCAATACCTCGCCTAAAGTTCCAATGTGCCAAGCCCTGAAGGAGAAAATCAAGTCGGCGAGAGAAATGAGCAATCGGCATGTCACCGAATAGTTCCGCGATGCAGTGTTGGATCGCCCAAAGTTACAGAACTTAAAGATGTTGAACGCCAAAGCAAAAAGGCGATGGAACTGACCAAAGGGCGGATCGCCGAGTTGATCGGCGAGCCTGACTTACATTTTTGGCGACTATAAATACATTTTTGATAAATACATTTTTGAATTCTTAGTTTTGTATTAGTTTTCATAATATAGAATTTTTGAGTTAGAACTCTGAGTTTGAAGAAAACTTTTCCTTAGCTTTGAAGAATTGAAGTTCAATTTTTGAGAAATTGGAAGTTGGTCTTTCAGATTCTTCAATTTGGACCTTCGTAAAGATGAATTTAATCTTACCCAGTTGATGAAAACACAATTTGGTAACTATTTCTATCTTTTTATGATGTCTAGCTAAAACCCCAATTCTTGGGGTGTGATTATGTGATTATGGGTAGATTTAGCTTATGAGTATTGCTAATTGATAGTTTAAATGTTGTTTAGAAGTGATTTCAATCAGTAATTGTGGTTTAATTTAAAGGGTTATAGTTGCAAATGTAATTCTACCTTCGGGTTTTTGGCTTGCTCGAAAGAGAGGTTTAAAAACCAAGATTACTGAATTGATTGTCTGTGGGTATTGGTTTGTCATGGGTTCAACTCGAGAGAGTGAATCCTAAACACTTTTCCACACATTTAGCTCGAGAGAGTGAATGGACTAAAGTGTAGATGTTCTTAATTGATGTTTGTTGGTGTTCGAGAGAAACCAACTTAATACGAGGTAAGTTGTTCGAGAAAAAGCTTTTCCCCACTAAAGTCTAGCTTATTCGTTGATTTACAGCTATTAGTTGCAATCACCCATTTGTGTGCCTTAACCTATAATCTAATCACATCCCAAGAACCCATCTCATTACTTGTTAATTCGTGTTATTTGTTGTTGTTGTAGTTGATAATTACAATTAAAAAAACCCTGTTAGTTGACACTTGTGTCACTCCTTAACTTGAATTATGTTTTTATTCGTAAATATCTATTCCTGTGATTGAGTTGAACATATTCGTACTTTGCTCTTGATTCTCAAACACATACCACTCCCTATGGGATTAGACCCCAACTCATTAAGTTGGGTTATATTACTAACTAACGATCGTTGATGATTAGTATTGGATGAAGTGTCTTTGAAACGTTATTAATCAAAATGGCGCCGCTGTCGGGGAGTGGTGTTGGTTGAGAATCTTTAGCTAAGTTGAATTTTGTTCTTGATTAGTTATAGTTGAATCTACTTACTTTCAGTTTTGGTTTTCGTGTTGCCTGTTTAGAGCAGAATAAAGGAGCATGTCTTGTAACAATGGTGACCAAATGGACCTCTCTCCTTTGAAAATGATGATTCATAGGGATAACATCCTAAGTTTCAGGCAAATAGAGGATGAGTCAATCCATGAGTTATGGCTGAGATTTAAGTCACTATTGTTGCAGTGTCTAGCTCATGGAATCTCAGATAACATGTTATTGGACTACTTCTATAGAGGTCTTGGTCCGGAAAATAGAGGAGTGGCTGACCAAATGTCTCTAGGGATCTCTCACGACTACCCTATGCTATAGCAGCCCAGCTCCTTGATCACATGGCCAATACCAACAAGGAGACTGAGAAGGACCAGAGCTTGGCCACACTGTTAACTCAGCTGGATCTAGTGGCCAAAAGATCTTGGATTTGGAAGCACCGAACAAAAACAAAGACCAGTACATTCCCCCTCATGAGCGTATAAAGCCTAAGGTGTACGAGGGTGGATAAATAGAAGAGATACTCTATCTCATTCTTCACAAAGTTGAAGATCACGACAAAGTGTTGAATAAGATAAAAGAAAATGTCTCACTACTGAATGAGATGATTGCTTCCCATTCCATATTTGTTCAGCTGCTAGAGACCCAAATGGGTCATGTGTTGTCTCGTATCTACCCCACAAATCATGATTGAGTGGGGAATTCGTGCCACGACATTAACTAAGGCACTTCTTGGGAGGCAACCCAAGTATTTATTGTTTTATTTTGGTTTTAGAAATAATCGTGTGTTGATTTTATAGGTTGAAGTGTAGAATGTGTTTGAAAAGTGCAGGTTGGCGAGCTGAAAGTCCAGTCGGCAACTCGCCAAAGAAGTCGATGAGCCCGACTTGGACCGCCATTGGACTCAAGACATTTTTAAAATTGGAGGCTGTAAAATTCGGTGAGCCCAGGAGCTAATTGGTGAATCACCGATCGGGTCGGGGATCACGACTTTGTCCGACATTCGGACCCCCACAATAACTGGAGGTCCTGTAAAACTTGGTGAGGTAAGTGCCCACTTGGTGTGTAGCCGAATGGGTCAGTGAGTAAGACTAATGTCGCCAAATGGGCGAGAATTGGACGGTTTTTAAAGGCCAAAGTCTTAAACTTTCAAACTCTTTCACTTTCCCTCACTTTTGAACTTCCCAAACTCACACCCACACAATATTTTTCCATATTTCTTACATTCTTATCGCTTTTAGTCGCCATATTTTTGTTCGGATTTGGATTACTTTGCCATCTAGCATTTCAAAGTTTTTATTCGACATCTAAGGTTGGTTTTCTGAACCCCAAATCTTTATTTAGCAATTTTTACTCATTTGCAATTGATTTTGTCTTAGTGATGTGTGTTGGGCCTCTTTGATCATAATTGCACTTGTGTTTGCCTATTTTAATTTGAATACCTTGCCTGTAATGTCTATATTATTGAATTCCCGAGTTTGTCATGCCTTAAAATTGATTAAACTTGTGGGGTTGTGCTTGCATGTTGTTGAGTCTAGTCGAGTGAAGTCTAAGTAACCCGTATTTGTACCAAATGATGTAATTTCCCCAATGATGGAGTGGTTGACGTCATTCTTAAAGGCAAAAGTCATCAAATGGCCAAATTTGGCCAAACCGAGAGAAGTCTGAGTATCTCAGGGGCATGGGTGTAATGGATCTTAGTTTAATTGTAATAGTGCATGCTTTGATTTTGTTTTCGGGGGCTGCGGAGTTGAATTTGGGAAGTAGGGTTGAAAGTTGGCACGTTGGGTCATTTGGCGAGTTGGGTCGAGATCGCCGAACCACTCGGCGGTTCGCCAAAATTCCCCTTATCGCCTTTAATTTCATGCATTATCTTGAAAAAGGTTCTGTAACTTTTGGCGAGAAGCCTGAGTTCGCCAAATGCACTCGGCGACTCGCCAAAAGTCTTCCTTAATCGCCCTTTGTCTGCGCTCCTAATCCTTAAATGCAATATAACTTTCGGCGGGCTAAGCCATTCTCGCCGAATGTTGTCGGCAATTTACCCAAAGGCCCTTCCCATCGCTAACATGCCATTTGTCTGACAAATTTTTGAGCCAATCCTTTCGGCGAGCCCGATCTGGCTCGCCAAAGTGATTCGGCGACTCGCCAACTGGTTCGACAAGTCTGTCTGCAGCTACTTTTTTGTACTTTTGCTTGAATTGTTTCTAACTCTTTTTGATGTTTTTGTAGACATGGCTAGACCAAAGGTTGCTGGTAGGGACATGCCGCCCCGCAAGAAGGCCAAATGGATAAAAAACAATGAGGATACAGCTGCATCTAGGGCCAAAGCCACCAAAATTTCCACAACTTGTGGGAAAGGAAAGGGCAAAGGGAAGGCACCTGCATCCCTAGAGGCTAGCTCCGACAATGATGGTATCTACGCCACTCACCTCACTACTTCTAAGAGTGCGGGTGAGAACCAGGTGCATCAGGCTGCAACTTCAGAGCCTGAAGAGGATGAGTCACTAGTAGCATTGAGGACAAAGCTATGTTCCAAGAAGTTGAATGATCCATCTAGGATCAGGATTCCCCGGGCAACCACTACTACTCCTCCTGCTCCAGCACACGTCATGGTCCTAGCACTACCAGTACATGGTCCTCCTCATCGGTCTATCAGACTGAAGACTGAGCATATGAGGACAATTATAGAGGAGAAACGGTTGTCGACATATGGTGTCATTGACAGGTATCCAAAAATTATAAGTTGCCCAAAGTCGCACAACTTCCAAATCTTCACAAGCCCCGTGGCCTTTACATTTCTAATTGGGTCTGGGAGTTCTACGCAGCCTATGGAGCCTTGGTACCACAGAGAAAGAAGCAGGTAACTGCCATTCAAGCCGGTTGACTACGTACTTTTCTGGGGAAAGAAGTTCAAGTGTGATAATGAGGCTATTAATATTGTCCTGGAATGTCCTGATGATATTGATGATGAGTTCCAGCATCTGATCAGGACAAAGACACTGGAAAATATGAAGAAATGGTTGGCCCTCCTAATATCAGATGGTACTCCCAAGTGGATAGAGATTGGAGCACCGATTGAAAAGAAAGATCTAAACATAGATGCAAGGTTCTAGTTTGGCTTCATCAACATCACTATCATGCCATCATAGAATGAGTCAACTCTCCGCCTAGCCAAGGCAGCCTGGGTTGCATCATTGATGAGACAAGGATAAATCTAGGGATAACTATTGCATAGGAGATGGTCATGAGGGCCAAGCAGCGCCAGACTTCCCTCCCCTTTCTAGTGTTGATCACTGAGCTGTGCAGATTGGCTCGGGTTCCTAGAGATAAGAAGAAAGATGTGGAAGTGATTCCCACATCTTCTACCGATATCTGGAGAATCGAGGTGGAGTATTTAAAATATGAGGCAGAGAAGAAGAAGAAGGCCCCGGTGGACTCTTCCCCGGTTATATATACAGACGCATTACCTGCAGAGGTATCTTTGCCCACTCCGGCCTCTGGGCATTCAGGTACATCCAATGTTGTTCCTTTTGACACCCCTAGTTCCTCTGCTGCTACATTGCCTCCCAGAGTTGTTGTTGTTGTTGTTTCCCGGCCCTCGCTCTCTCAAGATGCATTACTCCAAATGGGGTAGCTAGCCCATTCTGTCGATCGTCGTGTTGCCAAACTTGATGCCCTTGCAGCTAAGATAGTGGTGTGTGAGCGTGGCCAAGGGGCAACCGATGAGGTGACAGCTCTAAAGACCGACATTGCTACATTGAGGAGAGATATGGATCAGCTGAACTCTACCAACATGTCCATGATTTTCGGGATGGTGGAGATCCCAAATGTGCCAGTCGAGTCAAATATGCCTCCTGCTACCACCGGAGATGATGTTAGCATTGAGGAGGCAGTTGATCTTGAGTCTGAGGCTGAGACGGATGAGGAGATGCTTGGGGTTGCTGAGGAAGCTTCTTACGAGGGCCTTACGGAGACTGAGGAGGCCATGGTAGATGCATTTGTGCAGGCTTCTTTGTCAGATACACCTTTAGTTGACCCTAGTGACCTACTACGGTTAATATGACTCCGGGCACTGCATCGGGCACTGATGCCCCGACAGATGGAGTGACTGTTTAGACAGGATCCCTTTTTACCTCCCTCTCTGTCTTATTTTTGTTTGACTTTTGGATATTTTATTATTTGCATTTGAGGATAATTAGCTTTTGTTTGTGGTGGGGTGAGGTCCATCTTTTGTGACTATTGTTTTGTCTATATATTTGGGTTTTTGAGCTATGAATTGTGTTGATACTGTATTTTGTGGGTGATTGAGATTGTTGCTCCTTGCTTGAATTGCAAATGATTTTTGGACCCTTTTGGAAAATTGTGTGCCACCTTTTGTTTGTGTTTGAATGTGGTTGTTCTCTTGTAAATTCGAGTATCGGCCTTGATCAATACCGATGACTTGAATAGTGCTCATAATCGAACAAAAATGAATGTGCGGCTACGATGAGGCCAACTAAAGTTGCATAGACAATATGTGAATTTTTTGCATCTCGTTGTGACTAGCCAATTATCAAATTGAGTCTCTTGTGATGAATATTGCACACTAGCGAAAGTGTGGAGTCTTGTTTGACATTGGTGTCAATGCCTTGTGTGATGAGCTTACGTGAACCATGTGTGATGACACCTAGAATTTGCCCCGTTGGTCCCACTCACTAAGTGATGCAAGCTCTTGAGATGATCTTAGACAACTTTGAAGAGTGTGAAACAATTTGACATTATACCTATTTTTGTGGCCTACCTTGTGAGTGTGTGAACTTCGCTTGAACACCTTTTGAGCCTTAACTTTTTCTTGGAAGAAACTTGATGAAATTGTGACATTTCTTTATCAATTACCCATAATCCTCATGATTTGTGGTTTGTGTGAATAGCCAACTTAAAAGCCTAAGTTGGGGATGTGGTGAAAAGAGAAGGTAAATCAAGAAATGCAAAGAACTCCCCTTTGACCCATGGTTTTGAGAAAGATGGAACCCCTCCATACGAAAAAAATAGAAAAATAAGAAAAGATTGAAAAAGTTGTGAAATAAAGTTGTGAAAATGCCAAAAGAAATGGGGTGTCCAACCGTCCATGGAAAGTGAATAATAGGGTGACTTTTGAGCATGAGTGATAAATGATGAAGAAAAGGAAAATAAGTATTTTTCATACCACATTTCATGAGGATTACAACCATTGAGCCTAAATGACCATACCTTTGCACTCAGCCCCGTTAAAAGCCTTAAAAAGACCTTTTTGATCTTGAGTGAGCTGAAACAATTGTTGGTTGGAAAATAATGGCAAACCTATGGGTGAAATCATGCATTGTGTCCATCTTTGTGAGTGTGAGTGTGAGTGTTGCATTTGATTCTGGAGCTTTCAATTGTTAAACCATTGTGTGTGAATATGGAATTATTCTTTGTGTGAGGTCATTTGATTACCTTTGTTGAGCTTGAACTTGCATTTGAAGCAAGTATTGTGAACTTGAAAATCTTTGATAATGGTGAGTCACAACTTGAATCTTTGAGTGCATAATTGATCCTTACATGAGTAAGTTGAGTCTTTTTGTGTCCATTCATGATTGAGTCTTGTGTAGCACCATTTGAGACATCCTTTTTGAACTGCTGAACTTGAGTTTTACTTGAGGACAAGCAAAAGTTTAAATTGGGGGTGTTGATAAGTCCACGATTTGGACTCATTTAGGGCTTTATTTGGATAGGTTTAGTGTCCTCAAATGCTTATTTTGTGCCAATAATTGGTGTAAAATCCCTGTTTTCCAGGTATTTGGATTGAGGAACAAAGCATGGACACTAATGGGCAAAAAGGAACAAGGCAGCTAAAAGAACGAAGAAAAGAAGGCATGTTGATCGCCTAATACATTGGGTGAGTCGCCGAGTGGCCAATACCTCGCCTTAAGTTCCAATGTGCCAAGCCCTGAAGGAAAAACTCAATTCGGCGAGAGAAAGGAGCAGTCGGCATGTCGCCGAACGGTTCCGTGATGCAGTGTTAGATTACCCAAAGTTACAAAACTTGAGGATGCTGAAGGCCAAAGCAAAAAGGCGATGGAACTGACCAAAGGGTGGATCGCCAAGTTGATCGGCGATCCCGACATACTGCGCCGATTGGTCATTCGTAGCATATCTTTAGCGACTAAAAATACATTTTTGAATTCTTAGTTTAGTATCAGTTTTCATAATATAGAATTTTTGAGTTAGAACTCTGAGTTTGGAAACAAAACTTTTCCTTAGCTTTGAAGAATTAAAGTTTTCCATTTTTGAGAAATTGGAAGTGGGTCTTTCAGATTCTTCAATTTGGACCTTTGTAAAGATGAAATTAATCTTACCTAGTTGATGAAAACACAATTTGGTAACGATTTCTATCTTTTTATGATGTCTAGCTAAAACCCCAATTCTTAGGGTGTGATTATGTGATTATGGGTTGATTTAGCTTATGGGTATTACTAATTGATAGTTTAAATTTTGTTTAGAAGTGATTTCAATCAGTAATTGTGGTTTAATTTAAAAGGTTGAAGTTGCAAATGCAAATCTATCTTCGTGTTTTTGGCTTGCTCGAGAGAGAGGTTTTAAAACCAAGATTACTGAATTTATGGTCTGTGGGTATTGGGTTGGCATGGGTTCAGCTCGAGAGAGTGAATCTTAAACACTTTTCCACACATTTAGCTCGAGAGAGTGAATGGACTAAAGTGTAGGTTGTTCTTAATTGCTGCTTGTTGGTATTTGAGAGAAACCAACTTGATTCGGGGTAAATTTTTCGAGAGAAATTTTATCCCCACTAAAGTCTAGCTTATTCACTGATTTACAGCTACTTATTATTAGTTGCAATCACCCATTTGTCTACCTTAGCCTATAATCCAATCACATCCCAAGAACCCGTCTCATTACTTGTTAATTCATGTTATTTGTTGTTGTTGTAGTTGATAATTACAATTAAAACCCCTATGTTATTTGACACTTGTGTCACCCCTTCACTTGAATTATGTTTTTATTCGTAAATATTTATTCATATGATTGACTTGAACATATTCGTACTTTGTTCTTGATTCTCAAACACGTACCACTCCCTATGGGATTCGACCCCAACTCATTTAGTTGGGTTATATTACTAACTAACGATCGTTGACAGTTATTATTGGATGAAGTGTCTTTGAAACGTTATTAATCATGAAGCGGGCCACTTCTATGAAGGGGAGGCTACGAAGTGTTTTAAGAAAAACTTCACTTTCTTTGCTATTCTTATCGTGCGTGAGGTATGATTCAACTTCTCCTTTCTAATTTGTCATTATGCATTTCAGATCATGCCTCCTCGTAGAGATAACACGCGGAATGCTAACTCACGCAATGCTAGCGCAGTTCCTCCAGTCCCGAACCATGAGGTTACGGATGCAGAATTTTGGATTGTGTTCCAGCTCTTGGCTCAGAGTGTGGCCAATCAGAACAATCAGCAGGTCCCAGTTCCTGCAAACACTAATGGTGGATAAGTTGCAGCTAGGGTTCGAGACCTTGTTCGGAATAATCCGCCTGAGTTTCTAGGTTTGATGGTTTGTGAGGACCCGCAGAACTTTATTGATCAGGTTAACAAGATTTTTGGAGTAATGCAAGTAACTGGTACGGAGAGTGTTGAGTTAGCATCCTATTAACTTAAGGATGTGGCTCATATCTGGTTCACTTTGTGGAAAGACAACAGGGGTGTGGATGCAATTCCTGTGACTTGGGATTGTTTTACTAAACATTTTCTAGACATGTTCTTCCTAAGGCAGTTGAGAAAAGCTAAGGCACAAGATTTTATCAACATGAAGCAGGGTTCAATGTCGGTCAAAGAGTACGGGCTGAACTTCACCCAGCTCTCCACGTATGCTCCACACATAGTTGCCGATCCTAGGGAACAAATAAGTAAGTTCTTGTTTGGGGTATACAATCTGGTAAAGACCGAGTGTAGGAATGCTATATTTCTAGGGGACATGGATATCTCCAGACTCCTGACTCATGCGCAGCAAGCTGAGGAAGATAAACTTAGGGAAATGGCTAAGGACAAAAAGAAGGCTAAAACAGGGAATTATGAATACTCTCAGCAAAAGTAAGGCGGTGGGAATCACTCACAGTTTCAGCAAAGGTCTACAGCCCCAACAAATTCATCAGCTAGTTCTCCATCCCCCAGGTTTCGACAGGATCAGAAAGCAAGGGCATCATTCTCTAAGAAAAAAGAGAGTGATTCAGGTAACCCTACTTTTCCAACTTTCCCAAAGTATGGTAAGAACCATCCAGGTGAGTGTCTTTTTGGCAGAGAGGGATGCTTTGGGTGTGGCCAGTCTGGCCATAGGTTGAAGTATTTCCCTTCTACCAGGCAGGGGAAAGGAGGTAACAACAATAGGGCTCAGTCTAAAGCTCCAGCAGCACCAATAGGTCACCGAATTTAGCAGGGTGCCTCATCTGGTACAGGTAGCGGTCAGCGCCAGAACAGGTTGTATGCTCTCCAGGCTGGCCAGAACCACAAAGTTTCTTCTAATGTCGTCACTGGTACGTTGTGAGACTTTTATTTAGATGTCCATGCATTGTTAGATCTTGGTGCTATACTGTCTTTTGTAACTCCCTATATAGCAGTAAACTTCAGTGTCATTACAAAACTCTTTCAAAACCCTCTTCGGTCTCTACTCTAGTTGGTGACCCAGTTATAGCTAGATGGGTATACAGAAATTGTCTTGTCACAGTTTCCCAGAAATTCACCTCAGTAGACCTCGTGAAGTTAGAAATGGTAGATTGCGATATAATTCTAAGCAAGGATTGGTTACATCCCTGTTATGCCTCAGTCGATTGTAGAACTATAATCATTCGATCTAAGTTTGAAAATGAGCCAATCGAGTGGAAGGCTAGTAGCTCAGTGCCTATAGGTCTATTTACATCTTACCTTAAAGCCAAAAAAATGATTTCCAAAGGGTATATATATCATCTTGTTTGGGTTATGGATTCAAAGTCTGAAACCCCAACTGTTGAGTCAGTCCCGCTAATAAATGAGTTTCTAGAAGTGTTCCCAGAAGATCTTCCTGGAGTTCCTCCCGAAATGGAAATCGACTTCGGATAGATCTCCTTCTAGATACCTAGCCTATTTCAATTCCTTCTTATAGAATGGCTCCAGCCGAGGTTAAGGAATTGAAAGAGTAGTTGAAAGACCTTCTAGATAAAGACTTCATCAGACCCAGTAACTCTCCATGGGGTGCTCCAGTGTTGTTCGTGAAAAAGAAAGATGGTTCTCACAGAATGTGCATTGACTATCGGCAGTTGAACAAAGTCACAATCAAGAACAAATATCTTATCCCTAGTACTGATGACTTATTCGACCAACTTCAGGGTGCTAGTTGTTTTTCTAAGATAGACCTTAGATCCGACTATCATCTGCTTAGAGTCAAAGATAGTGACATTCCGAAGTTAACTTTCAGAACTCGGTATGGTTATTATGAATTTGTAGTTATGTCTTTTGAACTAACAAATGCTCCTACAGCTTTCATGGACTTAATGAACCGGATGTTCAAACAATATTTGGACTTGTTCATCATCGTCTTTATTGATGATATCCTCATTTATTCTCGGAGTGAGAAGGAGCATGCGACTCATCTGAAATTAGAAATAACTAATTTGGAAAAAGCAATAACTGAAATTTTGCAGGTTAAGTTTAAGTTATAAGTTTTGGGTCAACTTCAAACGACCATAAATTTAAGTACAGGATGAGTTAGGTGGACTTTAAGTTATCAAATGAAATGCCTTGGAATCCTCTTTCCAACGCAACCAAGTTTGCTAATTTTTGAGCTCGTATGAGGGATATATGCTTGTTTGAAGTCGGGCTGTCCATTTAAGGAAAGTTGCCCGGATTTAAGAGGGGTATTTTGGTCTTTTCCTTAACCCATCATATTTAATTCTTTTTAGGAATTAATTAGGGGTCTAAACTGATTTGTTTCAGTTTACGCAATTACAATTCATGCTAGGGTTTTTAGAAAAGCGTTCAAGAAGAGAAAAGAGGAGAAAGGTCAAGATTTCGTCGAGTTCTTGAGGATTTAGTTGCGGATTTCGCCAAGGGTTTGATCCCTAAGAGGTATGTGAGTTTATTTAGCATTAGGTTTATTCACCCATGCACCATTCATGTTAATTTTAGCGTATATTCGTCCTAAAGAGTTGAAGGTTTGATGTTCTTGATTGTGTTCAGCAAAAGATGTGCATAGACTTGCACGATTAGGAGTTCAACTTATGGATTCCAACGAAGGAGGAGTAGTGGTGATGAATGGGAATGAATCGTCACCAGTGTCTACAGTGAAAGAGAAACAAGACCAAGATCCTATTTTGCTTGAATTGAAAGCAAATGTTCATAAGCAAAAAAGTAATGGCTTTTGAACAAGAGGCAGATGGTGTATTGAAGTATCAAGGTAGGTTGTGTGTACCAAGGGTGGATGAAGTCTAAGAGATGATCATGCAGGAAGCGCATAGCTCCAGATATTCTATCCATCCAGGTTCCACAAAGATCTATCGTGACTTGAGAGAAGTCTATTGGTGGAGTAGCATGAAGAAGGGTGTTACAGAGTTCATCGCTAAGTGCCCAAATTGACAACAAGTTAAGGTAGAGCACTCAAGGCCCAGTGGTATGGCTCAGAATATAGTGATTTAAGAATTAAAGTGGGAGATGATCAATATGGATTTCATTAATGGCTTGTCGTGGTCTCGCAGGCAACATGATTCTATTTGGGTGATTGTAGATCGAATGACAAAATCAGTCCACTTTTTGCCGGTAAAGACTACTCATTTAGCAGAGGATTATGCCAAGTTATATCTTCAAGAGGTATTTAGACTTCATGGAGTCCAGTGTCGATTATTTCACATAGAGGTGCATAATTTACTACACAATTCTGGAAGTCTCTCAAGAAAGGTTTGGGTTCGAAGGTGAACTTGAGTACAACTTTTCATCCTCAAACAGATGGTCAAGCAGAGCGCACAATTCAGACTTTAGAAGATATGTTGGGGGCTTGTGTGATTGAATTCAAAGGTAATTAGGATGATCACTTACCTCTCATAGAGTTTGCTTATAACAACACTTATCACTATAGCCTCCAGATGGCTCCGTATGAGGCTCTTTATGGGAGAAGATGTATATCTCCTATTGGATGGTTTGAGGTTGGTGAAGCTGAGTTGATAGGACCAGCCTTAGTTCATCAAGCTATGGAGAAGGTGAAAGTTATTCAAGAGAGGTTGAAAACAGCGCAGAGTCGTCATAAACCCTCTACTGATGTTAGGAGAAGAGACTTAGATTTTGAAGTAGATGATTGGGTATACTTAAAGGTTTCACCCATGAAGGGTGTTATGAGATTTGGTAAGCAGGGGAAGCTTACTCCCTGGTATATTGGTCCTTACAGAATATCCTAAGGTATTGGTAATGTAGCTTATGAGTTGGACCTACCACAATAGTTAGCAGCAGTTCATCCAGTGTTTCACATTTTTATGTTGAAGAAGTGTATGGGTGATCCTTCACTTATCATATCTATTGAAGATATTGGTATTAAGGATAGCTTATCTTACGAGGAGATTCCTGTTCAGATTCAAGATCGTCAGGTTCGCAAGTGAAGGACGAAGGAAGTAGTATCAGTCAAGGTTTTGTGGAGGAATCAGTTTTTTGAGGAAGCTACTAAGGAAGCTGAGGAGGGCATGAATGTCATGACCCGAGCCTACACCCTGGACGTGGCCGGCACTCGAGAACCATTGTTGGTCCCCAAGCAAACCCTCATATTTGATGACTACAAACGAAAGACTAACTCAAGCATACAAAGCTTACAAAACTAAATAAAATTCATTAACTCAAATACAAAGCCTTAACTCAAAATATTAACTCCGAATAAAAATAATATATTCAACTCGTCATATAATAGGAAACTTAAGTCTTTAAAACATTTAACAAAATAAATGAATAGACTTTTAAAACTCTAATGTCGATCAATGAAGCCTCTAATTGACAAAGATGGAAGTCAGGGCAAGAACCACGACATCCTAACAACTGATATAACTAAAAGTACAAGTGGAACCCTTCTAAAGCAAGGAGGCTCACCACAGCTAACTCAAATTCCATGTGGTATCAACGAAGCTCATGTTGATGACCCTGAATACCTGTATTTGTATCATGAAACGATGCAATCCAAATGGTGTTGTATGAGCATGTAAGGGGAATTCTAAAGTATAAACATAGGCTTGAACTTGATAAAAAGGAAACATATTTACCTTTTCTGAACTCACTCAACTCAACTCAATAATTAGATACTCAACTCAAAGATATGATACTCAACTAAAAAATACTCAACTCAAGATACTCAACTCATGATACTCAAGGATAAAGCAACAGCAAAAGATGCAATATATATATGGAAAGCTTTTAAAACAATAGAAAGTAACTCAATGTATTTAAGAATACAATATACTCAGTTTGTATGCAAGGATACAAAATAAACTTTTTTTGTATATGAAAATACAAAAAAAACTCTGTGTATATAAGAATACAATATAATCTATGTGGGAGTTTCTCTAACCGATAATCATCACTATGAGCTATGTGATGATACAACATTTTGCCTCACGCTGCCAGGGCCGTCCTATACCTTGACGGGGTATAGAATCTAACTACTAAGTGGATCCACTAGTCTATGCTAAAAAGCACTAAGGAATCATCTAAAAAGTATGACCCTTTTCTACCCATGCTGGCTACACGGTTTATAGGGGTTGTGAGTTGTTTGAACTCCCCCCATATCGGTGCTCAATTCTACTCCCAAAATATAACTAGCTCATATATTTAAAAACATAAATGTTTCTGTGGTTTGAGATAATTGCTCAAAAACTAGCCCAAAGGCGCTCTAGGAAATAGGTGTTCCCTTTCTTGATTAAATGTGACAACATTTACTCTTTGGGAATACATAGTCCCCATATACTCTTTTGGAGAAGTGAACTGCACTCTTTAATCTTTACTCAACTCAAAACTCAAGTCTTAAAACAAGTTTAAAGCATTAGTAAAAGACTTCTTAAAATTGGGTTCATGCCGAATTATGGGCGTGAACGACTCAATTCAAGGGTTTCAATAACCATGGATAGAACTCAATACTTAGAACTCAAGAAATTCAATGATACTATTCATTTCAAGAATTCTCAACTCAGAGGGCTCATGCGGAATTATGAGTATGAACTACCCAACTCAAGGACTCAAAGAAATTTCTCATCTCAAGACTGCTAGACTTCTAGGGTTCATGCGGAGTTATGGGCATGAACAACTCAACCCAAGGGCTTCATGGGTAACATGTAGTAGTCCCATGATTAGTAATATAATCTCAAAGGGGTTAGGAACTCAATACTCAGGACTTAGAACTTAAATATACTACTCCTCTCAAAGGTACTCAACTGATGGAGTTCATGCAGAAGTTATGGGCATGAACGACTCGACTCAAGGGTCAAAATATCAATAAAGAACTCATGTATATGACTCTTCTCATTCTTATACTTTTTTCCTCAAAATTTAGCTCGAATCAATAGTTGATCTCAAAAGATTCACGATTGAACTCAAAGGCTTTCTTAAACTCTACTCGTAACTCTCTCTTGAAATGTGAATTATGAATTCAAGAGTTATGGTTCATGATATGAAGAATCTCATGATGACAAATTATACTCATTACAACATTGTCCTCATCCTCATACTCACTTGCTCGAGTCTTGACACAAGTTACTAGAAGTTGTAGAAGACTCCTCAAAAGGACTCAAAGGGACTTTGTTAGAATGTTCAAAAGAATTCTCAAACATAACTCTTAACTCTACCTTGAATTTGAATTATGAATTCAAGGCTATGATCATGTTATGAATTATTTCTAGGTGTTTAGAAGTAGCTTAGAGTTGTTAGAATCGAAAGGGAGTGAAGGTACACTTTAAAAAATCTCAACTGGAGCAACTGACTGCTAACTGGATGGGGCAGGCAACCCTAGCGCACTAAGTGGTGCAGGGTTCTAGACCCTTAACTACAAAACATAATTTGGGGCGCACTGGCTGGCGCGATGTGCCAGGCCCCAACCCAGAAAACTCGACGAATTTTTTTGCTCGTCACCCTAACTCACCTAGAATTGAACGGTTCCTTCCCCAATCACTTGGATTTGATTACTTAACATAAGTACACTCTAATATACTCAATACAGCCCTCAAAACACTCACTTTCATCTCAATAAATCATCAAAATCCCAACACAACAAGATTTAGGATGAACTTCAAGAACACTTCTCAAGAATTCATCAAGTACTCTAATCTTTCAACTTCAAGAATTAAATTTGGCTGAAAATAACATGATTGGAAAGTGGGTGAACAAAACCAACACTATGGAAGCTTACATACCTCTTAGGGATTAAACCCATGGTGAAAATCTGCAACAAATTACAATACTCTCATTGAACGCTTTGATCCTCTGCTCTTTTCTCCTTTATTCTCTCATTTTCTCTTCTTGAACTCTCAACTAAAACCCTAGGCATATATTAGGATTATAAAACTGAACCTAATAGGATTAGACCCTTAAAACCTTATTAAAAATGAATTAAACCTGATTTGGTAAGGAAAAGACTAAAATACCCTTTACTATTTTCGGGTAACTTTCCTTATTTGGACAGCCTGACTTAGAAAGGGCATATCTCACTCATCCGACCTCAAAACTTAGCAAACTCGGTGGCGTTGGAAATATAATTTAAAGACCTTTCATTGGATACCTACTAGCCCACCTAACCCATCTTGTACTGAGAGTTATGGCTATTTGGAGTTGACTCAAAACTTAAAGGAACTTAGGAATGACTTGAATGAACTCTCTTTAGTTCTTCTTGGAACTCAAGGTGCTACATATAGTGACCTTCATTCTCAAGAAATTTTAATTCCCTCGGTAAAATCCTACTCACAATGAACTATGGTTCGAGTCTCGGTTCGAAAAAAATTTTGGGGTGTTACAATGACGAAGAGATACCCACAACTCTTTGAGTCCGGAAAAATTCCAAATTAAGGTACTAATCCTTTTCTTGGCATTTATTTTAAGTTGGCATGTTGTGTTATATATTGCTTGTTGGGTGTTTGAGTGGAATGTTAGATGTTACACCCTTAGTCTACTTAGAGTGATCTCATTCAAGGTTGAATGTTCCCAAGGGAGAGATATTGTAACATCCCAACTTAGAGAAAATTAGAAATAGAAAGAACTAATCTGTAAAGAGCAAAAACAGAAATTTTTCAAGTTAAGCTTAAGTTATGAGTTTTGGGTCAACTTAAAAGGACCATAACTTTTAGTACAAGATGAGTTAGGCGGGCTATAAGATATCGAATGAAAGTTCTAGGTATCCTCTTTCCAGCTCCACCTAGTTTGCTAATTTTCGAGCTCGTATAAGGTAAATATGCCCGTTTTGAAGTTGGGCTATCCATTAAAGGAAAGTTTCCCAGATTCAAGATGGGTATTTTGATGTTTTACTTACCCTATCAGATTTAAATTTATTTTTAGTAATCAATTAGGGGTCTAAGCTGATTTGGTTCAGTTTACGCAATAACAATTCACGCTAGGGTTTTTAGAAAAGAGTTCAAGAAGAGAAAAGAGGAGAAAGGTCAAGATTTCGTCTAGTTCATGGGGATTTGGTTGGGAATTTTGCCAAGGGTTTGATCCCTAAGAGGTATGTGATTTCACATAGCGTTGGGTTTGTTCACCCACACACCATTCATGTTAATTTCAGCGTAAATTAATCCTAAAGATTTGAAGGTTTGATGTTCTTGATTGTGTTCTTGAATTTGCTTTTGTAACACCCCGGAAACTAGTGAGTTGAACTAGAGAGTTTTAGAGCTTTTCGTAAGATTTTTGGAGTGTTGTATGAGGGTTAAAACTAGTAAAAATGAATCCCGTACTTAGAATAGGGGTTTAAGGGTTAGGGCGTTAAGGTACGACCCCCCAAGGACCACCTAAGGGGTCCTTGGGGAGGACCCTCAAAATAGTCCAAAGCTGCAAAAATCTGGCAGCACCTGTGTTTGGTCACCTACGGCCAGTAGGTGGACCCACACCCCGTAGGTGGGGGTCATGGGTCAATGCCTGAGTTGAGGGAGGCTAAGATGCAAGAGTTTATCAACCTTAGGCAAGGAACCATGAGTGTTTAAGAGTAGTCCCTAAAGTTTACTCAACTCTCTAAGTATGCTCCAACCTTAGTGGGGAATTCAAGGGCAGAGATGAACCAATTCATGATGGGAGTATTTGAATTAGTAGAAAATGAATGTTGTGTGGCAATGCTTATAGATGATATGGATATCTCACGTCTTATGGTTTTTGCCCAACAAATGAAAGAGTCAAAACTTAAGAAAGAATCTAAGGAGAAAAAGAGGTCAAGATTTGATGATGATGAGTCTGATGGACATGGTCGCCCTAAGTTTAGACCAAATATCTCTGGGCAAGGTCCCTCAAGTACTCCTAAGTTCAACCAAAAGAGGGTGTCTAACCCCAAGTCTCAAGAAGAGGGTAGTGAGATTTTATTACCGGTATGTAGTAAGTGTTATAGAAAGCATGAGGGTGAATGTTTAGCGGGCTCTAATGTTTATTTTGGTTGTGGTGAGATGGGCCACAAGAGAAGGCATTTCCCTAAGATTGCTAGAAATGAAGAGGATAGTCATTGGAGGTCCCAACCCTACCCTTCCTCCGGTCCAATTGGTTTGAGTGGGAAGGCTCCAAAGAAGAATAGATCATAAACTCTCCAATATAGAGAAGATCAAATGTGATCTCCTCATGTCCCCTTTGGTATGTGTTTTATGCGTTAGTAATTTCTGGATTTCTTGTCTTTGGTGACTTGTTATGATAAACTTTGATGTTGTCTTTAGTATGAATAATGCTTCATTGTTGCCCTTATGTTATGAAAGATGTTTAGAAGAATTTGTGTAGGCTTACTCCCAAAGGGGAGATAGTGTGCCTATCTAGCAAGGTTTTTGGTGTGGTTAGGTTTAATTGATGGTAGAACCCGACTTAGTCATGATGAGTTTTGAGGTTTGTTGATAGATTGGTTGAATAGGGTGTTTAAATAATGCCTAAAAGGGGTTGAGTGAATAAACTCCTCTAAGAAGGGTAGAGGTGTAATTTACCATGGTTTAGAATCACCTTGTGTGATGGATGTGAAAGCTTAGTGATGACTTACTCCGACCCTAGAATTGAATGACATGAGGCTTAAAAGAGTTTGTATAGGCTTGTTCCCAAGGGGAAGATAATATTCCTAGATAGCAAGGTCGTTGAGTACCCTTGATGTTTATGAGTTAGGTTTTCTTGAAATCTTCACCTTGAGTGGTGTTAGTGAGGTTGCTTGTGATTTAGTTTCTTAAAGAGAACCTCTCTAAATTATAAGTACCGGTAGAAGTCTTAGACCGGAAAGTTAAGAAATAGAAGAACAAGGAAGTTGTTACATGAAGTGTAGGAGTGATCTTTTAAGGGTTTAGTTGATAATGCTACTTGAGAGGCCTAGGGCCAATTTCAAGTTCCAATACCCTCATCCTTGTTCCTTGTATTCCTCCTTTATCATTTAAGATCTTGAGATTTTAAGTTCCTCTTGATTTGCTTTTATATATGAAGCCATGTGTGATTTGTGTGTTGCCATGACTTCTTAATATGCATGTTCATGAAATGCTTAGGTCTTGTTAGAACGACTTATATGCATTGTTTTCCTCATGTTGTAGTGCATTGAGTAGGGTTACATATAGACTTCATGAGATGAGTTATGAGCATGCCTTAGTTTGGAGTTGAAAGATTTCCTCCTTGAATAAATACTTTTTGTGAGTAAATTGCATTGGGGCTCCATGAAGGAGTATTGAGCATGTTTTAGCTAGTAGATGTTAATCCATCCTTGAAAATGAGTAAAATATAAAATTTCATGCATTTTGGGTTGGTAGAGGTAGTTCCTACTCCCTTATGTTGCATTGAATGAGTTTAGCTTGGAATTGAAATTTTCTTGCTTGGTTATATGCATTTAGATGTAGTGCATGCATGAGGGGAAGCTAGTCTAGAGTTGTGACTTTAGGAAGTGTTTAGAATCGTCATTCGAGGATGAATGATCCCAAGGGGAAGATATTGTAAAGCCCCGAAAACTAGTGAGTTGAACTAGGGAGTTTTAGAGCTTTACGTAAGAGTTTTGGAGTGTTGCCTAAGGGTTAAAACTAGTAAAAACAATTCCCGTACTTAGAATAGCGGTTCAAGGGTTAGGGCGTCAAGGTACGTCCCCCCAAGGACCACCCAAGAAGTATTTGGGGAGGACCCTCAAAACAGCCCAAAGCTGCAAAAATCTGGTAGCACCTACGTTTGGCCACCTACGGCCAATAGGTGGATCCACACCCCATAGGTGGGGGTCGTGGGTCAATGCCTGAGTTGGCCTGCCTTTCATGGTTGCAGTACCCATCTACGAAGTAGCAGCACGAGCCGTGAACCCACCCACGGTCCGTGGGTGGGTGATCCGTCGGTCCTGGTAGTTCTAACATTTTTAGTTTCAGTTAGGGGTTTAGGGAATTACTTATGTAATTATTTAGGGCTTAGGGATGTCAGTTAATTAGTTAAATAACCACCTATAAATACCTAATAAGACCCTAAAATTAAGTCATTAACTCATTCATCTAAGACCCCAAATTCTCTCCAAAATTCCTCTCTCTAGAAGTGAAGAAGAAGAAGAGAAG
Organism: Solanum verrucosum; assembly: GCF_900185275.1. Classification (NCBI taxonomy): domain Eukaryota; kingdom Viridiplantae; phylum Streptophyta; class Magnoliopsida; order Solanales; family Solanaceae; genus Solanum; species Solanum verrucosum. The sequence goes on from NW_026020258.1 coordinate 531,621, forward strand.
AGGGCAGATTCCTCCATTGATGAGAGCTTGATTAGGGCTATGAATTGAGGTATGTTTAGCTTATTCATCTATTGGTTCTTCCCCATATACCCCCCCCCCCAGGTTTTCCCCCAATTGTGAAGTCAAAAACCCAATCTAGCTAGGGTTTCCTTCTTACATTGTGGGTAGGGCTTAGGTATGATTCCAATCTAGTGGATAATACCTAATTATGATTGTATTAGCATCTAATTGTGATATTATGATGAATTCATGTGATTTCTATGGTAAATCCTAATCTAAATTGATGAATGTGATATTTGTGGGTTTATGCCATTAGAGGTGAAATTGAAGGTTCATAGGTGATCTTCCTAAATCAATGTCATGTGAAGTAATTGTTCAAAGTTAGGAACAAATAATCATGAATTGAACTAGACTTCATTGAATATGATTGATCTTTACTTGTAAAGATGAAATTGAACCTTTATGATCAATTATGACTAAAATCACCTAGTAATGATGAATATGATTAGAATACCTTAAATCTAGGTATAAAGATGCTAATAAGAAGTAAAGCTTTGAGAGAAAGGCTTGTAGCCATGAATTTTAATCATTAGGGATTTGAGAGTAAAGCCAATTTGATGATCGAGATACGATAAGGCTTTGTGAGTAAAGTCAAAAAGAGGATAGAAGCTTAAATGGATAGAATTATGGTGGAAGATCTTTGCCTACCTAATCTACCTAATAAATGCTTGAATATGTGAAGTGATATATTCACTTGAGTCATGAAGATACCAATGTATAATGTAGAATTCTAGATATGGTTTTATGCATTAATATGATATGACATGAAAGGTTCTCTCACATAGAATGATTCTACGTTGAAAGGTTTTCTCACCTAAAATGAATCTACGTCCTAGGACTATGAAATGTGATGAGGCTTGTGGTGATTCCCCTAAATGACATTTGCATGATAGTAATGTATGGTTAATTCCCTTACTCCTAATTAGTTAAACATGATGTGATTACCCATGTCATGATGTGGGAGTGTGAGGTAATTATCCTTTGTATATATGTGACTCCCAAGGCAAGAAGTGATTACCCATTAGCCTTTATGTTGATCATAGAGGCAATTACCTATGATCCTTATGTGTTGATGTGGAGGTGAATACCTACATTACACATTAATATTGATATGGAGGCGAATACATATATCACCTTAATAATGATATGGAGGCGAATACCTATATGACCTTAAAATGGAAATGGAGGCAAATACCTATGATTCATTAACTTGTATGACTTGTGGAGACTCCCCTTGTCTTTATGATTTGTTAGTATGTGTGATAAGAGGTTGTTAACCTTGTTTGTATGTTTCCATGATATATGCGGCTTGAGGTGATTCCCCTTGTCTTTCATGATGAACTAAACATTTATGCCTTGAGGTGACTCCCCTTGCATTTGTGAACATGAGCATGACTAGTTTGGTTTGTAGGTCTAGATACCTCTCCACTTCATGCATGACTAAGAGGTGATAGCCCTTGTCTTTATGATATTAAGAGATGATGAACATAAATGATGAACCTAAAGTGTCTAGCTTAGCATGGGTAGGATTATGGGGTCTTGTTCATGCATGGCACAAGCTTGCCTTAAGGTGACTCGTAAGGTATTTCTCTTATATGATGTATGCTTAGATAGGATTGTGCTATAGTTTCCTTCCTTGACATGATATGATTGACTAAAGGTGATAGTTCCCTTGTCTATATGAGTAAGCTAGTAATGAGACCAAAGTAGGGTAAATATGACTATGATGACTTCAAGGTTATGATTAGTGTGAAGGGTAGTATGGGATGCCTTTCATATGTTGCACAAGTGTGATTTGAGGTTACTTAGGAGTATGGTTCCCTTATGGTAGGAAGGGTTAAGTGTTGACCATGTATGTAGGCTATGATTAAGATGACTAAAATGGGATACTTGGCTTGGGTGGTATTATGGGATGCTATTCATGCTTTGCACTTGTATGCTTTTGAGGTTACTTGAGAATGGTTCTATTATGGTAGAGATGACTAAGAGTCAATTATGCTTATATGATGCTTATGTTGAAGACTTGGCTTATTATGATTATGGCTTGTCTCCTATGCGCATTAACTATGTCTTATGTTGACTTATGATTATTTGATGCTTATGTTGGATATTATGCTATGACTATGTTATTTTCTCTTATGCTTATGTCTTATGTTAACTAACCATTTGAGATGTTTTTATGGTGTTGTTCTAGCTATCAAATTTGGTACATTTTGTACTAACGAATATTGCCTACATTCCCTTCATGTATTTTAATTCATGTTTTGAGACTATTGTATGGGTTGTGTTCCAAGAGTTTAGTCTAAAGTGTATTAGATGGTTTGCTACAAAGTATAGAAAGACTTCCGCTTGATTTTATGAAAATGACTTCGATTGTAAAAGTTTTAAATTTTCATGTATTTTCTATTTATCTTATGTTATGATATGCTAAGGGTTGTAAGAGACTCCTTCGGGATCAAGTACGCCATGTTACGTCTAGGGGGTACCCCTGGATCGTGACAGCTTTCGCTCTTGAATTAGGATGCGATTGATGAGTTTCTTGAGATAATCATATCGATTATAGGAGTTGTTTTTAAGTAGATTCTTGGGCACATGTATTGGGTAACTTAATCTAAAGAGAAATTGAGAAAAATAATCTAATTTAGTCGAATTAAGATCGGAAAATAAGTTGAAAAATTCATCGAAATTGACAAGGGCAGGGGTGGCGCTGCGCAACTTTAATGCGCCACGAAGGCTGGTGTGGCGCGCCAGTAGTACACCAGAAAGTGCTCTCTGAACTTTTAGGGTTGGCACCCCGCGCCAGTAGTGTGCCAGGTCGCCTGCCCCCACCCGTTTTCCGTCATTTAACCCGTCTAAGTCCTTCTAAAGTGTACTAACACTTCCTATCGATTCTAACTACTCTAAATGACTTCTAAACATCTAGAAATCATCCATAAACATGAATCACAACCTTGAATCCATAAATTTAAATTCAAGGTTGGGCTAAGAGTCAAGTCTTAAGGGTTCTTCGAGTTTTTTCAAAAAGTCTTTTGAAATTGTTTTAAACTTGTTTTAAGACTTGAGCATTGAGTTGAGTAAGAGTAAGAGTGAAGTTCATTTTATTTAAAATGATATATTGGAAGTAAGTATTCCCAAGAGTAAATGTTTTCACATTTAAACAAGAGAGGGAACATTGATTTCTAAAAGAGCTTCTGAGCTAGTTTTGAGTATCATTTCTTTTAAGAGAAAGATTTTTGAGTAATACTATCAAACCACAAAAAGAGTTATGTTTTTAAACATATGAGCTAGTTAAATTTTGGGAGTAGCATTGAGCACCGATATGGGGACGAGTTTGAGTTCAGATAATTCAAAGTCTCTATAAATTGTGTAGCCAACATGGGTAGAAAAGGTTCATACATTTTAGATTATTCCTTAATGCTTTTTAGCATAGACTAGTGGATCCATTTAGTAGTAGGTTTTATACCCCAGCAAAGTATAGGATGGCCCTGGCAGTGTGAGGCAAGACAATGTATCATCACATAGCTCATAGTGATGGTTGTCGTTTAGACAATATCCCATAGAGTTACTTGTATTTTCATATATAAACTGAGTTACTGTTGTGTTTTACAATACATTAAGTTGTTATCTACATGTTTTAAAGCTTTCTTTATACTGCATATTTATTACTGGTTTATATTGAAAAGAGTTGAGTTGAGTTGAGATGAGGTAAGTTACTTCAGTTCCATTTTCAAGCCTATGTCTTGTTTTAGAATTCCCTTCACATGCTCGTACATTCAATGTACTAAAGCGATTTGGCCTGCATCATTTTATGATGCAGATACAGGTAACCAGGATCAGCATCCAGTGCTTCGTTGATCCAGTTGAGCTTCAGAGTTATTGGTGAGTCTCCTTGCTTTCGAAGGACCCCTTTTATTTGCTTTATCATTTTGGTTTATTAGGATGTTGTGGGTCTTTTCCCAACGTCCATCTGAGTTAATAGAGGTGATAAGTCCTGGATTTGGACTCATTTAGGGCTTTGTTTATATAGATTTAGTGTCCTCAAATGCTTATTTTGTGCCAATAACTGATGTTAAATCTTGATTTTGAGAAATATGGATTGAGGAACAAAGCAACGACACTAACAGGCAAAAAGAAACAAAACAGGCTGAAGAAATGAAGATGGGCGAGCCTGAGGATTGCCAAGAGCACTCGGCGTGTCGTCGAGTGGCTCATCAGACCGCCTAAAGTTCCAGTTTGCCAAGCCTTGAAGGGAAGCACTAAGTTGGCGATGAAAAGGATCAGTCGGCGGATTGCCGAGTGAATCAGTGAAGCCAATATAGATCGCCCAAAGTTACAGACCTTGAATATACTGAATGCCAAGGCGGAAGGGCGATAGAAGCGATCAAAGGGCGGCTCGTTAAGTGGTTCGTTAAGCCCGACTTACTTCGCCGAATTAGATTATGTAGCTTGTTTTCGGCGACTATAAATACGTTTTTGAACATTTAGTTTAGTATCAATTACTCTTTAGAACAATATATTCTCAAGTGTTGAGCATCTGGAGACAGATTTCTCTAGTTTTCCTTAGCTTTGAAGGATTGAAGAAATTCGCTTTTGATAAATTGGAAGTGGGTCTTTGAGGTTCATCAAATTGGATCATTGTAAGGTCGAAATCACTTTTACTCAGTTGATAGATAATCAATTTGGTAACGGTTTTTACCTTTTTATAATGTCTAGCTAAAACCCCAATTCTAAAGGTGTGATTATGGGCATATTTAGCTTATGGGTATTGGTAATTGTTAGTTTAAATGCTATTTAAAAGTGAGTTCAATCAATAATTATGGTTTAACTTAGGAATTGAAGTTGTAAATGCAGTTTTATGTTTGTGTTCTTGGCTTGCTCAAGAGAGAGGTTTTAGAACTAAAGTTTTTTATTGATGGTTTATAGGTATTGGGTTGACCTGGGTTCAACTCGAGAGAGTGAATCATAAACCCAATCCCACACATGCAGCTCGGGAGAGTGAATGGATTAAGATGTGGGCTACTTTTATTTTGCATGCTTGTTGATGTTCGAGAGAAATCACTTGATTCGGGCTAAATTTTTCGAGAGAAATGTTACCTCGTTTATTGCCTAGCCTACTCACTAATATCTAGCTATTTACTAATAATTGGAATTACCCATATGTTTATATTAGCCTATAATCGATCACATCCCAAGAACCCTTCTCATAATTGTTATTTTGTATTGTTTGTGACTGCTTGTAGTTGATAATCAAAACTAAAAACCCCATTTGACATTCGTGTCACCCCTTAATTTGAATGATGTCTTTATTCAATAATTTCTATTCATATGACTGATTTGACCATGTTCATACTTCCCAATTGAATCTGAAACACATACCGCTCCCTGTGGGATTTGACACCAACTCATTTAGTTGAGTTTTATATTGATTTACATTCAACACCTAGAATTGGATAAGGTGTGCTTGAAACGTTAAATCAAAATGGCGTCGCTGCCGGGGAGTGGTGTTTTTTGAAATTCTTTTGGTGAAGTTGAATTGGGTTCTTTTTAATCATAGTTGAATCTACTTACTTTAAGTTTTGGTTTTTGTGTAGCTTGTTTAAAATAGAGGAAATGAGTGTATATGGCGGCAACGGTAACCAAGTGGACCACCCTCCGTCAAAACTGATAATTCTATGGGATAACATCCAAAATTACATGCACTTGGAGGGTGAGACAATCCATGAGTTGTGGCTGAGATTTAAGACACTATTGTTGCAGTGCCCAACTCATGGAATCCCAGATAAGATGCTACTGGACTGTTTCTATAGAGGTCTTGGTCTTGAGAACAGAGGAGTGGCTGACCAACTTTCTTTGATTGGTCTAATACGATAACCCTATGCAATAGTATCCCAACTCATTGATCGCATGACAAAACCCAACAAGGAGCAAGAAAGGGACCAGAATCTAGCCAAAATGTTGACTCACCTGGATCTCATGGCCAAAAAGATCGTGGAATTTGAAGTACTGTACAAAAAGAAAGATAGGTACATTCCTTCTCATGAGCGTAAAAAGCCCAAGGATTATGAGGGTGGACAGATAGAAGAGATACTTTCACTCATTCTCCACAAAGTTGAAGAACACGACAGAGTGTTGAAAGAGATAAAAGAGAATGTCTCAAAGTTAAATCAGATGACTACTTCGCATTCCATATCTACTAAGCTACTGGAGACCCAAATGGGTCATATGTTGTCTCGTCTCTACCCAAGACAACAAGGGGGGTTGCCTAGTGAGACTAGGGAAAACCCCAAGAATGAAGTTTGAGTGGGTACTTGTATCGTGCCACGGCGTTAACAAAGGCGCTTCTTAGGAGGCAACCCAAGTTTTTATTTCTTTATGTTTGTTTCTGGAATAACGGGTGTTTATTGTGCAGGTGAAAGGTGGAATGTGCTTGAAAATTGCATGTTCGCGAGCCAAGTGTCCAGTCGGTGACTCGCCGAAGAGGTCGGTGAGCCCGACTTGGACCGCTGTTGGACTCAGGAAAATATCAAGTTGGAGTCTGTAAAACTCGGCGAGCCCATAGACAAGTCTGCGACTCACCGAACAGGTCGGCGATCCCGACTTTGTAAGCCATTTTGACCCCCAAATTAACTGGAGGTCCTGTAAAACTCGGCGAGGTAAGTATCCACTCGACGTGTCACTGAGTGGTTCAACGAGATCGACTAATATCGCCGAAGGTCCGTGAAATGAACAGTTTGTAAAGGCCTAAGGTTTAAACTTTCAAACTCTTCCACATTCCCTCACTTTTAGCTTCATACAATCACACCCGCACTTTAAATTTTTTATATTCTTGCATTTTTGTCTCTTCTTGCTCTTTGATCTTGTGCTCGGAGTCAGATTTATTTGCCGCCTAGGTTTTCAAACTTGTATTTTGGTATAAAGGTTGGTTTTTTGAACCCCAAACTCTTGAATAGCGGTTAAATTCAAATGCATTTATATGAATTGTGTTGATGTGTGTTGGGCCTCTTTGAAATTGTAATTGTGTTGCCTATCGTAATTTCGTAATTGTGCTAAATTGCCTAAAATGCTTATATTGTTTATTTCCTAAATTGTGTGCTCTAAAATTAATCATAAACATGTGGGTTGCGTTAAATTATTGTTGGGTCTAGTCGGCTGAAGAATGAGTAAGCCCAATTATGCTAAATGACGTGCTTTGCCCTATGATGGAGCGTTCGACGTCATTCTTAAGGGCTAAAGTCGTCAAATGGCCAATTTTGGCCAAACCGGGGGAAGTCTAAGTATCCTGGTGGCATGGATAATATAGGTCTAGGCTTAATTGATTGAGTATGTTGTTTGATTTTGTTTTTGGGGGCTGCGTGCTTGTTTTTGGGAAGAGGGGTCTAAAATTGGCACATTGGGCAGTTTGGCGAGCTGGGTCGAGCTCGCCGAACCACTCGGCGGTTCACCAAAGTCCCCCTTGATCGCCTTTCATTTCGTGTTTTGATTGAGTTTGATTCTATAACTTTCGGCGGGAAGCCTGAGATCGCCGAGTGCACTCGGTGACTTGCCGCAAGTCTCTCTTGATCGCCGTTTTTGCGCCCTTAACCCCTAAAACATACCGTAGCTTTCAGCGGGATAGTCTGAGTTAGCCTAATGGTGTCGTCGATTCATCGAGTGGCCCTGTCTATCGCCGACCTGTTATTTTTTTGGGAAATTTTCAGGCCAATCCTTTCGGTGAACCCAATCTTGCTCGCCAAAGTGATTCGATGACTCACCGACTGGATCGACGAGTCTTTCTGCAACCTATATTCTACAGTTTTCTTGAACTGTATCTAACTATTTCCGATGTGTTATGCATATATGGCTAGACCAAAAGTAGCAGGACGAGACATGTTACCCCGCAAGAGGGCAAAGGGAATCACCATCAATGAGGATGCAGCTGCATCCAAGGCAAAGGCCACAAAACTTCCTACCACAGGTGAGAAGGGTAAAGGAAAAGGGAAGGCACCTGCTCCTAAGTCACCAGAGGTCAACTCCGACAGTAAGGGAGTGTATGCCAATCACCTCACCACTTCTGAGAGTAAGGGTGAGCACCAGGACCCTCAGGCTGTCATCTCTGAGCCTAAGAATGATCAGTTGATATTGGCCCGGAGAGCTGAACTATGGTCCAAGAGGATGCATGATTTGTCTAGGATCCGGGTACCCTAGACCGCTATTCCTCCTCTTGTCCCAGACCAGGCTGTGGTCCCAGCACCACCTGCACAGGGTCATACTCCCCAGTCTATAAATAGACTAAAGGCTGAGGGATTGAGGACCATCATTGATAAGAAGAGATTGTTTACGGATGGAGTGATAGACAGATATCCAGAGATCTTGAGCACCTTGAGGTCCCACAAGTTCTAGATTTTTACGAGACCCCGTGACCCTTACATTCTTAATTAGGTCTGAGAGTTTTACACTGCCTATGGAGCTCTAGTGCCAGAAGGGAAGAGGAAGGTTGCCACATTCAAGCCGGTATATTATAAGGTCGTTAAGGGGAAGAAGGTGAAGTGTGACAGTAGTGACAAAAATGTTGTGTTGGAATGCACTGCTAATATTTCTGATGACTACCAATACATGATCAAGACAAAGTCTTTGGAGACTATGAAAGAATGGTTGTCTCCTCTGTTTTCTGATGGTATTCCTATATGGGTCGAGGCTGGAGTATAAATTGAGAAGAAGGACCTCAATGTGGCAGTGAGATACTGGTTTGGCTTCATCACCAACACTATTATGCCCTCCCAAAATCAATCTATCCTCCGCCACACAAAGGCGGCTTGTCTTGGTTCCATCATTATACGGAAGCACATAAACTTAGGCATGATTATCGCATAAGAGATGGCCATGAGGACCAAGCAGCGCTAAACCTCCCTTTTTTCTAATGTTGATCACCGAGTTGTGTAGACGAGCCTTGGTGCCTCGCGATGAAAAGAATGACGTGGAAGTGATTCCCACCTCCTGTACTGACATCCGGTGGATCGAGGCTGAGTATTTAAAAGATAAGCCTAAGAAGAAGAAGGCAGCCCCGGTGGATTTTTCCCCGACTGTGGACAGTGAGACTCTACTTGCAGAGGCAGTATTGCCTACTCCGGCCACTGGGCCTTTAGGTATATCTCGTGTTTCTCCTTTCATGACTCCAACTTCTTCTACTGCTTCCTTGCCTCCTAGGTCTGTTGCTAGTGCCACTACCTCCAAATCTCCACTCACCTAGGTTGCGAACTACGAATGGGGCAGCTAGCCAATTCTGCACATAGGCGTGCCTCCAGCCTAGAGGCTACAGTCCCTGGGATGATTTAGAGAGCTCACCCTGCTGTTGTGACACATCTTTGTGTGTCTAATAATGCCCTCACGAAAAGGATAGAGGTTTGTGAGAGGGGCCATGGGGCCACTGATGAGGTGACGGCCCTAAAGGCGCTATTGCTGAGTTGAGGAAAGACGTGGACTAGCTGAAGTCCACAGATATGTCCATAATTTTTGGGACTGTATAGATACCCGACATGCCAACTGATGCAGATTCTGGCTACCACCGGAGATGAGGTTCGAGCTGAGATGGTGGTTGCTGCTAAGTTACAGGGGTTGAGGAGGCTATGGTGGATTGAGTCGTGCAGATTTCATTGGATGATACACCCATGGCAGGCTTTGGTGGAGCTAGTGCTGATGTGACCCCAGGCATTGATGCCACGACAGACGGAGCGACTGTGTAGACAGGACTTTTCTTTACCTCTCTCTCTATCATTTTTATTGACTTTTGATTTTGTTTATTTCATTTGAGGACAACTGCCTTTTTATTTGTGGTGGGGTGAGGTATTTCCATACCTACCTCTTTGTGACTATCTTTTGTATATATATTGGGTTTTTGTATTTTGAATTGTGTGTTGATTCGATCTTGTGGTGTTTGAGCTTGTGGCTCCTTTCTATGAATGAAAATGGTTTTTGACTCGTCCAAAATATTTTGCCACCTCTTGTTGTGTGTGAATGTGGTTGTTCTTGTGCAAATTTGAGTATCAGTTATGATCAATATCGATGACTTGAATAGTGCTCTTAATCGAACAAAAATGAATGCGCGGCTACAATGAGGCCAAATGAAGTTGCATAGACAATATGTGGACTTTTTGCATCTCGTTGTGACTAGCCAATTATCGAACGGAGTCTCTTCTGATTAACATTGCACACTAGCGAAAGTGTGGAGTCTCATTTATAATATTGGTGCCAATGCCTTGTGTGATGAGCTTACCATTAACCTTGTATGATGACACCTAGAATTTTCCCTGTTGGTCCGGTTAACTAAGTGCTGCAAGCTCTTGAAATGATCTTAGGCAATAATTTTGAAGAGTGAAACAATTTGACATTATACCTCTTTTGTGGCCAACCTTGTGAGATATGAGAACCTTACTTGAACCCCCTTTGAGCCTTATCCTTTTCTTGGAAGAAACTTGAACAAATATCACCCATCTTTATCCATTCACCTATAACTCTCATGAAGTGTGGTTTGTTAGAATAGCCAACTTAAGCCGAAAGTCTAAGTTAAGGGTGTGGTGAAAAGAGAAGGTAAATCAAGTAGTGTGAAGAAGTCCCCTTGATCCATGGTCTTGAAAAATATGGAACCCCTCCATATAAAAAAAAGGAGAGAAAGAAAAGAAGAAAGCAAAAGAAAAAGAATTAAAAAGTTGCGAAATAAAGTTGTGAAAGTTGCAAAAGAAATGGGGTGTCCGGTCTTCCATTGGAAATTGAATAATGGGGTGAATTTTGAGCGTGAGTAAAAATATTGAAGAAAAGTGATGTTCAGGTCACATTTCATGGGGGTAGCAGCCACTAAGCCTAAATGACCATACCTTTATACTTAGCCTGTTACAAGCCTTCTTTTTTTAAAAAAATTTTATTTTTATAATGACCCTTGGGGGGGTCAGGGACTTAGCAGCACCCCCAAGCCTTAACATAAATAAAATTCAAAAAGTACAAGGAGGGGGACATAAGCCTAACTCCGATCCTATGGTGGTTCAGTAGTCGACCTACCTACTAAGGCTGGTCAATTCTTCCCCATACTAGAATAGGTAAACCTAGAGCTAAGCATCTAATGAGAGGACTCATCTCAATACAAAGATACTAGGAGAACATAAATAGGGGAGACTCTCCCCTTACAAAGGAAAGACTAAAAGAAACAAGAGCCTATTCAAAACAACTATACCTAACTAAGACATAGTCCAGTTGAAAAGGATATTGACTAAAAACACAAAAAAGAACACGTCAAGGAGGTTTTTTAATCCTTTTCAACTTCTTTCTTCTGAGACTTTGAACTCCCATTTTCTTGAGAATATAGCTTCCTCTAGCTGCATTTGGCAATTGGTTGTGATTGTAGTAGTGTTAAATGATATCTTGTCTGTGACTTTGTTTGGATAGGAAATCTGTTGTACTGTTGGCCTCTCTGTATGTATGAAAACATTGGAAGAATTCACATTGGTTAACAAGGTTTTGGAGCTCCTGTACAAACCTTTGAATCCTCCAAGGTGGAATAGAAGTCTGCAGTAACCATCTAGTTAAGAGCTCTGAGTCCACTTCTAGAATAATGTTGTTGTACCCATGTTGAATGCACCACTTTAGACCATAGCTGGCAGCTTGTACTTCTGCCTGATTATTGGTCCCTTCACCAAGAGGTATAGTGAATGCATAAATGATATCTCCATGCTCATCTCGTAGAATGCCTCCCCCTCCAATCTTCCCAGGATTGTGCAATGCACTACTATCAGTGTTAAGTTTATACCTATTACGAGGAGGTGTTTTCCATATTACCGAAGTGACTTTTACATCATGCTTACAACTTTCGATTATGTCCACCACTTCTGGCCATTTTAGAGGCCACTGGATGTATAGAAATGCAGTGTTGAGCATATGAAGAATGTCTTTGAGGACCATGAACTTGACTCTGCTGATGCTGGACTTCTTGTTTCCATACTTGGCTGAGCATCTGTTCTTCCACAAGTTCCAGCAAACCACTATGGGAAGTGTTTGAATAAGGGTCTTGTGTGCTTCATTTTTCCCTTGAATATCACTCCAACTCAATAAGTAGTTGCTCAAAGGGGTCTGCTGGAAAGTAACACCCATAGTACTTGAAAAGAATTTCCAGATATGAGCTGCAAAATGTCCTTGAATGAAGATGTGATCCACATCATCCCACCCTTGTTGAATACAACAGAAACACTTCACAGGTTCCACCCCAAAGGTTGCTAATTTTTCATTGGTTGGCAATTTATTTCTTACTGCTCTCCATACAAGAAAGGACATCTTGAAGGGGATATTCTTATGCCAAATTTGTGAATTGATCACTTCAGTATTCTTCCTTTGTCTGCAAATTTCCCAAGCTGAAGCACATGAGAAAATTCCAGAATCATTAGGCTTCCAGACTGCTGTGTCTTGCACTCCTTGTTGGTATTGAAAATTAGTACTCAAAATGTGAGCAGTGGTGGAACCTGTTGTCTCAGCTTTCTTTCATTCCGTTTTCCATTGACAAGAAAATGACCAATAGTGGCATTATTAAGGCTGGAAATATTAGTGGTATAATTAGCTAGAGCACCCCCCATTAGCCAATCATCCCACCAAAAAGAACAACTTCCAGAATTAATTTTCCAAGTGATGTGATCCTCCACTTTGTTCTTATTCTTCATCATATATCTCCACACTAGAGATTGACCATTAGCCAACTTCCTTGTAACTGGATTGGCTCTCTGGCAATATTTGGATTTAAGGAATTGAGCCCATAGAGAAGATTTAGCCCTGAAATTCCACCATTGTTTATACTGTAGGGAAGTACATATATCTATGAGCCTTTTGATCCCCACACCTCCTTCTGCACAAGGCAAGCTCATGGTTTCAAGTGATGCCCAATGGTACTTCCTTTTGTCCTGATCTCTTCCCCAGAAAAAATCTGCAATAATAGACTCTATGTGTTTGATAGTAGTACTCGGAGGTGATACTGCAGCCATTGTGTGGATAGGTATGGACTGCAAAGCATGCTTGACCATAGTGATTTTGCCTCCATAGTTGAGTATCCTTGCCTGCCATCCACAGATCTTTTTGGAGACTTTCTCAACTAGTTGGGAATAGTATATGATCCTTTGCCTACCAATATAGAGGGGGCATCCGAGATAGGTGATTGGACTGTCTTTTTGAGAAAAACCTGTGACCTCCTAGATGTTATTGATGATGTCTTGGGAGGTGTTAGCTGGAACCATAAAGTGGCTTTTCTCTTTGTTAATAAGTTGATCAGAAGTATGTTCATAATCCTCCAAAGTGTTCATAATGAGCTTCATAGAGTGTCTATCAGTTGAAGTAAAAATAATCACATCATCTGCAAAACTTAAGTGGTTGATCTGGGGACCTTTGGGCTCCATTTTAAAACCTTTATACATTGGATTCTGATGAATAAGGTTAAGCATTCTTGAAAGAACCTCCGCACCTAAAATAAATAGGGCCGGAGATAAAGGGTCACCTTGCTTAAGGCCTCTAGTTGAATGGAAAAAACCATGTCTGTGGCCATTAATAATGATTGAGTACCAATTGTTGCTCATGATTCTCCAAACCATGTCAATGAAGAACTCCCCAAAGCCTAGTCTCCTCAACACCAGACAAGTAAATGACCAAGACACTCTGTCATATGCCTTGGTCATGTCCAGTTTGATCACAACATTGTCTCCCACTTTGGGCCTCTTAATGCCATGTGTGATTTCTTGTGCAAGCATGATGTTTTCTGTAATGCTCCTCCCCTTAACAAACCCTGATTGATTATCTAAGATGAGTAGTGGAATAATATCAACTAGTCTCATGCTTAAGAGTTTGGAGATGATTTTATTTGAGAAGTTGCTGAGACTAATAGGCCTGAGGTCCGTGAATCTGTTAGGCTGTTCAGTTTTGGGAAGCAAAACTAAGCATACATGTGACATAAACTTAGGCATAATATGACCACAAAAGAAGGACTGCACAGCTGCTAGCAGATCTTCTTTAATGATGTTCCAGCATGCATGGTAGAATTTGCCCCCTATACCATCTGGACTAGTTGCTGAGTTTGGGTTCATGGCAGACACCACCTGTCTTAGTTCCTCCAATGTAGGCATTTCCTGCAGCTTCTGGTTTTGTTCAGGAGTAACTAATGTAGGCAAGTGTTGGAGAATTCTTTCATCAATTCTACACTTCTGACCAGTAAACATTCCCTGAAAATATTCACAAGCTGCTTGTGCAATCTGGTCATCACCTTGTATCCACACATCATTGCCAGTACAAATTTTATGCAGAAGTAATCTTTTTCTTCTTCCCCTCATCAAAGCATGGAAATATTTGGTGTTGGCATCCCCTTCCTTAAACCATTGAAGTTGAGTCTTCTGTTTAAGAATAGATTCCTCCAGCTTCAAAAATCTAATATAGTTGGCATTCATGAGATGTAACTGTTGTCTAAGAGCTTCAGTGTTATTTGTAAGTAATTCCTCCTCTGCTTTTCTGATCATCTCTTCAAACTCTTTCACTTTAGCATAGATATCTCCATATTCTTTCTTTGACCAGTTGCTAAGTGTGGAGGTTAACCTCTTTATTTTCTGATGCAATTGCCACATAGGATTACCAGTGACCTCCCTATCCCAGCACTTTTGAACAGTCTCCATAAAGTTAGCATTGTCAACCCAACAATGTAAGAACTTGAAATACTTGGTATGACTTTCATTTTGTCTAACCATCAACAGGGGACTGTGATCAGAGCCAACAGAGGATAGATGTTCAATAGTAGTTTGAGGCATAACCTCTAGCCATTTATCATTAACCATGGACCTATCCAACCTCTTCCATACTCTAGCCTGCGCAGCCCTTTGATTACACCATGTGAAAAGAAGCCCTGAATATCCAAGGTCAATCAGGCCACAAGCTTCTATCACACTGATAAACTCAAAGCTCTTGTTCATGTTGTAAGGCATTCCCCCAAGCTTTTCCTCTATATTTGTGATAACATTGAAGTCTCCAATGGTACACCAAGGGATATCCATGTTAGCAAAATGTAAAAGTCTATCCCACAGAGGCCTCCTCATATGTTCCTTACATTTAGCATAAATAAATGACATCATGAACCCCTCAGTAAGATCAGAATGCTTGAATTCTCCTGTGATATGTTGCTCATTATTCTCATGAATATTACCAGTGATTTCATTAGACCAAAGAAGCCAGATTTTCCCATTAGGATTACTAACTGCATGGTCCATTTGAAGTTGAATTCTCACAGTGTTGAGTTGAGAATTGTCTGCAAAGGGTTCAAGAATGGCAATCATAGATAACTGATGCATCTTCTTGAGTGTTTGAAGTCTTTCCAAAGAACTTTGGGTATTGATACTCCTATAATTCCAGCAAATGGCATGTTACAAGCCTTGAAAAGACCTTTCTGATCTTGAGCAAGCTGAAACGAATGTTGATTGGAAAATAAGGGCAAACCTATGGGTGAAGTCATGCATGTGTTCATCTTTGTGAGTATGAGAGTTGTATGTGATTCTGAAGCTATAAGTTGTTGAAGAATTGTGTGTGAATATGGAATCATCTTTGTTGTGAGGGCATTTGAGTACCTTTGTTGAGCTTGAACTTGCATTTGAAGCAAGTATTGTGAACTTGAGCATATTTGATAATGATGAGTCACAACTTGAATCTTTGATGCACAATGGATCCTTGCATAAGTAAGTTGAGTCTTGTTGTGTGCATTCATGACTGAGTCTTTTGTAGTACTGTTTGAGACATCCTTTTGAACTGCTGAACTTGAGTTTTACTTGAGAACAAGCAAAAGTTTAATTTGGGGGTGTTGATGAGTCCTTGATTTGGACTCATTTAGGGCATTGTTTATATAGATTTAGTGACCTCAAATGCTTATTTTGTGCCAATAATTGATGTTAAATCCTTGATTTTCAGGAATATGGATTGAGGAACAAAGCAAGGACACTAACAGACAAAAAGGAAGAAAACAGGCTAAAGAAATGAAGATGGGTGAGCATGAGGATCGCCAAGAGCACTCGGTGTGTCGCCGAGTGGCTCATCAGACCGCCTAAAGTTCTAGTGTGCCAAGCCTTGAAGGGAAGAACCAAGTTGCGATGAAAAGGAGTAGTCGGCAGATCGCCGAGTGATTCCACAAAGCCAAGATAGATCTCCCAAAGTTACAGACCTTGAGGATGCTAAATGTCAAGGCGGAAGAGGGATGGCAGAGATCAAAGGGCGGCAAGCTGAGTGGTTTAGCGAGCCTAACTTACTTCGTTGAATGAGCTTTCGTAGCTTATTTACGGTGACTATAAATATGTTTTTGAACATTTAGTTTAGTATCAATTACTCTTTAGAACAATCTATTCTTAAGTTTTGAACATCTTGAGACAGTTTTCTCTAGTTTTCCTTAGCTTTAAAGGATTAAAGAAATTCACTTTTGAGAAATTAGAAGTGGGTCTTGGAGGTTCATCAAATTGGAGCATTGTAAGGATGAAATCACTTTTACCCAGTCGATGGATAATAATTTGGTAACGGTTTTTACCTTTTTATCATGTCTAGCTAAACCCCCAATTCTTGGGGTGTGATTATGGGCTGATTTAGCTTATGAGTATTGTAATTGTTAGTTTAAATGCTATTTAAAAGCGAGTTCAATCATTAATTGTGGTTTAACTTAGGAATTGTAGTTGCAAATGCAGTTCTATGTTTGGATTTTTGGCTTGCGAGAGAGAGAGAGGTTTTAGAACTAAGGTTTTGATTGATGGTTTGTGGTTATTGGGTTGACCTAGGTTCAGCTCGAGAGAGTGAATCCTAAACCCAATCCCACACATTCAGCTCAAGAGAGTGAATCGATTAAGGTGTGGGCTGCTTTTATTTTGCATGTTTGTTGATGTTCGAGAGAAATCACTTAATTCGGGGTAAATTGTTTTAGAGAAAATTTACCTCCTCTATAGCCTCGCCTACTCACTAATATCTAGTTATTTACTAATAGTTGTCATTACCCATATGTCTATACTAGCCAATAATCGATCACATCCCAAGAACCTGTCTCATTATTGTTATTTTGTATTGTTTGTGACTGTTTGTAGTTGATAATTAAAACCAAAACCCCTATTTGACATTCTTGTCACCCCTTAATTTGAATGATGTCTTTATTCGATAATTCCTATTCCTATGACTGATTTGACCATGTTCATACTTCCCAATTTATTCAAAAACACGTACCGCTCCTTGTGGGATTCGACCCCAACTCATTTAGTTAGGTTTTATACAGATTTACGATCGTTGAACACCTAGAATTGGAGTAGTTGTGCTTGAAACGTTAAATCAAAAGGCTTCATAGACAGTTAGATAGTGTTAGTTCATAAGTCTTTCCATTTTCATTCAATTATGTTGAGACTTGAGTTACCACTTTAGCTAGTTGAATGTCGGGGTGTGACAATACAGGTGCCACTAAGATGTACCGTGATCTACGGGAAGTCTTTTGGTGGAACGGCATGAAGAGGGACATAGCAGACTTTGTGGCTAAGTGTCCTAACTATCAACAGGTTAAGGTAGAACATTAGAAACCAAGAGGTATGACTCAAGAGATTCACATTCCTACATGGAAGTGGGAAGTGATAAACATGGACTTCATTACAGGTTTACCTCGTACTCGCAGACAGCATGACTCCATTTGGGTAATAGTAGACAGAGTTACTAAGTCCGCTCACTTCTTGGTTGTCAAGACTACAGATTCAGCGGAGGACTACACCAAACTCTTCATCAATGATAGTGGACAGGTTACATAGGTGTTCCCTTTTCTAACATCTCACATAGAGTCCTCAGTTTACCTCTCATTTCTGGAAATAATTTTAGAAAGGTCTTGGTACTCACGTAAATATCAATACAACATTTCATCCACAGACGGATGGTCAGGGAAAGCGTACCATTCAAACATAATAGGACATGTTGAGAGCTTGTGTGATCGATTTTAAAGGTAGTTGGGTTGATCACCTACCACTCATAGAGCTCGCCTATAATAATAGCCTCCATTCCAGTATTCAGATGGCCTCTTAT
Source organism: Solanum verrucosum (assembly GCF_900185275.1). NCBI lineage: Eukaryota > Viridiplantae > Streptophyta > Magnoliopsida > Solanales > Solanaceae > Solanum > Solanum verrucosum. The sequence continues at coordinate 549,741 of NW_026020258.1, forward strand.
GAGGCACTATATGGGCATAGATACAGGTCCCCGATTGGTTGGTTTGAAGTAGGTGAAGTATCCTTGATTGGGCCAGATTCGGTTCATGAGGCTATGGAGAAAGTTCAGCTCATCAGAGATAGACTAAAAATAGCTCAGAGTCATCAGAAATCCAATGTAGATGTAAAGGACAAGGGACTTAGAGTTCAAAATTGATGATTGGGTATTCCTAAAGGTGTCACCTATAAAGGGAGTGATAAGATTTTGCAAGAAAGGGAAGCTAGATGTAGGTCCTTACAAAATTCTTAAAAGGGTTGGTAATGTGCTTTATGAGTTAGAGTTACCAGTAGAACTAGCAGCGGTTCATCCAGTATTTCATATTTCCTTGTTGAAGAAGTGTGTGGGTGATTCGGCATCAATAGTACCATTAGAGACTGTGGTTGTGAAGGATAGTCTCACTTATGAAGAGGTGATAGTTAAAATTCTTGACTATCAAGTTCGTAGGTTGAGAAATAAGGAAGTCGCTTTAGTGAAGGTTTTGTGGAGGAGTCTGTCCGTAGAGGGAACTACTTGGGAAGCAGAAGCAGCCATGATGGCCAAGTATCCTCACCTCTTTCCTTTCGATTCCGTTTCAGCTTAAGGTAATAGTTCTTCTCCGTCTCTCAGTTTACTCTTGTGTAATTCATCCTCAGTATCTTGTTCCCTAAATTATTCTTGCATATATGCATGTTCTTGGAACTCAGTTCAGTTAGATATCAATTTCTAGTACTTACTGGTAGGGATTAAAGCTCATTCCCTCCATACTCAGCTTGTTTAGACTTCATTCGAGGACGAATGTTCCCAAGGGGGAGACAATGTAACACCTCTAATCTCAAGATGAAGAAAATCCTAGTTTACAGAAAACTAGTGCCAGTACCAACGGAACCACCCACGGACCACAGGTAGAACCACGACTATAGGTGGGGTTCCGTCGTTAAGGTCCAAATTTTTATGGTCTCTGATCGCACCCACGGTCGACCAGTAGGTCTTTGGTTAAACCTACGGACCGTAGGTCTGTGGTTGGACCTACGGACCGTAAGTGTGGGTCACCAGCTATTTAGATCCATGGAAATAGAAATGATCACTTTTTTCATTCAGGCACAAGAACTAGAATATTATGAATGAATGCACACAATGGGTGAAAAATATTTTACTGAAGTGATCAAAGAAGAGACATGATAGAAGATGGCATGAAGAGTGAAAGAATTAAAAGTCTAGAATCTTTACAATCTACCAGTAAGGCCCTCCAAACTGGTGGTCTTCGATGTGGAAAGAAAAAAAAAGAACTTACTACGGTAATGGATCTGGGAGGTACTTCATATCCCCATCAACATCGTGCTCCCCATTGACAATACCTCCAATATCCCCACGTTCATACTATCAAGCTCCATCATCTTAGCAACCTTATCCATCACAATTTTCATACCCTGTCTACCACACATAACCAACATATCAAGCTCCACGACCACCAACATATCAAGCCGAACCACCAAACTTTTATTATCAAAACAATCCATCTACACCACGTCCAAATAGACCTTCCCGCAATATTACACCATTGGGGGAGCCACTGAGTGTGGTGTTTGAAAGGTTGCAATCATCAGGCTTATTGTATCCCGTGGAAGGTAGAATTCCAGATCCATTGCTAAGAAGTTTTGATCCCTCTAAAACATGCGCATACCATTCAGGGGTTAAAGGACATTCCACTAATCATTGTTATGTGTTGAAACATAAGGTTGAAATCTCATTGAGATGAAACAAATCATAGTCAAGCAACCGACACCAAATGTGAACAACAATTCACTCCCGAACCATAATGGTGCCTCAGTGAATATGATTGGAGTAGATGAGGGTGACGATGATTTAACCAAGTTTATAGTGCCTGTGGAGAGCGTAGAAAAGTATACTCTTGTGGTTGTTTCTTCTCCTACTATAATGGTAAGAGTTGTTGCACCTATTGAGATATTAGGAGCACCAAGTCAGTTGCATGTGTATGATACTAAGGCCGTACCGTGGAATTATCAACAAGTTGTGATGGAATGTCGAGGAAAGGAAACGGTCCCTGATAAGACAAAGACTTCAGGAATGGCAAGGTCTGGGAGGTGACGCCGGAGGAACTCGCTAGACTAAGGCAAAGCAAAGAGACCAATGTGCCTCCCAAAAGAGTTGCGACAGAAGCTAAGGTAGAGGATTTTAAAAAAAAAATTAAGGCAAGTGAATACTCAGTTGTGGATCGGTTGAAGAAGACCAATGCCCAGATTCCAATTCTCTCTTTTTCGTGGAGTTTATATGTACATAGAAATGCACTACTACAGATTTTGAGTGGAGCATATACTCCAAGTGAAACAACGAGTGGGGTGTTGGCTGGAATGAAAGAGCGCATGATTGACAGTCATCGAATCAGCTTTGATAATGAAGAACTACCACTAGAAGGATGTGCTCACAACAAAGCACTACATATAATTGTTAAATGTCTCAACCTGTTTGTATCTAATGTGTTGATTAATGGTGGCTCCGAACTTAACATTTGTCCATTTTCAACTCTAAAAAAGCTAAGATATGATACCAGTGAGCTCAAGACAAGTGATATAAATATTCGAGCTTTTGACGGGGCCAAGAGAAGTCCAATTGGAGAAATAGAGTTGAATGTATTGATTGGGCCAATCGAGTTTGTCATGGATTTTGAGTACTTGATATATCTACGACATACAACATGTTGTTAGGACGATTGTAGATCCATCTTGCTGGAGTTGTGCCATCTACTTTGCATCAGACTGTTAAATTTGAATGGGATCAACAGCTTATATGTATACATGGAGAATGTGACATATATATATCGAGATTAATATATTTCATTCATTGAGGCAACATGAGGGTTTGATGGAGCAACATACCATGCATGGGAAATTGTTGGTGCTACCAGCGTGTGTGAAGAGAGTCAAGTCGAGGAATCAAAATTGTCATGTGCCGAATCATGGTTTTGAAAGAGATGCTGAGATATGGGTACCAACCCGGACTTGGGCTAGGGAAGACATTGAATGGAGGGGTCGAGCATGTGGCCCTATCTAAAAATCACTTTACATTTGGTTTTGGATATGAACCAACTGATGAGGGAGTTAAGGAGGCACGTGCAAAAAAAAAAGGAAAAGGGATTTTCTTGCCAATACCCATTCCTACCATTGATCAAAAGTTTTTCAAAACTTGTCATCGCCAAAACTTTAGACTTGTCCGCTGAGATTGCTTATGATGATATTGTCAATGGGATTAAGAGTTTGGTCTTGGAAGATAAAGATGATCATCTTGTGGTAATTGAATATATTGCTTAAACACCGACTGTGTTGATTTTCGAACCTGGATCTGAGTTGAAGAATTGGATTTTCATCTCAGCCCCGATTTGCTGGGAGTTTCAGTAGTTTAAGTAATTCTTTTTTTTGTTAATGGTTGGAGGCATGAGCTAGAACCTTTTTTTGTAATGTTCGCTTCTATATTTTGTTACAATCTTTATATTAATATTTCTTTTCTAGTAAAGAACTATGATTGACCTGACTTTCTTGGATACATAGGCAACCCACATCGGGTTCGGTCCCTTTATATTAAAATCTAACGAAGTCCTTATTTTGTATGCATGAACTACGTGCGGCCTGATTACCTTTTGGATACATAGGCAACCCATATCGGATTCGTTCCCTTTATTTTAAAAATTATAAAAGCTCTCATATTATATTTTTATGAACTACATTTGGTTTGATTCCTATTGGATATGTAGTCAATCCGAGAAGGATTTCGTGTCTTTGATTTGTCTAATCATGTTCTTTTCCATTTTTTTCAAATTTAAGTATCCTAGTATCAAAGATTGGGGCAGAATTTGTTTTTTTTTAAATTGCTTAAATTATTCTTATAAAGCTTTTATCATTATATCTTATCTTCTAATGTTTAGAACCAAGCGCCTCGAAACTGGGGTAAATTCTCTTGAGTCGACTTTATTTTTTCTTTAGTCTTTAAAGCTTTCTCTTTTTTTGTATCAATCAGCTATCCTCAGTACTTGAAACTGGGGAAAATTTCCTAGAAGCAACATTGATATTTTCGGCATTTCATAATTTCAAATTAGAGTATTCAGAATCATTTAATTCTTTAAAACATATGTTTGAGGTCGTCTAGATCTTTCAAATATAGATTTTTATATTACTTACTACTGAAACTCATTGGCTAATAATAAGTATTCAGTGGGATATCAAAGTATTTGGACGCATCAAGACAAGAATCCGCTCAAGGAACAAGTTCTCCAAAAGCATAAGTCAACCCGTTTTCTTTTAAACTCATAATTTTTCTTTGATGAGTTAGGTTCAAATTGATATGCACATTATGGATGTGATGGGGCATTTAACTTCTCCTTTAAGGAAAATGATGACATATATTTGGCATATATTCAAATTATAATACTGGACATTGATTCTTGAGCATGGATTATGAGTTTCAATTTCATTAATCTTATAAGCATTTTATACATACTCATTTTATTCAAATTCTCTAACAAATTATCTTAGTATGTAGTATCCATGAAATGACAGGATATTATTGGATGTGATCGTGGATTCATCTCAAACTCTTTTAAGGTTGTGAGTATAATTTCTCTCAGATTCAATTATTTTTGAATTTTTACCGCTAACGCTTGTCTTTAGGTTATGGAATTTTCTAACGGATCATGGACATAAATCTAATCTTCTTCAAATCTAATACGAATGTGGACACATAACATGAACTTAGCCCTCTTTATAAGAGGGCGTGGGATGAAATTGTATTTCTTCATCAATTTTTTTGTGGATGTAGACATTGACTTGAAAAACAATATATCAACATGGACATAAATTTGCGAGCACGTACGTGTCTCTTGGAGTTAGAATTAATTGGCAGTGGATATGAATTTATACTTTTACGTCAAAGATTTTGTGGATATAATAGTAAATTTCCTCTATTTCATCTTATTTGATTATGTTTCTTTATCATTAACAATTGTTTTTAGCTTGTGGCTGTTCGAAAAATGACAAGATCAAAGTTGGAATCACACTTCAACTCGTGGATCGTAATCTAAGTAGTGAACTAGGGCAATTATTGAAGTTTGAGTAAAGCTCGTCAACAAGAGGTTGAAGATCTACTCCCAAACTACATTTCTACAAATGGATGTGTAGGTAATTCAAATCCACTCAAATCTAAATCGTGCTTATTTTTTGAGCCATCAACTCCTTAACTTCCTTCTTCACATAGTCTGATATCACCTTTATTTGACACTGGGGCAGTTTATAAAATCATAGTCAATCTAAATTTTTACCTTTCGAACTGCACGTGACCCAATTCTCGTGAAACCCAAGATATGTAGGCACTCAAAACTAGAGTTTGGTCATAATCCTCAATCTATTTCATATAAGTCTCTTAATTTTTCCAAATCTTCTACCTCATAACCAGTCCAGTAGCATACCTCCTCAAACCCCTTCTAAGGTTGTATTTGTTGATCAGGACAAAATTGGTTATTACATCAACTTCTTTGACCGAAATTTTTTTCATCCTTTTCGGTCAAAGAGGGGCAAGCGGTTGACACCCAATTTTGTCCCACCCCTTCTCTAATTTATTTCTTTGCGCTTCCTAGTCATTAATAATCTACTTTTAGTCATTGTTATATTTTTTACTATATTGTACCGTTACTTTTCATATATATATATATATATATATAATATTACTCGTGTTATCGATATTATTCTTTTAGTTGCGTTATCTATCACTGTTACTCTATTCCATTGTCATTTTAGTGTCATTAGTATTGTTATCGTCATTTGTTCTAATTACAACGATTATACTTAGCTATTATTACTTTTACAAATATTTTATCGTCGTAATTTTAGTGTGTTAATATATGTATATGTATTGATCAAATAATTAAGATAAGTAAGCCAAGAGAAATTATTTTTAGAAGGAAATGCCTTGAAAATTCATTTAAATAAGGCCCAAACAAGACCAAATTTCAACCCCCTTTTTATATGGAAGTTTGCTCAAATGAGCCCCCCAAATCAGAAATGTGCTCAGCCCATATTTAATGTCAAATTTGTCCAAAATATAGCCCATTTTCGCTACAATACAGCAGCCCACAACCCTTTCTTTTATCCCAAATAACATTTAGAGGCTAGGTTCCTCTAAGTGCTGCACCCACTCGTTCTTTTTCCTCTTCAGGCGAAACTTTCTAACACTTTTTCCACTTAAAAGACACTTCCCTCACCATTTTTTGCAAACCTTTGAAGTCATAGATGTGTCGCTCGTTCTTTTTCCTCTTCATTAGAAACTTTCTAACACTTTTGCCACTTAACAGATGCTTCCCTCACCATTTTGTGCAAACCTTGGAAGTCATAGACGTGTCTCTATCTTCTCTTTCCCACTTTCATGCTTCAAGGATCTCCATATGAAAAGCATAGTCAAAGTTATACTATTTCCAACGAAGTCACATGAAGAAAGATGAAATTTCTCAATACCTTCTCTGGCACAATCTTGATTATCTTGAAGTAAGCATTTTGAATTTCAAATAGCTTCAAATCCCGCTCAAATCAAGCCTACTTTCATCTATAAAACACCTTTGTTTATTGAGGAAAGGACGAAGTTTTAGACTATAAAAAAAACCCATTTTTCTCTTACTCTTGTATCTCAACTTATACAAGTTATAATCTCGTTTTATTGTCGGTAAAAGAGTTTTGGATCTAAGACCTAAAACGCTCTAGTCACTGCCCCGTGGAAGGACGTTCGAAATCATGAGGAGTCTTAAATGAGACTCAACTTCGTCTCTAGACCTCAGGCATGCAACACAATAGTTCAATACCTCTATCGTCTCCTCACAATACTTTGGAATTGAAAAGAAGTTGGAGAACTAGAGGACTTGCATTCATTTCTTTATTGGTTTCTCTCTTTCTCTTGAAGGACAAAAGGGAACTCACAATCTGCATATGTTCCTTTACTCATATACTTTTGTCCATACATATTTGTTTGTGATTGATCAACTACCTTTTTTTTATTATTTATGATTATTTGTTGAATTTATTGTGATGTCATAGAATATTTGAGCCTTTAGAGGGGTAATTGAGACGTTATTTTAAACCTTAAGAGTTAATCTTTTTTTTTCGTAATCTTTTCTTTAGTTCACTTTTTGAGTTGTCCCTTTTATATTGTTTCATTATTTAAGCACTTTTTGGACAATGTGATATTGACACTCTTTCAATTTGACACAATCTTTTGTTTATTTTTTAAAAAAGAAAAAATCTATTTAAATATATTTATTAATAAAATGACCTTTTTCTGAAGCAAATTCCTAATTGAGGGGGATTATTTTCTTTAAGAAAATTTCAACTTGAAGTTTAGTTTATTTGTTAATTATCATCAAAACCAGTTTTTAAACTCAAGCTCTCTTAACTTTTTTCAATGGAGTCACTGTTGTCTCCAAATTTTGACTAATACTAATTTTGTACTAAGATGTACTTCTCATATTAGGATATATCATATACTTTAAATACTAGCTTTTTTATATACTTATATTAACTTTTATTTTATATCTTATAAGATTTCTTTTTAATCAACTTAAGTTTGATCGGTTAATCATTTTTAATGGATCTTAAAGGATGTCTTACCCCTTTTCTATAGGATTAATTGAACTCTTATCTTAGAATCTCTAATTGGTTATATAGACCTTTAAAACGGTGTTTAAATATTATAAATTTTAGGTGCCCTAACTCAACCCTTTAATAGTTAGGTGGCAAATCCTTAAATAAGTTAATTAATTTAGGAATCACCAATATGTTGTACACTAATTTGACCTCTGTTAAAATGGCATATAACATGACTTCCTACGGTCCGTAGGTTGAACTCGTAAAACCTACTTCAGTCAATTTTCAGCATTTTTCTTTACTCTCCAACTTCTGAGATGTTACACCATATTAATCATCTCCCACTTTCATCCCGGAAGAGCTATGTTCTAAGCCACACCACATGGCCTGTGGTGTTCAACCCTTTACTTGCTGGAAATTTGGGCAATTAGCAATAAAATTTGCAGTACACCTCTTCATACTATTCCACTAATAGACTTCTCTCAAGCCATGGTATATCTTTGTGGAACCCAGATGGATCGACTATCTGCAACTATGGGCTTTTGCCATGATCCTCTCTTGGAGGTCATCCACCTTTGGAACATACAATCTATCTGGATATCTCAACACACCGTATCCCTCTTGTTCAAAAGTCATCACCTTTTGCTTATGAACATTTACCTTTAGCTCAACTAAGATGGGGTCTTTGTCTTGCTTCTCATTCACTTCTTACACTAATGAGATTCAGCCCCATTCATCACAATAACTCCACCTTTACTAGAATCTAACAAACAGACTCCCAAACGTGCAAGTCTGTAAACTTACTTAGCCATCTCTTTCTTGGCTTCCTCGACATGAGCAGTACTCCCTATGGATAACATTCTCAAGGCATCAACAACAATGTTAGCCTTACCTGGATGATAGAGGATACTCATGTCGTAACCCTTGAGTAACTCTAACCACCTCCTTTGTCTGAGATTAAACTCTTCTAACTGAAAACATGCTTGAGACTCATGTGGTTGGTGAGAACATCCACATGAACTCCATAGAGATAGTGACGTCATATCCTAAGAGAAAAAATTACTATTTCCAACTCGAGATCATGAGTCGGGTAGTTCCTCTCGTAAATCTTAAGTTTCCCGGAGGTATAGGCTATACCTTACCATTCTTCATCAATACACAACCAAGACCCACTCTGGATGCATCACAATAGATGACAAAACCTTTTATACCCTCTGGTAGGGTCAACGCTGGAGTAGTAAATAACCGAGTTTTCAATTTTTGAAAGCTTTTCTCATAAGCTTCAGAACATTAAAACCTAGCTGTCTTCTGAGTCAACAAGGATGAAATAGATGAAAATTCCTCGATGAACTTTTTGTAGTAACCTGTCAAACCTAAGAAACTTCTTATATCAATTGGGGTGGGTTGGGGCAATTCTGCACTACCTCAATCTTTAGAGTGTCGACTCGAATTCCTTTACTATGTGGCCTAAGAATGCCATAGATTCAAGCCAAAATTCACACTTTAAAAACTTGGCATAAAGCTACTGATCCTTGAGAGTTTGAAGGACTATTTTGAGATGACTGACATGATTCTCCTCATTCCTCGAGTAGATCAGGATGTCATCAATGAACACAATAACAAACATGTCGAGATACTGCTTAAATACTTTGTTCATGAGATCCATAAATGTTGCAGGAGAATTAGTCAAACCAAATAACATAACAAGGAACTCAAAATGACCATAATGAGTCCTGAAAGTTGTCTTCATGATGTCACTTTTGATTACCTTCAACTGATGATAGCTGGATCTGAGGTCTATCTTAGAGAAGCAAGTGGCACCCTGAAGTTGGTCAAAAAGATTATCAATCCAAGAAAAGAGATACTTGTACTTTATGGTGACGAATGGTAATCAATACACATCCTTAGGGAATCATCTTTCTTTCGCACGAATAAGACCAGAGTGCCCCCACAGTGAGATATTTGGTCAGATGAAACCCTTATCAAGGAGATATTTTAACTCAGTTGGAGCCATTCTATTTGGCGGAATAGAGATGGGTCGAGTATTTGGAAGGATGTCAATTCCAAAATCTATATCTCTTTAAGGAGGGACTCTGGGAAGATCATCGGGAAAGACTTTAGGAAACTCATTTATGACTGGAACTGACTCAAGAGATGGTGTCTTAACATTAGATTCATTAACTCAGACTCAGTGATAGACGCACGCCTTAGAGACTATTTTTTTGTCCTTTAGGTATGAGATGAAACAACCCTTAGGCACTACTGGATTACTTTTCCATTCTATGACTGGCACATTAGGAAACTAAAACTTGGCTACTCGAGTCTTATAATCGATTGAGGCATAACAAGAATAAAGTCAATTCATTCCTAAAATGACTTCAAAATCCACCATGTCTAATTTAACTAAATCAGCCATCATGTTTTTATGATAGATAGAGATGGTACAATTTTGATAGACTCTTTCTGCTAGAATAAACTATATGATAGGTGTAGATACATTGAAAGATTCAAGCAGTTGTTCGAGACAATTCCCAAACTCCATGGCTCTATAGGGAGTTACAAAAGATAAACTCGCACATGGATCAAGTAAGGTATATACATCAAGAGAAAGGGCCTTAAGCATACCAGTAACAACATCTAAGGAGTTCTCATGATCCTAATGACTGGACAGATGGTTTGAACCTCTAATTGGTCCTGAAGTGGCACCTTTTGTTGTACTCCTACCCTAGTTCTACATCAAGCATTCACTGGAAAAGTGATTCTCTCTTCCACACTTTTAACAAACTGTAACACCCCGAAAAGTTTTAAGCTAAGGCCCGAACTATTCTTTATTTGCACATAAGGTCTTATCAGGTTGTTCTTAAATTGTTCATATTTGTAAAGGTAAACTCTTAAGTATGGGAATGATTTTGGATATCAACTAAGATCACTAGAATCTCCTAGCACAAAGTTGAGTTGAAAGCTTTCTTACCGATTAAGTTTTAATGTAAGATTCTACTTAGGTCACTAGAATATCCTAGAACAAAGTTGAGTTGAAACTTGATATTTCTTATTGTGATAGTGACGGTGTGTTTATTTCATCTAAGGTTATAAATGTGAAGGAAGAAGGAGATAAGGTTTTACGATGAGTAATAAGTCATTTTCCTAGTAATACTACATGATAGTTAAGTTGGTAGAAGTGATGAGAGAATGAAGAATTATTATAAAGGTTAGTGAGTAGGAGTTCATGGAGTGGTTATAGTTCTAGGCTTGAATGCGGTGTTGGTATCATGTGGATATTCGCATGATACATTAGGTGTTTCTTGATATGGGATCAAGGTTAGTTGAAGGTTAGTAGGTAATTTCAAAAGTCAGAAAGATAGTAATAGTAACTCTTTTCCCTTCAATGCTCAGTTTAACAGTCATTCGGGGAGATATTGTAACACCCCGAAAATTTTCAAGCTAAGGACCGAATTATTCTTTATTTGCACATAAGGTTTTGTTGGGTTATTCTTAAATTTCTCACACCTGTAAAGGTAAATTCTTTAGTATTGAAATGATTTTGGATATCAATTAAGGTCACTAGAATCTCCTAGCACAAAGTTGAGTTGAAAGTTTCCTTACCGATTAAGTTTTGATGTAAGATTCTACTTAGGTCAACTTCAAATGACCATATCTCTTAGAATTTAAAGAGTTACATGGACCATAACATATAAAATTAAATATATTTGAATCCTCTTTCCAACGCCACCAATTACGCGTCAATCCAAATTTTGAGTAAAAAGTTATGACCATTTTAGTAACATGATACAGTGCAGTGACGAATTTGCCGACGGGAAAACATTAAAAAGGTTTTTTTTTTGTCTTTTTACCTCTAAGAAAACCTTAAAAGAATTTCTTGACTAATTAAAAACCCAACACAATAATATTTTCATCTCTTAATTCATCATTTCCTTCTCTCTCCAACCCTATGTAACACCTCGAATCCGAAAGAGGGAACCATATAAGATTTCAGCATTTCCATGTGCCATCCACAATGACCAACCATGGCCCGTAGGTTGAACCACGGACCATAGGTGGGTCCGTAGATTGGCCACTTAAAAATTGTCCAGGGTGGGAACCATGACTGGACCTACGGATCGTCAGTAGGTCCACGGTCCGTGGTCCAAGGGTTCGTAGGTCGACCCAAAGTTTCTGACCACCACCCACGGTCCACCAGGATGGGCTGTGGGTCAGACCACGGTCCGCCGACTGGGTCCATCGGTTGGTAGGTCCGTGACAGGTGACAGTTTGTTCAAGGGTAGTTGGGTCTTTTTCTAATAAATTAGTTCATATACTGCGTAGTTTTATCCTTCACTAAGACCCATATATAAGCTTTTTCAACCCCCAAATTAACCCATTCACTTAATTCTTCCAATTTCAAAAAAAAACAAATCTCCTCTCCAAATATTTCTCTCTCTAGAAACTTGAAGAAGAAGAAGAAGATTCAACCTAGGGTTGCAAGTCAAGGTCTCAATTCCTCCATTGATGGCTAGCATTTGGATTCAAGGTATGACAGTTTTCATCCATGGATTCCTTCCATTCATGGATTTCCCAAATTCCTCTATTTCAAAAGGTAGAATTCCCCAATTGAGTTAGAGTTCTCTTCAATTATCATTGGTTCTTTTCATTGTTGATTTTAATGATTGAATTATGATCTCTTATGCATGAATTGATGAAATATGATGATTTCCCCATGAACCCATGTAATCCCCAAGTTTTCAAGTTATGAACCATATAATGTGGGATTTTGATCTTAAAGAAAGAGTTTTATGAAATTGAGCATGTATTGCAAGCATTACATGTATTTATAATGAAATCCATATCTAACCCATGTTTTCTAAGCATTGATGATTGAAAGTGGGATTTGACCCTCAAGAGTTAAATTATGGACTTATGCCATTTCTTATGAAATCTACACAAATGTTTTAAGGGTGCTTTGAGAGTAAAGTACCAATGATGATGTTGTGTTGCGAAAGGATATTCTCATAAACACATACTAGCATGATGTGAAAGGTTTTCTCACATAGAAAGGATTCTTAGGTTGAAAGGCTTTCTCACCTAATGGAATCAAAGAGTAAGAGCTATCCTAGTGAACTAGCTTGGATTGGTTGTCCAAGGGCACCTCCATGGGATTTATTCTTGGCATCGAGTGGATATTGATGATGGGCTGGAAGCTCTCCCATTAGTAGAGGTCGGATTTCTAGAAGCAATCTCAAGAGATGAAAGCTCCCTCTTTAGTAAAGGTCGGGTTTCTAGTAGCAATCTCATTATCCCTTAACTATGTGTCCCCATAGGTTGATTAGCTGGTGGATCAGGTTAAGCTAGAAGTTCATGGTTTTTCCTTGGAAAGTAGGACAACCATTTTTGGTGTGGGAGACACCGAGGGATCATATTATAGCTCACATGGTCTCTATGTCGGTTAAGGCTAATTCCCCACAAGTAATAATGAACTAATGTTACTTCAAGAAGTATCACATATGAGTTCAAAGGTTTTAAGATGAAGTTAGCTTGCATTGACCATGATGTTATGACTTGTGTTTTCTAACTCTTTTATATCAAATTTTAGCTTGGTCAATTGCATGTCATGAAATGAAATGTCCCTTTTAGCATGATTTAAATTTTTTATGCATGGCTATCATGCTTGGTACATTGTTTTGTACTAACGCATTATATTGCCTACGTTTTCTCAAATGTAGGGTCCGGTAATCAGGGTACTCAGTTTCGTGGCTAGAGGTTGCTTTGAGATACTTTCGAGTTTTGGTGAGTCATCATGCTTCGAGGATGGAGTTTTATTGTTTCACTTTCTTTCATGTATTTTCTCTTTTGAAAATGATGTATGCGTTAGGCCCAATTTCATTCTATTGTATTAGATGGCTATGATGAGACAAGTGTTTTAGACTTCCGCTTTTGTTTATAAATATTTTATACTTGAACTATTGTTGTACTCTTATGTTATATTTCTTATGTTATGAGAGCTAAGTTATATCTAGGGGTACCCCTGGGTCGTGACAAACTTGGTAATTAGAGCACAAGGTTTATAATGGTCCTAGGATGTTTCATAAGCCACGTCTACTAGAGTCTTGTTCACGAGTGTGAAGCGCGCCATATTTATGAATGAGAGGCTACAAGATGATTAGGAAACTCCACTTCTTTCATTACTCTTAAGTTGTGCAATAGAGTTTAACTCTATAAGGTATATCTCATAATCCTTATCTTATGTTCTTTAGGATATGGCGACTCGATGAGCTTATAATGTGAGGGAGAATGCGGAACAAAAAGCTCATCCCTAAGCTCCTCAAGTTCTAGTTGATCATTTGGTTGAACAAGTGTTGAATGTGGAGTTTAGGGCTGCTTTTCAAGTGTTGGCTCAAGCCATGACGGTCCAAGCCAATAGGGAGGTAGTGGTTTCCGTGAACCCAACTATGGGTACGGTGGCTTCAAGAGTGAAGGACTTCACAAGGATGAATCCGCTGGAGTTTCATGGTTCCAAAGTTGAGGAAGATCCTCAAGAGTTTATTGATGAGGTCTATAAGGTTTTGCTGATCATGGGAGTGACGCTGGTGGAAAGGGTGGAGTTGGCCGCTTATCAACTAAAAGGTATGGCTCAAATATGGTATAACCAATGGAAGAAAGGGAGACCGAAAGATGTGGGTCCTCTTGATTGGGAGAAGTTTAAGGCCACTTTTCTTAATAGGTTCTTTCCCCTTGAGATGAGGGAAGCCGAGGTGCTTGAGTTCATTAACCTTAGACAATGAAGTATGAGTGTGAGGGGATATGCGCTAAAGTCACTCAATTGTCTAAGTATGTTCCATCTATCGTTGCAGATTCGAGGGCTAAGATAAGTAAGTTAGTTTCAGGTGTGTCTGAAATGGTGGTGAAAGAGTGTCGAACCACCATGCTCATTAATGAGATGGACATCTCTCGTCTCATCGTATATGCATAACAAATTGAGGAGGAAAAACATAAGGAAAATTCTAGGGAGGCAAAAAGGGCTAAGAGCGAAGATGGAAATTTCTCTAATACAAGGTTCGATGAAAAAGGTCGTCCTAGATTCTGACAAAGGTTTTCCGATCAAGGTTCCTCCAATGCTCCTCCTAAGTTCAACCAAGATAGGGTGTCTAACCCTAAGCCTCAAGGAGGTAATGGTAGTGGATCTTCATTGCCTAGGTCTAATTGCAGTAAGTGTGGAAGTAAGCACGAGGGTAAGTGCCTAGCCGGCACGGATGGTTGCTTTAGTTGTGGTAAGAGTGGTCACAAAATGAGGGATTGCCCAATGCTTGCGGCTAAAGGGAGAGAGGGCAAGCAAGCTACTTGTAGTGGTGCAGGTTCCAATGCTCCTAAACAAAACCACTTCTATGCACTTCAGACTCATGGTGAACAAGAGAGTTCTCCGGATATAGTCACTGGTATGTTGAAAGTTAACTTGATGTCTATGTTTTATTTGATCCCAGTGCTACCTTGTCATTTGTGACGTCATATGTGGCTATGAGGTTTGATGTTCTTCTGGATGTGTTATTAGAACCTTTTTATGTCTCTACTCATATTGGTGATTCTATTGTAGCTAAGAGGGCCTATAGAAAGTGTCCCATTTCCTTGTCCCGTATAGTTACTTTTGTTGACTTGGTAGAGCTTGATATGTTAGATTTTGATGTTATCTTGGATATAATTTGGCTGCACTCTTTCTATGCTTTTATCGATTGTAGAACCTGTGTAGTCAACTTTCGGTTCCCGAATGAGCCTATGCTAAAGTGGAAGGGGGGAAATTTTATGCCTAAGGGTCAGTTTGTTTCTTGTCTTAAAGATAGAAAGATGATTTCAAAAGGTTGTTTTTACCATCTAGTTAGGGTAAGGGATGTCGATTCCAAACCCCTACTCTTGAGTCGGTCCCTGTTGTCAATGAGTTTCTGAAAGTGTTCCCAGATGACTTACCCGGTATTCCTCTCAAGTGGGAAATAGACTTCGGTATTGACCTTTTCCCAGATACTCAACCTATCTCTATTCCTCTTTATCGTATGGCTCCGGCAGAACTTAAGGAGTTGAAAGAACAATTGAAGGATTTGTTAGATAAAGGTTTCATCTGACCAAGTATCTCTCTATGAGGTGCTCCAGTTTTGTTTATTAGAAAGAAAGATGGTTCTCTTCATATGTGTATCGATTATCGAAATTTGAACGAGGTGACTATTAAAAATAAGTATCCGCTCCCAAGGATAGATGATTTATTTGACCAACTTCAAAGAGCAAGTTATTTTTCTAAGATTGATCATTGATCGGGTTATCACCAATTGTGGTTGAAAGATGATGACATTCCGAAGATGGCTTTTCGACCTCGGTATGGTCATTATGAGTTTTTGGTAATGTCGTGTCAGTTGACTAATGCTCCGACGACGTTTATGGATTTGATGAATAGAGTGTTTAGACAATAACTTGACACATTTGTGATTGTGTTTATTGATTATATTTTGATCTACTCAAGGAGTGAGGATGAGCATTTTGATCATTTGAGGATCGTGTTGCAAATTCTTAAGGACCAACAACTTTTTGCAAAGTTTAGCAAATGTGAATTTTTGTTAAGGTCCGTAGCTTTCCTTGGTCACATTGTCTCGAGTAAGGGTATTGAGGTAGATCCTAAGAAGACGGATGCGGTCAAGAGTTGGCCTAAACCTCTAACTCCTTCAAATATTAGAAATTTCTTGGGTTTAGCCAGTTACTATAGAGGGTTTGTTGGGGGTTTCTCTTCAATTGCCTCTCATTTAACGGCTTTGACTCAAAAGAAGGCTAAGTTCATATGGTATGAAGCATGTGAAAAGAGTTTTCAAGATTTGAAAGATAGACTTACATCCGCTCCGGTGTTGACCTTACCAGAAGGGACGGATGGTTTTGTGGTTTATTATGATGCCTCGAGAATTGGGCTAGGGTGTGTGCTTATGCAAAATGTGTAAGTTATTGCCTATGCCTCAAGGCAACTTAAAATCCATGAGAATAATTATCTTACTCACGACCTTGAGTTAGCGGCGGTCGTTTTTCCTCTAAATATTTGGAAATACTATTTGTACGGAGTACATGTAGATTTGTTTACCGATCACAAGAGTTTGCAATATGTGTTTAATCAAAAAGATTTGAATATTCGCCAAAGAAGGTGGCTTGAGTTATTGAAGGATCATGACATGAGTGTCCTTTATCACCCCGGTAAAGCTAATGTGGTAGCGGATGCTCTTAGTCGGTTATCTATGGGTAGTGTTGCTCATATTGAAAAAGAAAAGAAAGAGGTGGTTGGAGATGTTCATAGATTGGCTCGATTAGGTGTTCAACTAGTGGACTCTACCAAAGGTGGTGTTATGGTTCACAATGGTTCCGAATCATCTTTTGTGATGGATGTGAAGGCCAAGCAAGGTCTTGATCCAATTTTGGTAGAATTGAAAGAGGCGATGCTTAAGAAATACGTTGAGGATTTCTCCCAAGGAAGAGATGGTGTACTTAGATACCAAGGTCGTTTATGTGTTCAAAATGTGGGTGACCTGAGGAAACAAATTTTAACAGAAGCCCATAGTTCGCGGTATTACATTCACCCAGGAGCCACCAAGATGTACCGTGATTTATGGGAGGTCTATTAGTGGAATGGGATGAAGAAGGATATTGCAGGATTTGTGGCTAAGTGTCCAAATTGCCAACAAGTAAATGTTGAGCATAAAAAACCAGGAGGTTTGTCCTAATACATTAGAATTCCTACTTGGAAGTGGGAAGACTTGAACATGGACTTTATAGTTGTGTTGCCTCGCACCTGGCGACAACAAGATTTGATTTGGGTGATAGTAGACCGGATGATGAAATCGGCTCATTTCCTTCCCGTCAAGGTTTTCTTTTCGGTGGAGGACTATGCCAAGTTGTACTTGAAAGAAATGGTAAGGTTTCATGGAGTGCCTTTGTCCATTATTTTTATTGTGGTACCCAATTCACTTCTCAGTTTTGGAAGTCATTCCAAAAGGTGCTTGGCACTAAGGTTAAGCTTAGCACAGCTTTACATACTCAAACTGATGAGCAAGCAGAGTGTACGATCCAAACTTTGGAAGATATGTTAAGGGTTGTGTGATCGATTATAAGGGAAATTGGGATGACTATTTGCCATTGATTGAGTTTGCTTACAATAACAGTTATCATTCTCAAGTATCGATATGGCTCTATTTGAGGCCTTATATGGTAGGAGGTGTAGATCTCTCAGAGGATGGTTTGAGGATGGTTTGAGGTGGGTGAAGTTACCTTAATAGGCCCCAAATTGGTACAAGAGGTCATGGAGAAAGTTCAGCTTATAAGGGAAAAGTTGAAAACGGCTCAAAGTCGGCAAAAGTCCTATGCCGATGTGTGAAGAAGGGGTCTAGAGTTTGAGGTTAACAATTGGGTTTACTTGAAAATCTCACCCATCAAGGGTGTAATGAGGTTTGGTAAGAAGAAGAAGCATAGTCCCTAGTATGTAGGCCCATATCAGGTTTTGAGGCATGTTGGTAAGGTTATTTATGAGTTAGATTTGTCGAACGAGTTAGCAACAATACATCATGTTTTCCATGTCTCTATGCTTAATAAATGTGTAGGAGATCCAACTTCCATAGTTTCCCAGAAGGGTTGGGAGTTGATGAAAGTTTTTCTTATGAAGACGTTCCGATTGAGATTTTGGACCGGCAAGTTAAGAAGTTGAGAAACAAGGAAATAGCTTCTGTGATAGTATTGTGGAGGAATCAATTAGTTGAGGGTTCTACTTTGGAGGCCAAGACCGATATGATGTCCCAATATCCTCATCTCTTTCCTTCTACTCCTATTCTAATTTGAGGTAATGAGTTCCTCTTGGTTTGTCCTTGTTTTAGGAGTCATGTGTTTTTATGTGTTTCCATGATTTCTTTATGTGATACATGTTTATGAAAACTTGTGTTTTGAAAGAAAAAATAAGTTTACATGCTTGATTTTCCTCATGTTGTTGTGCATTGAGTATGAGTTGCCTATAGACTTCATGAGATGAATTGATGAACATGCTTTAGATATGCTTTTTGAGATCCAATTGCATATGAGCTCAATGAGATTGTGTTGAGCATGTTTTTAGCGTGGAGAAGGTAGTTCCTCCTTGAACATGAGTAATGTTGAAAATTCATGCATATTGGGTTGATATATGTAGTTCCTACTTCCTTATGATGCATTTGATTATGTTGAGCTGAGTTGATGTTTCCTCCTTGTATATGTGCATTGCATGCATGATGGGCTGATAGAGTTAGTTCTACCCGTCTTATGATATTTTGAGAATGTCCTAGCTTGGAGCCAATAGTTCCTCCTAGGTTGTATGCATTGCATTGTATGTTGGGTTGTTAGTTCCTTTCCTACTCTTTTAGAACTAGTTTGAGTCACATTCGAGGACGGATGGTCTGAAGGGGGAGATATTGTAACACCCCAAATCCGAAGGAGGGCACCATATCAGATTTCAGCATTTCCAGGTGCCATCCATGATGGCCAACCACAGCCCATGGGTTGAACCACAGACCATAGGTGGGTCCATGGGTTGGCCAATCAAAAAACTTCCAGGGTGGGAACAACGACTAGACCTACGGACTATCGGTAAGTCCACGGTCCGTGGTCCAGGGGTCCGTAGGTTGACCAAAAGACTCTGACCACCATCCACGGTCCACCAGGAGGGGTCGTGGGTCAGACCGTCCGTCGACTGGGTATGTGTGTTGGTAAGTCAGTGACAATTGACAGTTAGTTCAGGGGTAGTTAGGTCTTTCCCTAATTAATTAGTTCCTATACTATATCGTTTTACCCTTCACTAAGACACCTATATAAGTTTTTTCAACCCCAAAATTGACCCATTCACTTTATTCTTCCAATTTCTAAAAAAAAAACGAAAACCAAATCTCCTCTCCAAATATTTCTCTCTCTAGAAACTTGAAGAAGATGAAGATTCAACTTAGGGTTTCAAGTCAAGGCCTCAATTCCTTCATTGAAGTCGAGCATTTGGATTCAAGGTATGATAGTTTTCATCCTTGGATTCCTTCCATTCATGGAGTTCCCAAATTCCTCTATTTCAAAAGGTAGAATTCCCCAATTGAGTTAGTGTTATCATGGGTTCTTTTCATTGTTGAATTTAACGATTGCATTATGATCTCTTATTCATGAATTGATGAAATATGATGATTTTATGATGATTTCCCCATGAACCCATGTAATCCCCATGTTTTCAAGTTATGAATCATATGATGTGGGATTTTGATCTTCAAGGAAGAGTTTCATGAAATTAAGCATGTATTGCAAGCTTTACATGTATTTATGATGAAATCCATATCTAACCCATATTTTCTAAGCATTGATGATTGAAAGTGGCTTTTGAGCCTCAAGAGGTAAATCATAGACTTATGCAATTTCTTATGAAATCTATGCAAATGTTTTAAGGGTGCTTTGAGAGTAAAGACCAATGATGATGTTGTGTTGTGAAATGATATTCTCATAAACACATACTAGCATGATGTGAAAGGTTTTCTCACATAGGGATTCTTAAGTTGAAAGGCTTTCTCACCTAATGGAATAAAAGAGTAAGAGCTCTCCTAATGAACTAGCTTGGATTGGTTGTCCAAGGGCACCTTTCCATGATTATATAAGTCAAGTAAGAAATGACTATTCCATGGGATTTATGTTAAGCACCGAGTGGATATTGATGATGGGATGGAAGCTCTCCCATTAGTAGAGGTCAGGTTTCTAGAAGCAATCTCATGAGATGGAAGCTCCCATGTTAGTAGAGGTCGGGTTTCTCTTAGAAATCTCCTTATCCTTAGCTAAGTGCCCCCATAGGTTGATTAGTTAGTGGATCCACTTAAGCTAGAAGTTCATGGTTCTACCTGAGCAAGTAGGATAACCCTTTTCGGTGTGGGAGACACCGGGGATCATGTTATAGCTCACATGGTCCCTATATCAGTTAACGCTAATTCCCCACAAGTATACTGAACTAAGGTTACTTCAAGAAGTATCGCATATGAGTTCAACAGTTTTAAGATGAACTTATCTTGCATTGACCATGATGTTATTACTTATGTTTTCTAACTCTTTTATATCATGTTTTATCTTGGTCAATTGCATGTCTTGAAATGAAATGTCCCTTTTATCATGATTTAAATTTTCTATGCATGACTATCATACTTAGTACAATGTCTTGTACTAACGCATACTTTTGCCTACATTTCCTCAAATGTAGGGTCCGACAATCAGGGTACTCAGTTTCGTGGCTAAAGGTTGCTTTGAGATACTTCCGAGCTTTTAGACTTCCACTTTTGTTTATAAAATGTTTTGGACTTGAACTATTGTTTTACTCTTATGTACTATTTCTTATGTTATGAGAACTAAGTGGCTTGTATGGAGTCCTTCGAGGTTCTATATTCCATGTTACATCTAGGGTGTACCCCTGGGTCGTGACACCTTAAGGCAAAACCCTAAGAAAAATCAAAGTAGAAGACTTCATTCAATATTCTTTTTAAAGGTAAGTTTTTCTCCAAAAATTACGTTCTTTCCAATTCAAATTCCTCCATACAATTATGAATCACTAATGAAAATCATAATTCTTGGCTATAGAGATTTTAAGAAACCAATTTAAGAATCTCAAGAAAGATTTTCTTGATTGTTCTCCTTCAAGCTATGGTTTCAAGGCATCTAATCAAGTTCTTCTTCAAGATTTTTCAATATACTTCAAGATTCTTCAAGAACCGTATTCTTCCACGTATGTAAGAATATCATAGTGTTGGACTAGTTCATCCTCATGCCCTACATCTATTTTCAAATCAGTAAAAGAGTAATCTAGGATTCTACCCCTAGATTTGAGTATTCTTGAGATGAGTTGATTTCCAGTTCTAGAGTTCCTATTTCTTTTTTAAATTCTACTCCTAATTATTGAATTGCTAGACGTTATGCATTAACATTCTGAGTTGAGTCATTCATGTCCATAATTTCGCATGAACCCTATGAATTGAGTTATAAATTTTGAGAGGCTTTTTAAAGCCAACACTTTAGTTTTAAACTAAGTTTTTTTGAGGAAGTAAAGATGAATTTTGAGAAAGAGTTGTATTCATGAGTTTCTACATGGTTATTGAGGTCCTCAAGTTGAGTCGTTCATGTCCATAATTCTGCATGAACCCTACGAATTGAGTTATAAGTCTTGAGAGTCTTTGAAAGCCAACCATTATGTTTCAAACTGAGTTTTGCGAAAAAGTTTAAAGGTTCTATTTCATAAAGACTTAAGATTTTCTAATGTTATTTTATTCATATATATATATATATATATATATATATATATATATATATATATATATATATATATATATAACATATATACCTATGTTAATTATTGGACTTGAAAGATAAGTTCATAAGTGCGTGTTTTCAAGAAGATAAACATGTTTCATGTTTTGAAAAGTATTTCAAGTAATGTAAGATGCTCATTCTTTGTAATGGGTGAATTGAGCACAAATTTATATTAATTATTTTGGGAGTAGTATCGAGCACCGAGTTGGGTTTGAGTCTTTTATGATTCGAAAGTCTCATAGAACTATATAGCCAGCGTAGGATATGATAGCATTGATTCTTCATGCGACTCCTCACTACCTCTAATAAGGCCAATTAGATGGATCCATAGTCACAAAATCATCTTATACTCCCGGCAAGGTATAGGATGGGCCCTTGCAACATGCGGCAGGACATTGTATCATTGTTAGGCTCATAGTAATTGTTGTCAGTTAGAGAAACTCCCCACAAGTAAAGTATATTATTTTCATGTTGCTTTCATTGTATATTTTAATGTAAATCATAAATGGTTTTCACTTCATTTTCATGTATTGATTCAGTTGAGTTTCTTTCAGTCATTCAGTTCAGTTATTTGTTTACTCAGCCATATTACATACTCGTACATCCCATGTACTGATAGCATTCGACCTACATCCTTTTATGATGCAGATATAGGTGTTCATTATTAGCAACATGCGGTTCGTTGAGATCACTC
This sequence comes from Solanum verrucosum, assembly GCF_900185275.1. Classification (NCBI taxonomy): domain Eukaryota; kingdom Viridiplantae; phylum Streptophyta; class Magnoliopsida; order Solanales; family Solanaceae; genus Solanum; species Solanum verrucosum. Next base: position 572,427 of record NW_026020258.1, read on the forward strand.
TGCACTCCAGTTAGTTTTTGTAAGCCTCCTTGTATTCTAAAGGACTTCACAGTTACTTTTCAGTTAATAGTTTTGAGGTGTCGTGGGTCTTGTTTCGACATCCTTTTTTAATAGTAGATGCTTCACAGATAGACAGTTTTGGAGAGTCTTTCAGTTTCAGATATTTTATTTAAAACTTATGTTTCATACTCAGTATATCTAGTTCAGTTTTGAGATTCAGTAAATCATTTTTAAACACTTCTTGTTGATGCTTATGTATGCTTAAGTTAGTCTTCTGCTTGTAGTCAGCCAAGATGAGGGTTCGCTTGAGGGCCAACAATGGTTCTCGAGTGTCGGCCATGTCCAGGGTGTAGGCTCGGGTCGTGACAAACTTGGTATCAGAGTACTGAGTTCAAGTGTCCAAGGGTGTCCATGAAGTCGTGTCAAGTAGGATCTTATTTATGGTTGTGAGGGTCCCACTTTTATAAATGAGGGACTACATGTATTTAAGAAAGGTTTCCCTTCTTTGATACTCTAAATCATGCAATAGAGCTGTATCATAAGAAATTTATTCAGAACTCGTGTGTTTCTCAGATTCATTCAACTATCTCTCATACTCAAGGTAGTTGAAAAGCAAAGTTAGTTCATTATCGATGAGTTACTCTTAGCAAAAGACTTGAGAAAGATGAGATTACAGAGGGTCTTAAGAGAATCCCATGAGTGATCTTAAGTGTTGAGATTCAAAAGAATGCACTCTTATTTCATATGAATCGTGCATTCGAGCTAAAAGCGAGATGTATTCCCAGACTCTTTTCTCTAAACCTTGTTTCAGCTGAGACCCTTATGTGAAAGTGTGTTTTGGTGCTTGGGTAATATTTTCACCCGAAAAAAGATAGTGTGAGTTATGGGATTATAAGTAGTAGTAGTAAGAGTGCCCAAAGTTAGATGAATACATGCAAAGGTTTATTAATCTAAGAAAGGGAGATAGTAATGAGGCAAGCTATGTTATTATAGTCATGCACCCAGTAGGTTATTAATAGAGAGTTTTCCCTTATGGGTAGACTAAGAAGTAATAATTTTGTATAGAGTTCATGATAGAAGGTAGAGGAATAGTTACTAGTTAGGGTGAGTTAGAGTATACTTTAACTAGAAAGGAGGTTATGATGATGTGTCATTGTATTAGTAATGATCAAGTGTAGGTGTTGAATAGAAGAGCATGAGTATTCATGAGGTGATATCTCTAAGCTAGGATTATGATCTCTAAGGGACAGCCCATAATATACAAAGGGTTATAGAACTAATTAGACAATGATGTATAGTGAATGAGTAAATAGTACTTAAGTCGTGCAATTGAATGTGACGATAATTCATAAGTATGTAGACAAAGAGATAAAGATTGACCATGTGTCATGAGATTTTAGTGGGCAAGTGTTTCTTAAGTTGCATCTAGTAGTTGTAAGTTAGTATTGTAAGCGAGCAATCATATTGATATCCGGGTTTAGTAATAAACATTAGGCTTGAATTTGAGATGGAAGCGGTGGTAAAAAGAATAGAAACATGAGGGTGATGATGTTACTTCGAGATCTAATATGGTAGATTTGACATAGAGTAGGTAAGAAATTAAGGTGTTACCTTTTACAAGTGTGAGTGGTACAAGTATGAAATTTTAACTTTTAGATGAGAGCAATGAAGTGTGGCTAAGTCATTAGATTAACAAGATAATTAAGAGGTGTACCCGAGGTCGTATGCAGTTAGACAAGGTTCCAATTAAGTTAATGATTATTTTTCATATGTGCCTAGATAGTATAATGAGTTATTAATGTGTAATAGGCTGAGGTAAGCATTAATTTTCTTCCCTTAAGAGCTAGATGAAGCAATCTTATAAGCCATTAAGAAGAGGTTAAGAGAAGCATCTTAGAAAGAGGTCTTAGAAGGAGTCTTAGTACATATTTATGGAGAGTTCAGTAGCCATGAGATAAGTTTTTCCCAAGTATTAGAGTAAATGGAATGTAGACCAGTTTAGAGTTCAGTAGCCACGACATAACTTATCGAGATCTCTTCATTTTTCATCATTTTTAGGTACTTGAACTTTTGTCAAGGTTTTATGAAGTGTTATGTCATGGTGCTCTTTTAAAGCACTTGCCCCATTATCATGATCATTCTGATAATTTTCTTTTCTCCTTCTTCAAGGAGTTTAACATTTGAAATCGATTGATCTATCACGCTTTTAACTTATGATAGACTTTGTCCTTCAAGGACCATTTATTAGAGCATTTATAACTTAATTAAAATATTGGGTCAGTAAATACATCTGCCAAATTATTTGCAAATGAATTATCTCTTGAACTTCAAGTTCATATATTTTTAACGATGATCTAGATAATTCACCCCACACATAATTTTCAATTGCTAATCATATCTCCCCCTAATGTTAGAAAATCTACCATTTACCCCCAATCTCACTTAGGGATCCATCTTTGTGCATGGTGGAGCAATAAATCATATGTGCGCACATAAAAATTTTAGATGGAAATTATTTGGTTCCTGACCCTGAACCAATTGTGATAGGAGAACCTTATTGGCTAGATGTGTACATGTTAAATAAACCCATCTCATACCAAATTTCATTTAGGAGATTTGTTCTCATAATAAATGGTCTAGTTATAATTGGAGGCATACAATTTCTGCTAAACCAACCAACATTATTAACATAATTTTATAGTTTGGAACTGTGCTCTAAGTTTAACAATTCGAGCAAACAACCTTACAAAAACTAATTTGTAAGTTGATACAAATGCACATGTGATCATATCATAGATGCATCTATTAAATCCTAATAGTAAGCGGTCCACATGACAGGTAAAAGGGCTCATATTCACCTTTCTATATGTTCCAAATAATTTCAAGGGATACAATCCCAACCTTAGCTGGTACATTGATTATTTTATCATGAGAATAAGCAACACAAGAGAATTCTTGAAGAATCTTTGATTTCTTCAAAACATATAGTCACGTGAATTCTCAATTTCTTTTGCATCACATTTGAACCGGAATGGCCAACTGGTTATGCCAACTGATATTTATTCTCGTAAACTTTTGGTTTACTTTTGCATGTGATTCCTTCATCATTCCCATATTTTTATACAACAAACAAGAGAAAGACGGGTAACCTTTTACATAAATATTTATAACCCGCTTTGATTGTAGTAATCTGAAGATATTTAATCTTTCAATAATTTACAGTCTCAATATAATAATTTTTTTCTTTTCAATTCCTCCAAAACTTAAAAAGTTTTTTTGAGACTTACTACAACCCCAATATTATGAACTATTTCATTTCTAGATATTAACAAATTACTCCTTTCGAAACTCTCAATTGATTTTGTGTACTGCCACAAATTTCATAACACCATTCTTATGGCGACTATCTCCTTCAAGGAGAAAATTATTATTATTGTCATGGTTAAAATTATTACACGCGAGACTTATTTCTTGACAAGCAATGACAAATTTGTGTTGCCACACAACAAAATTTATTTTGGTCATGGCCACAACCTTTACAGAAAATAATTATTTCTTTCTTTTGTCCTCCATTAGTTCATAATAAAACATACCACAAAATTTGTCTAGTACTCAGAGTATATGACCAAAATGATCATTTATGTCAAAATATATATTTTTTCAGTCTCTCAAACTTCCCATAGAGGTGAGATATGACATTTATCCAACAATACACGAACATGTCCTTATCCATATGATCACAAGTCACTTTCTCTTAAGAAATGACCATAACCATTTGTACATGCTCCATAAGTTTTTATTAGAGACTCGTTGTCATGCTTTGACTTTATCAATTGATGTGACTCACCTCAACATCACTTTAAGAGGTCAAATGTACTACCACTTTGTATTCCTTTACTTTGATGGAGGATTTACAATACTTTTCAAATTGGGTTGCACAAAAAATAATGTGCCCAATAACTTTTCATACCACTTTGATAGATAAAATTACATTCACATTTGAAGGATCATCTTAAGAACTCATAATGTTCTTCCTTTTAATTACCACAATGGCGATCATTAACATTTTACCACACTCATATTCATACATTCAACCACTTGTCATTTTTTTAGACATATTATGCACTGCTACCACATTTACATAAGAGAATGGAGAAAATTAATTGGCCAAATTTCATGACTTTCAGTCAAAAGTATACAACTTTATGTTAGTCATCATCATATCATCACTATAGTGCATTAGGACTTAAACACAATGTCTCTCCCACATAAATATATCTTTGGTCATAAATCAACGGGAGTTGAACCCAACTTTTTATTATCATGGTGCACTGAGACTTTAACTCGATGTCTTACCGACTTGGTGCGGTGAAACTTGAATTCATCATCTTACCCTCAATCAATGTCTTAATAAACCAATTGCATTACCAAAAAAAAAAATATTGAATACCATAAATATAATCTGAATTTGACTTAAAAATGAACAAAACTAATTAATTAGAATAACATGTTGGAATCATACAAAAGTCCCAAGTTAGAACAAATTAATACATTTTAATAGTCCCTCTCAATATTGTTATGAAGATTATCATAATTTACTAACCATTTTAAAATAACCACAAAATAAGCTTTGTTAGTACAAATAATATATAGGATATGAAGTATACCTTGCAGCCGAAGAATTACTAGGATAATTCATAAAAATCAAGAAATACCTACCATTGATTCTTGACGAAGAATGAGCAACTCGTGCTCATAACGTGTTGTAAAATTAAAGCAAAATAAGACAAGAAATGTAAAAAGATGAAAGCAATAGAAATAAAGAGACAAGAGATGAGAGCTTTTCTTATTCTTTCAAGTATTCAAGTGTTCACCAAATCTTCAAGTTTATACAATATGAACCATTATGCCTCTATTTATAGTGTAACATAGAGGCATACAAGAGGTTAGTCATAAACATGACATTAAACATGAATATAATGGCAAAGGTTATCGAGGTGAAAGGCTACAAGAATAATGATCATAAAGGTGGAGGTTATCTTCATAATGAAGGGAAGTAATGTAGTAACTTCTTGGTGTAGTGGACATCCACAATATATTATTTTATAACAAAAGAGAAATGAAAAGTAATAAGTATAATACCGAAATGTTTGTTTTGTCTCATATGGTGTGTGCCAATACTAATATATAAGAATTTTAATAATTTTAAATAAAAGCAAAAAAAATTTACTATAATAGTTCTAGTTTGAGTTAGACAAACAGAATACTCATTTACTTGAGACACATCCTAAAAAAATATTTGAAAAAAAATAGGAAATAAAGTATAATCTTATATCTTATATATATATATTATATAAAAGAGAATACTAGGTCCACCTACGTGGCAACCTTAGAAATCATGAATTTACTTTTATGTTTTCCTTCGAATTTTTAGGCTTCTTACTCCTATTTTATTTTTACCTTTAAATCCACTTCTTCAACTCTTGCGTAAGTCTGTTGTATTCCTTTTGTTGCGTCTCTTCAAGAACTACCTATAAAAACTAGACAAATCATACCCATTGTTGTACCTTCGTCTTCGTGAAAAATTTCATCCCTAATTTTTGTCGAACTTCGCCAATTTCTTGGAAGTTTACTTTGGATCTTCACCAAAAAAATAATGAAACAAAACTATAATTTCCTTGTAGTTTTAAAAGAAAATTATTTCAACTGCTCAATTCTTAAAGTACTGAGCACAATCATGACAATATTTTGGTTCGTACCTATTTCTTTTTGTGGATTTTTCCCTCCGGTCATCACTTTGTTTGAGAACTAATGTTAGTGTTTTATTCAATAATCTGTAAAATTTTATATTTTATTAATTTGTATTGAATTACTTTTGTGTTTTTGGTTGTGAAATTTTTGTAGCATTCTTCATGGAATCAGAATTGAGGAAAAGACAGTAAAGAGAGAATAAAATCCACCACAACTTGATAAGGTACTTGTACCTATTAATATATTTTAGTGGGAATTGAAATGTTGTTGTATTAATCATATCTCAGAAATGTTGTAAAGTTTGGCAATATAAAAAATTCACAATGCTTCGAAAAAGTCATAACTCTTTGAAAAAGTCACGAGCCATTGAAAAAGTCACAATCTTTTAATGTGAAAATGTATCTGCTTTTAATATATTTTATATATTTTTTATAATATAAATAAATATGATATGAAATATTTTTTTGGATTTAGGCTTAGACTTTTGGTGTTAGTACTTATCCAGCTTCTTTGAGATAATCAATTAGTCGGACCAATAGTCCATACAACTGCTTTAAAAATATAGTATGAAATATAGAATATGTACTAAATTGGGTGTGAAAAAGAAGAAGAACATAAAACTTAGAAATTTTTTGTTTTAAAAATGTGGAGAACCCCTTTATTTACAACCAACAAAGGGTAGTATGTACAAGTGTTTATTGTGCCTTATCAAAAAAGTCACAACCTTTGGAAAAATCACAATATTTTGGAAAATATAATATCACCACTCTTTGAAAAAGTAACAACCCTTCTGGAAAGTCACAACCCTTTGGAAAAATCACAACCCTTTGAAAAAGTCACAATCCTTTAGTGTGAATATACGTCTTCTTTTAATATATTTTATATTTTATATTATAATATACAAATAAATATAGAATATGACTAAATTAAGTGTTTAAAGATGAAGATAAAGAAGAAGAATAGAAAATTTGTAGTTTAAAAATCTGAGGGAATTCTTCTATTTATCGCGCCAACAAACGTAGAAAGAACATGTGCTTATTGTGTCTTATCAGAAAAGGCACAACTCTTCAGAAAAGTCACAACTCTTATGAAAGGTCACAACTCTTTAGAAAAGTTACAACCCTTTAGAACAGTCAGAACACTTCTGAAAAGTTACAATTCTTTAGAAAAGTCACAACTCTTAGGAATAGTCTTAACCATTTTGAAAAGTCACAATCCTTTGAAAAGATCACAACTCATCAGAGAACACAAAACTTTTGAAAAAGTCATAATTCTTTGAAAACGTCTCAACCCTTCAATGTTAAAAGGTGTATGTTTTTAATATATTTTATTTATAATCTAAATATTTAAATAAAGGGATGTAATATAATATAAAATATTGAATTACTTTTGTGTTTTTTTGTTATGAATTTTTTTTAGCATTTTTCATGGAATCAGAATTGAGGAAAAGCCAATAAAGAGAGAACAAAATCCACTGCAACTTGATATGGTACTTGTACCTATTAATATACTAGTAAAATTACTCGTGCCTCATGCGGGAATTTGATATCATGGAATTTATAAAATAATACTTAAAATCTATCAGTCATTAAAACTAAAACACTATATTATCTTACATACAAGATTATGTAGTAAATAACATTAATAATGTAAAGAAAAATGATAATTATAACATCTTATCATTTATCCTTCAGTCAACCATATTTAATTTGATTTTATAATTTATCCTTCTGCTTCTAGGAAGTGTTACTATTTGATATTTATGGGGAATCAAATGAACATCAACCTGAGATATTAAATTTTCGAATAAATAATAATCGTTGGTGAAGGGATAAATAAATTTTAAAAGAATGAAAAATGAACAAATATTCTAATTCTAACGTGTAGGAAGTTTTGCCCTAACTTTTGTTTTACATATATCATTTTAAAGTTCCTCATTTAAATGTATCATAAGTAATTATTAAAATGAAAAATTAAAGGGAGAATGTATCATATTGGACAACAATTCAACTTATTTTATATGCTTGAAAGAGAAAAATATTACACAAAACTATTCAATTTAATTGGGTATTTATTTAAAATCAACATACCAGAGTGATGAAGTTCAATTTGAAACTACACTTTTATTCTGATTGCAGTGTCGAGAAACACATTTATTACTTCAAGAAAAGTATTTACAACCAGCAGTAAACATGAGAATCTATACATACTTCATATTGAATGTGAGCAATTAATTTATTGTGTAGTTATCTATGTCTTTAGGATTAAAAGAGGCTCCAGTTTAGTCATATTCCTTTATAGGTCATACGGCACATCCTTGAATCCATGTCAAAAGTTTATCAATTTTTGTCTTCTTTTCTTGGTTCACTTTGCACATCAAGGCGCGATGAAGTTTTTAAGGTCTTTATGTCCTTACAATGGCATACCAAATATGAATTTTGTCTTCAAGAGATGGTAGTATGGATCTTTAAGGAATTGTTATTGTACCTTCAACAATTTCACTATAGAAAACTTGTGTGTATACTCAATTAATGTGTGCTATTTAATTTGTACTAACTGTCACGCCTCGAGGCTACCCCCTTGACGTAAACACGGGACCTAGGATCACGAGTGACCCTAAGCTAACCCTGAGTTGGCATATCATAAGCATACTTAAACAACTAAACAAAAGATACTATATGGAAGCTTAAAACATGAGATAAAACTGAATGATGGGGAATACCCAAATCTGGTATGAATATATAAATACTGAATAGTTTAGTGATACTAAACAATCAACCAAAACTAAAGCTGAATCTAAAGTTATATCTGAATAAAGCCTCTAACTGACTAGAGATGTTGGGACATGCACCCAGCTAACTCTAGCAAAATTGAAACTGAAATGAAAAACTAAAATACGAAAACATGTCTATTGTCCTCAAAGTATGAGGACTCACCACTGAAGCTGCTGAATGTGGATCGAGAACCGATCTACGTGTGATCTGAATGTTGAGGACCTGAACCTACATCATGAAAAGATGTAGCACAGAGTATGCGTCAGTACTTGGAAGGTACTGAGCATGCAGGATAGGATAGAGCTGAACAAACATATAAACTGAACAAAGCATACTGAGCAATAATATAATCTCGAATATACTGAATACATATAGAAATGAACTAACTGAATGCAATGACCAAGTACATAACATGCTGAGACTGAAAATTGTTAATATAACTGAAAGTCTAGTCAAATACACTAGAGTCTGACTGTGGGAGCTACTAATGACTGACATAAAACCACGTGAGCTAAATGCGGAGTCCGATGTATATGCCCCATTGAGAGGACCCAATATACCTTGCCAGGGATATAAAGGCATGACTGCATGATCATTAAAACTGATGCCCACAAAGGGGACTTATAAACCTACGGAGCACGTAGTTCTAGAACTATGAGGGTATGCTGAACCCTAGTCCAAGTCGGTCTAAGCTTACTCCCTACTGGAATGTATATAACACATAACTGAAATACTGGATAGCTCAATGTTCTGACATACAAATCTGAGACTGAAATATTTTAAATATTGACAATGAAACATTCTTAATTGGAGCATGTATATCTGTTTAAACTGACCTAGCAAGTGTAATTCATGAACTAACAAATCTACACAACTAGGGTTCTGAGTTTCATGCAAAGAACTAAGCAACGATTTCACGAAAACATGATAATCTCATTAGGAATACTCTAATAGCTAAATCACAACTAATATCTAAGGTTTTAGAAACCCTAGGTCTAAGCAAGATGTAGGAATCAAGAATCTGACTAAATTCTACGGGCCTAGTGAATGAAAGGAATCCACCAATGAAATTCCATATACCTGGTGACAAATTTCATGGATAAATCTTTCGATTTTGGGGCTGGAACTGAAGATAATTTGTTGCGTGTTCTTGAGAAAGCTATCGCATGCTTCTTCCCTTTTTGCTCTAAGGTTTGATGAATTTAGGAGAATGGTCTACTAGGGTAGGTTCTGATTAAGTTACTAGGCTTAAACTGACCAAAACTACATAGTTTAGGGGTTAAACGACATAGTTTAGATGTCCAACACATGGGGATGAGACCAAAACGACCTTGACTTAAAATCTGATGGGGAAATCAACGGGCCTGACCGACGTACCGTGGACTGACTGACGGTCCGTCCTGTCAGTCCGTCAATTGGCGTCAGAAAGTTGAAATTTGGGGGTCTGAACTATGGACCGTGGTCCCACCTACGGTGCGTAGGTCCTGGCATGGCTCTGACTTTTTTTCTGAAAATTTTGGGTGGCCGACCTACAGACCACACCTACGGTCCGTGGCCCCACCTATGGGTCATGGGTGACCTCTGTCGGTGGCACCTGCAGATATCTATAAAGTCTGATATTTTTCTCCTTTTGAATTCGGGGTGTTACACTAACAAATACTTATAACAATAACTTTGCATAAACATAAACAACAAAGTTTAAAACATGTACTCAAAAATAACAATTAATATCATAAGCATAAATTAGTGATTGTAATAAAACAAACTAGGATCTGTAACAATAGAATGAAATAGAAAGGAAAAAATCGAGCCCACTGAATGCACAATGTACCCTTAAGGAAATTATTCCCCTCTAGTACTCGAGGTTTAAAGGAATAGATCCTCTGACGATGGAATGATTTTATTCACCAATGTATTGATACAAAAACAATGGTGTTAGCGAGCTACTCAACAGGAGCAAAGTACATGAATATTTAATTGTGCAGAAGAAGAAGTTCATAATTTTCGTTGTTTTAGAATGAGAGGAAATCTCTAAATTTATAGACAACAAATGGTAGTGTGAACAAATGCTTATTGTGCCTTATCGGAAAGGTCACAACTCTTTGAAAATGTTACAACCCTTCGGAAAGGTCACAATCTTTCATAAAGTCACAATTTTTCATAAAAAGTCATAACTATTCATAAAAGTCACAACTTTTCATAAAAATCACAACTTTTCATAAAAGACACAACTTTTCATTCAAGGGAAAAGCTAGTTTTGGAAATAAATAAATTAAAAGGGAATTCTGGTTTGTGGTGGCGCACGTTGGCGGGCCTAGGATTCTCGCTTATCTTAGAAATAAATAAATTAAAAGGGAATTCTGGTTTGTGGTGGCGCACGTTGGCGGGCCTAGGATTCTCACTTATCTTAGAAATAAATAAATTAAAAGGGAATTCTGGTTTGTGGTGGCGCACGTAGGCGGGCCTAGGATTCTCGCTTATATAAGATATGATATTATTGGGAGTTGAAATGTTGTTATATTAATCATATCTCGAAAATGTTGTAAAGTTTGGCCAATATTAAAAAGTCACAAACCATCGAAAAAGTCACAATTTTTCAATGTGAAAATCTCAAGTTGATGTTCATTTGATTCCCCCAAAATATCAAATAGTAACATTTTCGGGAAGCAAAAGGATAAATTATAAAATCAAATTAAAAAAAAATGATTTATTAAAGGATAAACGATAAGCATTCATAATTTTCAGATATCAGAAAAATGATCATTCATAATCTTAATGAGGTTATGGACGCGGATATAAATTAACTAGAAAATATAATAGTAATAAATTATGGATAAAAAAAGCAATTACTTTCAATTTGTTGTCGCCCCTTCTCCAAGCTTCCGGTTTACTTTACAGGAAGTTAGGAACATTCTACACTCTTCTGGTTACAAAAATTTGTTTGTCCCGAAGCTTCAGTTTATTTGTCTCAGCGTTCAGTAAAACCCCATTTGCACAATCGCCAGACAAAACCCCATTTGCACATAAGCATTGCCGTAAGGAAGAAAAAGAATGAGCATGGCGACACGGAGGTCTGCTCTCGCGTCCCTTAAGGTGTCTCGTTCCCGCGTAATGTCTCAGTCTCGTCCAGCAGTCTCTCGTCTCTCTGAGAATAGAATACTTGGCGGCAGCACCACACCGCCTAGGAATGGGTTTGTTATTGCAGAAAGAAGTGCGGCCAGTTCTAATGTTTGGAGGAATTATGACTTGTTTGGCAAGAGTTTCTTACGCTCATACTCCACTGCTGCTCCTGCTAGCTCTGGACAGGCACGGTTTTCTTCTTCCTAATACCACTCATTTCTTTGTCCAATTAACTTCAATTGAATGCATTTGATCCTTTTAGCTCCGTATTAAAATATAATCTATGTGTACATAGTGCCGGTCAGAATACAGTTTTCTCATTTGATCGTGTTTTGGAACTGTACCTACATAGGTAACTTTAAGAAATTTATCTCCCGGCCTTCCTTTGCAGACTGGAGGCCTTAAATATTGTTGGTTTTACTACAAGTATGGAATGCTTGAGTTTCACTGATACTAGGACCTGAGCAGACTGTTTTATGAACTCCTATGTATGCAAATTATTATTATAGTGGTACATATTTAACCATTCCCCATTTGTAGGCACACACAGAATTTGATATCCTATTGTCAATTGTTTAACAATTTGGTGGAGCACCCACTCTGTATTCTCCCATTCTGTATAGACTTTTGTGATAGCTGTTTTATTTGATGCTGTCAGTTTGCTTCTTTTTTCCGGCTGTGCATTTCATTTGACAACAGTGGTGTTGCCATAAAAGCTGCTCTAGTGTTCTACTATTGATGCTAAGAAGCAATGGTGTGAATGAAAGTAAATCTGCCCCCTCAACTATGTTATATCCTTTTAAACAAGGAAGCTTTGATGTTATATGGTACAATACTAAGGGGGTCTGCAGATAAAAACAGCCTTTTTAATTAGGGTCCATTGGTCTCCCAGGCATTGTCTAATATGAGAAGTACCATGATTGTAGATATGTATCTACACCATATTGCCATTTGTCAATTCTCTTATATTTGACTTGATGATTGCTTATTAACTTTGGCTAATTTCAGATGGTTCTGCCATAATGTTTGTTTGTTTCCTATATTAATTTGTATGAAGATTTAGCAGATTAATAATACGGACTACACCGAGATGGCTCTTGAAGCTATTGTTGGTGCTGTAGAAGCAGCACGGACCAACAAGCAACAAGTAGTTGAGACAGAGCACTTAATGAAAGCTCTTTTGGAGCAGAAGGATGGGTTGGCTCGAAGGATATTCACGAAGGCTGGGTTGAACAACACATCAGTTCTGCAAGAAACAGATAATTTTATATCTCAGCAACCGAAGGTATGAAAAATGGAGGCTTATTGTGAATTCTGTAAGTTCTTTGAATAGAACCATCAGATCTTTTTTCTTGCAGGTTGTAGGTGATACTAGTGGCCCAATAATGGGTTCACATCTTAGTTCCCTCCTAGAGAATATGAAGAAGCATAAGAAGGCAATGGGAGATTCTTTTATGTCTGTGGAGCATATGTTGCTAGCTTTTTTTTCAGACAAAAGATTTGGTCAAAAGTTATTTAGGGATCTCCAACTTACAGAGGAGGCTTTGAAGGATGCTGTCAATGCTATCCGTGGAAGTCAGAGAGTAACTGATCCGAGTATGTATATGCGTGTGTATATATTGCTTCAAGTTTCGTAGCCCTGTCTCTTCTGATATCATTCAATCTAGTTGGGGGGTATAGCCTAGTTATCTAACTACATCACAATATGAGACGATCCTTACTTTGGTTGATTGGGTGGATTTTCTTTTGCAATCATGCAATTTTGTTTGTTGACAGGGATGTCTTGTAAGATAGTTAAAGCTCATTATATTTCATAAAATACATGCCTAATAAAATAATTCCTAGTAGCTGGTATAATACTCCATCCACATGGACTTTAGACTCGAAGGAATGTTTATATGTGGTAGAACCTTAATAACATGATGAAATATGTAATTCTCGTTGTGCCCTTGCTTTGTTATTGTCTTCTACTTGATACAGAAGTTGCCGATGACAGTGCTTTGAGGTGTCACTCATTTTTCTGGTTGCTGCTAATACATAGCTTTAACTCTTTCCAGACCCAGAGGGAAAATATGAGGCACTGGATAGATATGGAAATGACTTAACTGAACTTGCCAGACGTGGTAAACTTGACCCGGTAATAGGAAGAGATGATGAAATACGGCGCTGCATTCAAATATTAAGTCGGAGGACAAAGAACAATCCTGTAATTATTGGTGAGCCTGGAGTGGGGAAAACTGCAATTGCAGAAGGGTATGATCTCTAGCCTTTTGTGGTCTCACTGTGTGATGTATGCCTATGTTTTTCTTTATATTTATGTGGTATCCTGTTTCAGTTGAGAACACCCCAAAACACTACTGAAAATGCATGATTATTAGCTGAGGGAGGTTTGTGTTATTTGGCAGACTCTCTGTGGGATTTACACGAAGAACTTATTGCTTGTTTATATAGTTTCTGGACAATATGTTCGTACGGTTGACTATTTGAATTGTGAGATGGCTCCGGATATGTTATGTGGATTTGTTGAAAATTTGTAATTATGTCATTGTCTGAAATAATTATTATCTTTCTTGTTTTCCATGGTTCCTTGTGTTCATCTTTAATGAATAGTTGTGGGGCAAAAGGAATATAGTTATCACACTTCTTACTTAGGACCTTTATGTTGCAGTATTAGGGTATCATTGAGTTTTATGTTAACTCCCTTTGCTTATAAGAATTGAGGTGGCAAAGCCCTTTGGATGACATTGATCCTCTTTTTAATTAATAGAATGCCAAAATTGTGGTAGCTTGTAAAGCACTGCATCGTCTCGTTTTTTTTTTACATAGGTCCAAGATAGTATAGTGTGTAACGTTGCTAGTCTTGGGAGTTAAATGCAATTGGTAGCATTGTTCACATCGTCTATTATATGCATTATTTTAGGTTTCTGGCCTTTGTTTAATGGAGATGTGCTTTTGATAGCTTAATTTCTGAAAGTCAACTACTTTTGTTTCTTGAAATGATCTTTTGATGCTCATATGCCGGAGTATTAGATTTGATGGCGGAAAGTGGTCACAATCTAAGAAATAAAATTATATGGGTAGAGTCGGAATGATGGCACGACCCAACTAGAAAATAGAAATTATATAGGAAAGGTCGGATTGATGGCACGACCCTATTGAAGAAGAGAAATAACATGGGTGGGGTCGGAATGACGACACGACCATACTGAAAAAGAGAAATTATCGGGGTAGGGTCGGAATGATGGAACAACGTCATACAAATCAAATTTGAGATGTCATCGGAAAGACAAATGGAACTACGGAAATCAAATCTGAGGAGTCACCGAAAAGACACAGTGCTATGCAACTCAAATATGAGAAAGTAGTTTAGAAAAATCCACAGTACTACGCAAATTAAAAATGAAAAGTAGTCCGGAGAGATGCACAGTGCTATGCAAAAAAAAGGTTACCGGAAGGATAGCACAGTGCTACACAAATTTAATATGAAAAAATTAGTCACCGGAAAGATCGCACGGTGCCACAAAATTAAATATGAAAAAGTAGTCACCGGAAAGATGGCACAGTGCTACACAAATTAGATATATGAAGTAGTCACCGCAATAATGGCAAGGTGCTACACAAATTGAATATGAAAAGTAGTCACCGGATCGATATCACAGTGCTACACAAATACCAACGGATATGGGGTTGACACAAAGCAGTCCTAGAAAGTCATCGGAAATTGACGCACGATGAACTGTCTAACTAAGTGTTCTTCCCCTAAATATGGGGTTCATGCATATATCATTGATGTCACTTTTGTTAACATAATTATTGGCCAGACAGGCGACATATTTGGGTAATAGCCACCCACCTGCAGCGGAAGCTCTTTGATTATCTACCAAGATCGTAGAGACTCTGATACCATGTGAGAAATATTGAAAAAAATATTATTGAATTGTTGTTGTGTCAACATTATTACATTGAAATTCTATTTATAGACACTACAATATAATCCTTTACAAAGTAGGATACTACTCCCTCCGTCCCTATTTACTTGTCCATATTTCTTTTTTTAGTTGTCCCTATTTAGTTGTCCATTTTGACAAATCAAGAAAGGACAACAAATTTTTTCCTATTATACCCTTATTTACACTTCTTGAAAATTGTAAAAGTGTATGTTGTTTCCCTCCATTTTATTTCACTTGAATTCAAATAAGTGGTTGTAATTTTGAAGTGAAAAGTTGTCATAAGGGTAAAATTGTAACTTCACTGTGCTAATCATTGTTGCCTTAATCTGTGTGCCATTTCTAAAGTGGACAACTAAAAAGGGACGGAGGGAGTATTTACTATTTCTCTTTTATTTTAAATAGGATTGTATAAACATATTCCTATTCTAATAGGATTGTATAAACTTATTCATGTTCTAACATTTCCAAAATTATGTTTGTCTTTTAGTTGTTACTTGTTACTACTTTGGTTTTAGACTTACCCTTTGTGGTTTTTATGTTTCCAAAAATAGTCAGTATATTTTTAGCCTTTGTGGTTTTTATATGTTTCCAAAAGTAGTCAGTATTTTCTTAATTACATCAGTTGTTGTAGCTGTAACTTATTTAACTCAAGATTTATGAAATTCTAGTTTGTTTATCTTATGAGAAAAGCTGAAGTAACTGTTAGGCAGATGTGTGTCTGCAAGGGAAGGGAAGTGGGTATGTCTGAATAGATACTTGAGTATATTGAGAATGGAGGTATTCTTTGCTTCAACCTAGAGACGTAATACAATAGGTTGGCACGAAATGTGGGACAGTCCCAATGAGAAATATTGGAAAAACATATTATTGAACTTGTATTGACATTATTACACATAGATTCTACTTTTAGATGATATAACACAATCCTTTACCAATTAAGATACTATATACTATATCTATTTCTATTCCTATTTTAAGTAGGATTATATATACCCATTCTTATTCTAACACTTCCCCCTCAAGCTGGTGCATACACATTATATGTACCTAGTTTGTTACAAATATAATTAATGCGAGGATAGATGAAGGACTTGACGAAGATATTTGCAAGTTGATCACTTGACTTCACCAATTTTGTAACAATATCTCGTGGGAGTATCTTTTCTTTGACAAAGTGAATCAATCTATGTGCTTAGTCCTCACATGGAACATTGGATTTGATGCGTTATGAAGGACCGCTTGACTGTTACACAAGTTTCATATGATCGGTTTCTCCAAATTTTAGTTCAATCAGCAACTGTTTGATTTAAATTAGCTCACAAGTTGCTACAACTATTGCTTGATATTTTTCTTCTACATTAGATCGAGCAACGGTACTCTGTTTCTTACTTTTTCATGACACTAAATTACTTCTTATTAAAACACAATATCCGGTTGTAGAACCTCTATTAGAGGATGATCTTGCCCAATCAACGTTTGTATATTCAGTGATATGCTCATGGCCTTGATCCTTGAAGAGTAGTCCTTTACCTAGAGCTGACTTTACATACCACAAAATACTAATAATTGCATCTCAATGACTATCACTTGGGGAAGTCATAAACTGTCTTACATCACTTACATGAAAAAAATGTCGGGGTGAGAATTGAGATAGTTCAACTTTCCAACCAGCCATCTATATCTTTCATGATTACCTAGTGTCTCCTTTAATCCGCAAGGGGAGCTTAACATGTGAATCCATGGGTGTGGCAATGGGTCTTCATCACATCATTCGTGTCTCCTCTAGGAAGTCCAAGGCATACTTGCGCTATGAAATAACAATACCTAATCTAGATGGAGCAACCTCAATACCTAGGAATACTTCAGTCTATCTAGGTAGACTAGGTCCTTAGTCTGAAAATATTGAAAAAGATGTTGCTTCAATTAGTTATACCATCTTGATTATTGTCGGTGATAACGATATCATCAACGTAAACAAGAAAATAAATATATAGATTTGGTGCAGAAGGTTGAAACATAAAGTGATTAGCTCCACTACGAGTCATGCAGAACACTTGAATTACTAACTTTTCAAACCAAGCTCGAGGAGATTGTTTCAGACTATAGAGTGACTTATGCAATCGACATACAAGGCTACTAGATTCCCCTTCAACAATAAAATCAGCTGGTTACTCCATAGAAACTTCTTTCTCAAGATTACCATGCAAAAAAGCATCCTTAATGTCCAACTGATGAAAAGGCTATTGACAAACGACAACCATAGATAGGAAAAGATAAGCATATGCTATTTTAACCATGAGAGCGAAAGTGTTACTATAACCTTGCCCAAATATCTAAGTATACCCTTTGGCAACAAGGCGAGCGTCAAGCCGTTCAACTTGACTATTTGGACCAATTTTGACGTTATAAACCCAATGGCAACCAATAATAGATTTACCTACACAAATGGAGACAAGCTCCCAAGTACCACTCATATGAAAAGTAAACATGTTAACATTTCATCAATCATAGCCTACCTACATCTAGAATGAGAAATTGCTTCATTTGTAGTCTTAGGAATGGAAATAGAGGACAAAAGTGATACAAAGGCATAATGAGGTGTTGATAGATGATGACAACGGAAGAAAGTATAATGTGGGTTAACATTTGGAGTGGATCGTATACCTTTTTTGAAGTGTAGTTAGTTGTCTAGGAGGAGGCAAGTCCACAACAGGAGCAGGGTCCCCGAAACATGACATGAATCATTTGAGACTAGTGTTGGATGCAGATGAGGATGGTAAGTCAGAAGTGGTGGCACTACAACTTGAGATGTAACAGTAATTGCAGATTCCTCGATGGTCGGTACATGCAAGACCTCAGAGAAATTAAGATGATCAGAAGATGTATAGTAAGGTTAAGATTCAAAGAATGTGACATTAGCGGACATAATATATCAATGACGGTTGGGTGAATAAAATGATACCCTTTTTGAACTTGAGAGTAACCAAAAAAGACACATATGAGCGCACAAGGGGCTAATTTATCTTTCCTTGGTGCTAAGTCATGAATAAAGCATGTGCTTCTGTATTTCAGCAAAAACAACTTATCATTCATTTATTCAGAAAATCCAAATGCATCTTGAATCATCAATGAAACTAACGAAATAATGATATCCTCTTGTTGAACTAACTTTACTAGGACCCCAAATATCAGAATGACCTAATGTAAAAATAGACTTTGAACGACCCTCAGTACTATGTGTTGCTCATGTGTGTTTCCCAAGTTGGCAGGACTCACAATCTAATGTGGATAAACTAGACACTTATCTTTTTCAGGTTAGATAGACGCGGACATTTGGAGGATCTGTAACAGAGCATGATGTGAAAGAATTTGAAGAGGTAAGATAGTAAGGTTGTTCTGATTCATGTCTTGTGCCAATCATTTATCTCATATTGCGGTCCTGCATGAGAAAAAATGACGAAAGATATTATGCCACAATGTGGCTAGATTAAAAGGAGAACGAGGGACGTAAAGAATTGAGTCTAGAGTGATAGAAGTTAGGGATTTCGCTTTCTCAACCCCTTTTGGTTGTGTTTGCCCATTAATAGCAGGACGAGACTATGAATAAACAATATGAGACAAAAGTGATTTATTGCTGAAGATATGATCAAAAGCGCCTGAGTCCATGACCCATGATCCAAGAGTACTAGATTGTGAAACATAAGCAAAATTACTTGCAATAGAAACATGAAGTTAAGCAATCGAAGCTATTTGTGGAAACTTTTGCTTAATTGTTTGATACAAAAGGAACTCGTCATATGCTGTTTGAGAATTATTTGATGGTTTACTAGGCTGAGCAACATGTGCTACTTGCGGAGATGTTTGCTTACTTGTGCAATTTTGAAAGAACTCATTATAGTCTTTTAAAGCAATAGGATCATCACTAGGTGGTGGATTATGCAAAATATAACAGATGTCACGAGTGTGTCCAAGTTTATGACATTAATTACACTTGGGTTGAGGTTTCCCAAAATGGCCTCTTCGTTGATTCTCCATGACTAATATGTTTGTTTTTTTTATGACTTGAGATGCGAGAATAGTGGGTGATGAAACTACTTTGTGACTAGGAGGCACAACAATATGAAGTAGAAGAGAGAATAATTCATCTATTGGAACTGTAGGACTAGCTATCTACGTAAACATTGTGTATTCTTTACTTATTGTTTTGTAGTTTTGTAGTTGCTTACCTTTTGTTTCAGTAGTAGTAATTAGGTCCATGACCTGGTTCCCTGACATGTGGTGGACTCATACTATTCATCAATTGATATCCGAGCATGTTTCTCCTAACATATTAATACGTAGGAGAGATCTTGCTCTGAATCACGCACTGAATCACGATCCTTGTGATGGTGTTGGCTTTTGCACAACACCCACAAAATAAAAGATGACACATATTAGTTCCAACCGTTGCGGAAAATTGCCGCACCAAGACTAGTTTTTTTCTTGAATTTTGTCACCAATGTTGTGATACCATGTGAGAAATATTAAAAACTATTATTGAATTGTGTATTTACATTATTATATAGAGATTCTATTTATATCCACTATAATATAATCCTTTACCAGGTAGGTACTCTTATTCCTATTCCTATTCCAAGTAGGATTGTCCTTCTGTGAAGTTCTTGGAGAAATGAAAACTTCTTGAAAGAAGCTTCGACCAATGTATCTTCCACATCTCCAATCCATACCTCTTGAAAAGGGTATGTATTGGAAACCTACCAGGAAAAGTACTCCATTACTCGACAACTTTGTCCGCCGGTTTCAATATTCGGTGGATGATGTTGTAGACGGAGCAGCGGCTAAATATGTTAAAGAACACAATATCTTTGTGAACTTAAAGCATGAGATAGCAGTGTTCATCTTTAATGTGAATAAAATTCATTCCATAGGATTGTGTATACCTATTCCTATTCTAACATTCCCAATTTTTTGTAGTGGAAAAACCACAACCCCTTGGGATTATCCTACTCAAATATACAAGTACCATAAATGATGTGTATGAAGGAGGGGGGAGGGGTGATCTAATAGTGGTTGGAGATGTAGAGGAGTTCTTTTGTAACAGTGAGTCCTTGCTAGGGATCTGCTCTAAGCCCACAATTTCTTAGCCTGGTTACGTAATGATTTATTCAATAATACATAAAATAAATTTTACAATATATGCTAGTTGCAAATGATATTTTGTTATTTGATAAACTAGTGACAGAGTTGATCGTTGATTGACAAAACTAGTGAGGAATCAATTAGAAGTTGCAATTGTAGACAAGAATGGTAAAGTATAAGGAATTTTACAATAGGTAAAAGTAAAACAGAAGATATGCATTGCAAGTTTAGCCTTAGAAGAATGAAGTTGAAGTGGGGTTAGATAGGATAGTGATGTCTAAATACAAAAAAAAAAACAGATATCTAAACTCAATCTTTTATTTAAATGACATGAAAGATGAAGATGTAACACAATATTTAGGCGGACCCTCCATTAAATGCTTTCCGATGATGAGATACATACATAAGTGGAATGTAAGGTTAATGGGGTTGGTTAGATCAAACTGGATTATATGGGAGTAAATGCTGGACCATTAAGACCCAATTTTAAATAGCTTGTAAATATTAGTGTCATATGTCCTACAGGAGGAGTGTGAATAGGTTCATTATATTCACTTATATAAATAAATAGAGGTGTAGGGTCTATCGATTAGCAATTTCCACCCTCTCTTTTCTTCCATGTTTATTTCTCAGACCCACCAAATTGACAAGATGAACATAGTAAATATGCGGTGTCAGATGAAGGTATACAAGAGGAGAAATGATTGCATCCAAGTGAAGGTGCAAGTAGCACACATTGACAGTACAATGAGAGATTGCCTCACTCAGTTATGTCTTTCGTAGGCCTTTCAAGTGTGTTGGCTTATTGTTGATGCTATGATGATTGAAGGTCTTAAAATTGTTTGAGTAGATCTAAAACTACATGGGAGTCGATCTAAAAACACCTACATTGTCAACAAATATAATTATATTTTTTAAATTTCTTTATTTATATAATAACTAGATTTTGGTTATGAATTTACAACAGTAAAAGCAATTGATTAAACTTATGCAATACTAATTCGTTGGAGTTGAAGACTCGTCGCTATTACTCTTACATTACATTTTGTGTTTACCAGGAGCTCTTAATGTTGTTAAGAGATTTGTATATCAATGTAAAATGTAGAAAATCTCTATTCTGAAAAAACCCTTAATTTGTCAAGACCCAATTTACGTTAAATCGTGAAAGCACCCAACATCCCCGTGTTGAGTGAACCACACAATAAACAACTAACACATTCCCAACATTAGATAATAATGTCTAAAATAGGGAATGCCATAGATAATTGAGTCTCTACTAAGATAGTAGAGATTTTTGTATCATGTGAAAAAGAAGAGATAGTACTGCTTATTGACTTGATTATTGACATAATGAGTGGTTTTTATGAAGGGTTTTTAGTCTAGTGGTATAAGGTAAGTAATTACTTTATGTGAAGGATAAGATAACTAATTGTTCTCTTACAGATGCATAAGAAAGCACTAAAAATATCATATAAAATATTATACATTTTCTCCTATTAAGATAAAATGAGCCTAGGCAATGCTAACCTATAATTACTTTGATTCTCTTTTTATTCTAACACGGTCTTCAATCATTAAAAGAAGTCTGGAAAAAAAGCAGAAAAGAGGTGAAAGATGGTATCAGCCAAATCTACATGACACTTTAACATCAGGATGATTTGCTTTCTTACCTTGCAGGTTAGCTCAAAGGATAGTACGTGGAGATGTTCCTGAACCTTTGATGAATCGGAAGGTTATAACTTCTCTTTCTCATTGCTTAATATAATTGAATTTATATTATTGTGTAAAGGATCAGCAAGAATTTCTCTTTGCATGAGTTTAATCAAGTGATTGTGTATGTGCAAAAGCTTGGAAGATGGCATTTTGCAGTGTTAGTCGGATTGCTTTTTCTTCTATTTTTTTTTTGTTTGGGGAAAGCCTATCTTGATTTGAAGAAATAAATGATAGTTGAAAATTGCTGCTCTTCTATTGAGAAGTATGGGCCTTAAGCTGTTGCTTACTGAAAAAAAGGTGATGTCTCTCTTGTTGCAGTGATATTTTTATGACAAAAAATATCTAGGTTTCTTTTAGCTCTCCCAGTTTATTGGTACATAATTTTCTGTTGAAGATACAAATCGGCTCAAGACAGTTGATGCAGTTCTTACTCAACTGAACCAGCATGGCAAAGTTACATATTGTCTTAATAATTTCTGGGAGTAATATCCAATCGAGTTTGATACTGAGAAAAATATAATGTAGACTAAATTTTGATCAACTAAGCTAGTCCGCTTCATAAGCTAGTCTTTTACCCAATCCCTCACTCTCTAAGGGATAGGAGGAAAAGGATACGAATAACCTCTAATTGTCTATGAGGTTTATAAAGTCTTTCAAGTGCTAATACTGTACTCTAATTTGCGTTTTCTTTTGATTTTATTTAGTTGATATCTCTCGATATGGGTGCCTTGCTTGCTGGTGCAAAGTACCGTGGAGATTTTGAGGAGAGGTTGAAAGCGGTTTTAAAGGAAGTCTCTGCATCCAATGGGCAGATTATATTGTTTATTGATGAGATACACACTGTAGTTGGTGCAGGTTTGGTATATTATTTTTAATTTTTATCTACCCATGAATGAAATTGTTTATTTCTACTGAATGTTTAGAAACTTTTTCAACTGTAATCTTTCTCTGAACGATCATTTCTCTATTGTCCATTTATAAATTTCTATGCTGAATGGTGCTGGCTCAAGCTACTTCTCTGTTTTCAAATATCAAGATTATGGACAACAAGTGGTGACTTTCTCTTTTTGTTGGATGATTTTTCTCCTCGCTTAATTATTCTTAAGCAATATAAATTTCGTAGTTTAGTTCCTGTGATGTCATTAGGGAACACTAGGTCTGGACTCTAGTGAGGTCAAAAGCACTATTGCTTCGCCAATTGTGTTTTAGGTAATCCACTTTTGAATTGAGCTTGGACCATAGAAATCCTTAAATTATCATCCTGTTAATTTGGTCCTGGACCTTGGAAATGATTGAACTAGGTTTGTTTTTCTTGTTTTCATATCATAAAGCTGATAAAAAATGATTGATAATGTTCTTTATGTAAGCGGCCAGGTAGAGAAGAAGGCATCTTTATACCCAAGATATAGCTTCTGATTGTAGCTGGGCTTATATATCAACTAATTTAGTGAATATTACTTGGTTAAAACTTGATGATATGTTTTATTCTAAAAATTGTGCTTGTTTATGTTGGTTCTAGGAGCTACTAGCGGGGCCATGGATGCAGGGAATTTGTTGAAACCCATGCTTGGTCGGGGTGAACTTAGATGCATTGGAGCAACCACTTTGAATGAATATAGGAAGTACATTGAGAAGGACCCTGCTCTAGAGCGTAGATTTCAACAAGTATATTGTGGCCAACCTTCTGTGGAAGATACAATTTCTATCCTCCGTGGATTGCGTGAACGATATGAGCTGCATCATGGTGTTAAAATATCAGACAGTGCTCTTGTGTCAGCTGCAGTTCTTGCAGATCGATATATCACTGAGCGATTTTTGCCGGATAAAGGTAGGCTAACTTATCATTACACTGCAAGTTGTCTTAAATGCTTCCATTGGGTTCCTATGAGATCCTTGTGAATGTTTCTTGTTTCTCACCTTGACAGCAGTAATTACTGAGGTCCCTTGATGTCCCGTTAGTTCCTTTTCTTCAAAGCATTTACCATCCTCCTATAAATTTTATAAGCTTAGAGATTACTCACCTTGACAACTATAATCTGCTCTGTTAGCAGTATTATTATTGTTAGAATAGGAATAGGTTTATACAATCCTATTAGAATAAGAATATGTTTATACAATTCTATTAGAATAGGAATAGGTTTATACAATCCTATTAGAATAGGAATAGTAATAGAAATAGAAATAGGAATACTAAATAGTATCCTACTTGGTAAAGGATTGTATTCTAGGGTCTATAAATAGGGTCTCAATGTAATAATGTACACAACAACAATTCAATAATATTCTTTTCCTATATTTCTCACATGGTATCAGAGCCTCTACAAACTTGGTAGAGAATTAAAGAGCTTCCGCTGCCGGCGGGTGGCACCCATATATGCTGCCCGTCTGGCCAATGATTATGTTAACAAAAGTTGGGTCACCGTGTATCTATCCGGTGACTATTTTCTTATATCTAATTTGTGTAGCACCGTGCTATCATTCCGGTGACTACTTTTTCATATTTAATTTTTGTAGCACCGTGCCATCATTCTGGTGTCTACTTTTTTGTGTAGCACTGTGTCATCATTCCAGTGACTACTTTTTCATATATAATTTGTGTAGCACCGTGACATCCTTCCGGTGACTACCTTTTTTGCATATCTTATTTGTGTAGCACCGTGCATCTTTTCGGACTACTTTTCATATTTAATTTGTGCAGTACCGTGGATTTTTTCGAACTATTTTCTCATATCTGAGTTGCATAGCATCATGTGTCTTTTCAGTGACTCCTCAGATTTGATTTGCATAGTTCCATTCGTCTTTCCGGTGACTCCTCAAATCTGATTTGCGTAGGGTTGTGCCATCATTCCAACCCTACCCGTTTCTTTTTCAGTAGGGTCGTGCCAACATTCTGACCCTACCCATATTATTTCTCTTTTTCAATGGGGTCGTTCCATAAATTCAAACTATCCTATATAATTTATATTTTCTAGTTGGGTTGTGACATCATTCCGACTCTACCCATATAATTTTATTTCTTAGATTGTGATCACTTTTAGCCATCAAATCTAATACTCCGGCATATGAGCATGTTCTGGCTAGTTTTTCGGTGACTTGTCTGATATCAACTCGTCTAGTGATTCCAACATGATCCATATACTTTACACTAGATTTTGAGCACTTACGACCATTGCATTGTGAAGAAGTCTATATGGAGCAACCACCTAATTTTGTTGCTCAGGGGGAGTTTAGTAGCCTTGTATGTTGATTACGTAAGTCACTCTATGGTCTGAAACAGTCTTTGCAAGTTTGGTTTGGAAAGTTCCAACACTGTAATTTTATCACTCTTCTGTGTTTTATCGGCATTATGCATCAAATTCAGTATTTCATGAGAAGACCAAGCACATTGAGATTGATTGTCAATTTTGTGAAGTCGAGTGATCAACTTGCAGATTTCACCAAGCCCCTCATCAGTCCTCGTGTTAATTACATTTGTAACAAGCTAGGTACATGAATTGTATGCACTAGCTTGAGGGGGAGTGTTAGAATAGGAATAGGTTTATACAATCCTATTAGAATAAGAATATGTTTATACAATTCTATTAGAATAGGAATAGGTTTATACAATCCTATTAGAATAGGAATAGTAATAGAAATAGAAATAGAAATAGGAATACTAAATAGTATCCTACTTGGTAAAGGATTGTATTCTAGGGTCTATAAATAGGGTCTCAATGTAATAATGTACACAACAACAATTCAATAATATTCTTTTCCTATATTTCTCACAATTATAATGATAGCATTAGTTTATTCTTCATTTTATTACTACAGTTTTTCCCTTTTCTTTGGTTATTGGTACTATTTCTACTGTCAGTACTTGAAGAAATTCTTTCTTCAGTATCTCATCATAGCTTTTTATTCATTCATTTTTTGCAAGCATGTTCTGAAACACAATTTTTTTTGAGCCGAGAGTCTATTGAAAACGACGTCTCTACCCCACAAAGTTAGGGGTAAGGTCTGTGTTACGCCATATTCTCCCCAAACCTGTGCGATGTATGGTATTGTTATTGACTTCATTAGTTGGTGAATCCTTTTTCACATCAAGTAGTACCTCTGGGAACTGCTACTTCTATTGAATATATTATTTTCAATAGAGTAGTTCATTTTGTTTTTGAAAACTTGGTAAGTTTATAATTAGAGAATTGTGTTTGATTTTTTCTTTTGATGTGTGGAATCAGAATATGTCATTAAGGTGTGGGATGGGGAGGGAAAATCAAATCAACCTGATGGATATTAAGATCTGGGTGGGGGGGGGGGGGGTTGTAAACCTTAAGATACGATTAAAGAAGATAGTACCATACTTTATACATGATCCTTGTAAACAATCTGAAGTAATAAGACAAAAAGAAAAAGAAAAAAAATTGAGATTGATTTTCTCTACTGTTATATAAATCTTTGGAAGGAATGGAAGACTCCTAATAAATACTGGAGCTAAAGTAGACATGTTAACATGAAAATTGCTGTAAGATTTGTGCTATATATTTCAAAAAATATTAGAATAGTCGAGGAATTTACCAATCATCATTCAAGTTGTAGAGTAGTATCTGGAAAATATTTTATTAAAAGCAAACCTAGTGACTCGGGTTAAAAAATTTAATGATGTAGCAGTTGTTGTCAAGTACCTTGTGCGAAATAAAGACTTGGGAAAATATTATTGAATTGTGTATCTACATAATTACACTGAGCCCTATTTATAGACAAACATGACAATCCTTCTTCAAGTAGAGTACTAGATACAAATCATATTTCTATTCCTATTTTAACACTCCCCCTCAAGTTGGTGCATAGAAGTCATTTGTACCGAACTTGCTACATATGTAATTAATACGAGGATTAGTGAGGAACTTGGTGAAAATGTTTGCAAGCTGATCACTTGACTTCACAAATTTTGGAACAATATCTTCGGAGAGTATCTTTTCTCTGGCAAAGTGACAATCAATCTCAATGTGCTTAGTCCTCTAATGATATACCAGATTTGATGCGATATGAAGGGGGACGCTTAAAAAGCGGTCTCATTTTCTGCTGGGCAAGCACTTTGTTGTTAGGACTGATCTGAAGGCATCGAAACATCTCCTAGAGCAGCAAATTCATACAGACTTTCAGGTTGCTGGCATTTCAAAAATGATGGCCTTCGAGTTCTCCATTGAATACAAAAAGGGGTTTGAGAATAAGGCTGCTAATGCCTTATCCAGAATGCTTGATGCTGAACTTTTAGCCATTTCCTTACACATGATTGACTTCTACCTCAAGATTAAGGAAACTTGGTTGACTGAGCCTGCCTTGCAGTTGGTAATTGAGAAACTGCAAGTTCAGCCATTTAAATCCTATACTTGGTGCAATAATCAGTTCAGGTGGAAGGGTAGATTGGTTGCAGGGTGATGATCCACAGTTGAGGACTATCATGGAAGTCTAGCATAGTACCCTCAACGGGGACATTCTGGCATGGATGCCACTATATGAAATTGCAGTCCTTGTTCCATTGGAAATCACTCATTCAGGATGTCAGAGACTTCATTCATAAGTGTGATATATGCCAGAGACATAAGTATGATGCAGCGGCTTCCCCAGGTTATTGGCTATTCCAGAGTACTCCCAACCTTTCATTGTGGAGACAGATGCTAGTTGGAAGGGTATTGTAGCTGTTTTGATGCAAACCCCCTTGGCTCCTAGACACCAGGCTTTGTCTGTGTATGATAGAGAGTTGTTGGCATTGGGTTTTGCTGTACAAAAGTGGTCTCATTTTCTGTTGGGTTACCACCTTGTTGTTAGGACTGATCAGAAGGCATTGAAACATCTCCTAGAGCAGCAAATTCTTAGACTTTCAGGTTTCTGGCATCTCAAAAATGATGGCTTTTGACTTCTCCATTGAATACAAAAAGGGATTTGAAAATATGGCTGCTGATGCCTTATCCAGAATGTGCATGATGCTGAGCTTTTGGCCATTTCCTTACTCCACATGATGACTTATACCTCTAGATGAAGAATACTTGGTTGACTGATCCTGGCTTGGCGTTGGCAATTGGGAAACTGCAAGTTCAGCTATTTAAATCCTAATACTTGGTTGACTGATCCTGCCTTGGTGTTGGCAATTGAGAAACTCCAAGTTCAGCTATTTAAATCCTATACTTGGTGCAATAATCAGCTGAGGTGGGAGGGTGGATTGGTTGCAGGTGATGATCCACAGTTGAGGACTATAATGGAACTCTGGCATAGTACCCTAAGGAGGCCATTCTGGCATGGATGCCAGTATATGGAGATGGCAGTCATTAATCCATCGGAAATCACTCATTCAAGATGTCAGAGACTTCATTCACAAGTGTGATATATGCCAGAGACAAAAGTATGATGCAACAGCTTCCCCAGGTTATTTGCAGCCTCTTCCTATTCCTTACGGTGATTGGACTGACATATGCTTGGATTTTATTGAAAGCCTTCCTAAGTCCCATGGTAAGGATGTTGTCTTAGTTGTGGTGGATAGACTGAACAAGTATGCACACTTCCTGAGCCTACAACACCCATACACTTCTCAAACAGGGGCCAAATCTTAGATAGTGTCTTTAAGTTGCATGGTATGCCAGTCACTATGATCAGTGACAGGAATCCTGTGTTCCTGAGTTCCTTTTGGCAGGAGTTGTTCACACTCCAAGGTGTGTAGTTGCAGAGATCAACAGCATACCATCCTTGGACTGATGGCCATACAAAGGTGGTAAACAGTACATTGGAGACTTACTTGAGGTGTTTTTATAAGATAGTCCCAAGTAGGGATGGCAAAATGGGTAATTTATATGGGTACCTATTCAAATTACCCATCTTAAATGAGTTGGGTAGCCGACTCATTTAAAATGGGTAAAAAACGAGTCAAACTCATATTACCCATTTAAAAGTGGGTAGTTAAATGGGTAAAAGAGACTCATTTATAAAAGAAAGAAAAGTGACATTAATATTTTTTAAGGTGTAAGTGGTCGGGTAGGGATGGGTGGGATGAAAAAAATTGAATTTGTTTTTGAAAAACAATTTTTTTTTTTTTTGGGAAGGGGCTGGTTGGGGGGTGGGGGGTGGGCTAGTAGGGGGTGAGGCTAGTAGGGGGTGGGGATCAAAGTAGTAAAAAGTAAATTTAATTTCTTTAAAAAAACAAATAGAAAAATAAATTTAATTTTTGAGGCGTTGGGGGTGGGCAGGTGGAGGGTGAAGGGGGGGGGGGGTAGGAGTAGTGAAAAAAAACTAATTTTTGAGGAGTTGGAGTTGGAGTTGGGGTTGGGGGTGGGGGTGGGGGTGGGGGTGGGCAGGTTAAATTTAAAAAGTTTCAAGTTTTTTTTTGTAGGGGTGGGGGTGGAGTGGGATGGGAGGGGTGGGTGAAGAGTGGGGTAAGAGATTTTGCTTTTGAAGCTTTTAACATGATCCCTATAATAATATGGGTAAATATGGATACCCATATTATCCATTGGGTAACTCGTTTTTACCCATTTAAAATATGAGCCGAGTCGAGTATTTTACTCATTTTTATTTAACTCGTTTTTTATGGACTCATATTCGACTTGTCACTCCTAGTCCCAAGGATTGGGCTACTTATCTAACCCTAGCAGAATGGTGGTATAACACTACCTTCCACTCCAATATCAAGTGTACTCCATATGAGGTGGTTAGAAACCATCTATTCATTTGCCATATTTGGTGGATGAGAGTGCAACTGAGGTGGTGGATAGGACACTTGAAGCTAGGGAAGCTATATCTCCTATTCATATGCCTTATTTGGTGGGTGAGAGTGTTATTGAGATAGTGGATAGGATACTTGAAGCTAGGGAAGCTATCATTCAGCTGTTGAAGTTTCACATATTGCCAGGGCACATCAAAGGATGAAAATGTGGCTGATAAACACAGATCAGACAGGTCCTTTGAAGTTGGTGATTGGGTATATCTGAAATTACAACCTTACAGACAGCTTTCAGTGGCTTCCAGACCATTTAACAAGCTTGCTGCTAAGTATTATGGACCTTATCTTTTTGAGGCCAAGATTGTTGATGTTGCCTGTAGACTCTTACTCCCTGATGATGTTCTCATACATCCTATTCTATGTGTCTCAGTTCAAGAGGTGTCATGCTGTGCCTTTGAATATCAACCATCCCTCTGTCCAGTCCTCATTGTCCTTTACCTAGATCTATGTTAGATATATATTGGTAAAATGGGGTAACAAGGCTGTGTCTGGTGCTCATCAAATGGACTTGTATTGATGCTGCATAGGCTACTTTGGGGTTCCTACCTGAATTGCAATAAAGGTTTCCATCCTTCCTTCACGGGGGTGGGGGTGGGGGTGGTATTGATACAAGTAGAAGGAGCAGAGATATTGAGGTGAGCTGGCAGCTGATGTGGATGGATTGGTTAAGAGTTAGTTAGACAGGAGTCAAAATTTTGTTAATACCGTAGCAAATTCAGTTAGCACTAAAGCAGTTTCCATTAGTTAGTTCAGTTTCATTCTAGATTGGGCATAAAGTCTCAATAGTAATGGATACAAGAGTCATCCATGAAAGATAATATAAACACTCCTCTCTTGTCTATATTTTCTCTCAATTAGCTTCCCTCTCGGTTGATCATTAATTCATTCATGAAATATAATACAAACTCTTTTCTCTCAATTAGTTTCCCTTCGGTTGAATAAACCGACTTAGCTTCTTCTTCCTCGAGAATAATCTCCTGGATTGAATATCTTCATTACAAGTGTAATGGCAACAGGTTCCAGATGTTGAAATCTTCAAAATTAGTACAGCAGCCTGGTATTTTTATAGATTAAGAAAGTTTAAGGGTCCAGGTGCTTATTTTTATGCCTCATTCATATGTTTTTATAGCATCTAGTGGATTGATGGATCAAGATTTCAAGCTGCTTGTAGAATATTTTTAGTACAGTATGTTCGTAATTTGACTTACTTTTATTTAGTGTTTCTCACTCTATATTCTATTATTACTTTTCAGCAATTGACCTTGTTGATGAAGCTGCTGCAAAACTAAAGATGGAAATTACTTCAAAGCCAACTGAATTAGATGAGATAGATAGGACTGTGATGAAGTTGGAAATGGAGAAACTGTCTCTGAAGAATGACATGGATAAAGCATCCAAAGAAAGACTGAACAAGCTAGAAAGTGATTTGAACTCCTTTAAGCAAAAGCAGAAAGAGTTAAACGAACAGTGGGAACGCGAGAAAGCTCTGATGACACGCATACGTTCTATAAAGGAGGAGGTGGATAACTGTTTTTGATGCTGAAATCAATTCAAGTTGCAGTTTTTATTTGTATTCTCATGATTACTGTCTAATCTTTTTCGTTGAGTAGATTGACAGGGTGAACTTAGAGATGGAAGCTGCTGAACGTGATTATGACTTGAATCGTGCTGCTGAACTCAAGTATGGGACCCTAATCACCCTTCAACGCCAGCTAGAAGAAGCAGAGAAAAACCTGGCTGACTACCGGAAGTCTGGGAGTTCAATGCTTCGTGAAGAAGTAACAGATCTTGATATTGTTGAAATTGTAAGCAAGTGGACGGGTATACCATTATCAAACCTTCAGCAGTCTGAGAGAGACAAGCTTGTCTTTTTAGAAAATGAACTTCACAAAAGAGTTATTGGTCAGGATATGGCAGTAAAATCTGTAGCTGATGCAATCAGGCGATCCAGGGCAGGCCTATCCGATCCAAATCGGCCCATTGCAAGCTTCATGTTCATGGGCCCCACAGGAGTTGGCAAAACTGAACTGGGAAAGGCTCTTGCTGCTTACCTTTTCAATACTGAAAACGCTTTGGTGCGTATTGACATGAGTGAATACATGGAGAAACATGCTGTTTCACGGTTGGTTGGTGCACCACCAGGTTATGTTGGATATGAAGAGGGTGGGCAACTCACCGAAGTGGTCCGTCGGAGGCCTTACTCTGTGATCCTATTTGATGAAATTGAGAAAGCACATCATGATGTTTTTAACATTCTCTTACAGCTATTGGACGATGGAAGAATAACTGATTCTCAAGGGAGAACTGTTAGTTTCACAAACACTGTTGTAATAATGACATCAAACATTGGGTCACATTACATTCTTGAGACTCTTCGGAACACTCAAGATAGCCAGGAGGCAGTTTATGATTTGATGAAAAAGCAGGTTATTGAATTGGCAAGACAGACCTTCCGTCCCGAGTTTATGAATCGGGTTGATGAATACATTGTTTTCCAGCCTCTGGACCTTAAGCAAGTTAGCAGAATTGTTGAGCTCCAGGTAATACAGATGTGTGAATCCTGATCCTCCTGACTTCATATGTACATTTTTGTTCTGTTCCTTTTGTTTCCTGCAGTGTCATCTGCGTTCTGATTACTTTCATTTAAGAACTTTATAAGCGCTACATGCAGTTATCTGTGATGCAGTAATCTGTTAGTATCAGTTGTTCAGTGTGAGAGCAAAAAACTTTTCTTAGTGCACATTAGTACTCAACATTACATGAAAGTACATTTCATTTGCTTGAGAACTGGATTGAGCTGCAGCACATCCTATCTAGTGTCTGCTCCTGTAGTAGTTCTGTTGCTGAGTATGACCTAAAGATATTGTTTCATCTGGTGCTTAAGCTTGCTCGAAGACGAACCTAATTTTGGTGTCTTTTCTGTGTTTCTGATTCTTTATTTGGGGTAACTGTTTGGCTACATCTATATTTCAATCTTAGCATCGCTCTGAATAAACTGTGTATTTGCATAATCATCTTGTTAGAAACCTAACAAGGTCATTTTTTCTGATGCAGATGAGAAGGGTGAAAGATAGACTGAAACAGAAGAAAATTGATCTTCAATACACGCAGGAAGCTATCAGTCTGTTGGCGAATATGGGCTTTGACCCCAACTATGGAGCTCGGCCTGTTAAACGAGTGATTCAGCAGATGGTTGAGAACGAAGTAGCAATGGGAGTTCTAAGAGGAGATTATACGGAGGAAGACATGATTATCGTTGATACTGATGCTTCACCTCAGGCCAAGGACCTTCCTCCCCAGAAGAGACTGTTGATAAGGAAAATTGAGAATGGTTCTAACATGGATACCATGGTTGCCAACGATTGACAGTGCACAACCTAGTAGGTATACATATATAATCTAAATGCTTAGATGGGGATCTAGGCTGTAAATTTAACATCAATAAATGAAAGACTCTTGCTGTTGCTTTTCTGTGCCAACTGAGGGAACTCCAATTTCCAACTTGCAAGTTGTTTTTACTAGTTAATGAGCTAAAAAGGCTGCAATTCAAAAATTGAATGTACGATGTACCTTCTTAACTTAATCTTAACGTTATGCTGACTCAAACACAGATGCTAGCGTGGTTTTCCTTTTGCTCTTGCCAAGTATGAGTGAGTGATGGCCATCTTCCACCTTCTGAGCAGCAACACCAACTTGGGATTGGGTGTTTTCACGTCTCACCGAACTTGAGATGATTCCACTGCCAAGACTTGGTATGGGCAATATGGTGTGTGCACTCCCAAGACTTGTTTATTGATTCACTAGTTTTGGGAATGTCCGTTGAATGTTTTTTCCTTATTACTACATAAAAATTACGTGGAAAGACTATCCTTAAGACTTAACTACATAAATAATACTATTTTTCAGTATTACAAATATGAAAGTTTTTTTTTACATATATAGTAGTTTAAAGAAGTTGAAAAGATAATAATAATTATTATTAATATATATAGATTAATTTTATATATATATATATATATATTAAATCAAAAAGAGTACGGTTGGTTCCCACTATTGGGTAGTTATCAAAGTTTGCATTTCTTTTGATATTGTAACACCCCGTATCCAAAAATAGAGCTTTCAGATTTTTGGTGTTACAGGTGGCACTCACGGACACCATTCACAGACCGTAGATGAACTCACGGTCCATCCTGCAGGTCCGTGGTTCGTGACAGAAAACTTCCCCAGAACTCAGTCAGAAAAATTGGCTAAGTCCCGACTCACGGACAGACCCACGGTCCGTAGATCAGACCACGGTCCGTGGATCGAGACTTCCCTTACCCAGCCTCTGACACAAACTACGGTCAACCAACACGGACCGTCAATCGATCCACGGTCCGTAGGTCTAACCGTAGATGAGGATTAGCAACCAGTTAGCTGAAAATTGTTTATGGGTCAACTTCAGATGGTCATAACTCTTAGCACAAAATGAATTATGTGTCCCATGACCTATGGTTAGATAGATAATTGAATTATCTTTCGAACGCCACTGAGTTTGCTAAATTTCGACCTCCGAGTAAAAATTTATACTTATTTTAGTGAAGCCCTATCGGGCAGACTCGATCGACGGACCCAATCTACGGACCGTCGATTGAATGACGGCCCGTCAGTCCAATCCGTCGATCACTCCAACAGCAATTAAGTCAGGGGTCTTTTGGTCTTTTCCTATTTCGTTTAACCCCTAAGATACGTCGTTTAAACCCTAAATCATGAGGTTTTAATCAGTTTAAGCCTAGAAACATAACTAGAACTTACCTTAGTCAAAATCATTAATAAAAACTTAGAAATTAGAAGCAAGAGAGGAGAAAAAGGTCAAGAACCCTAGTTCAAGAACGCAGCAAGTTTCCTTCAGTTCCAGCCCCGAAATTGAAAGATTTCTCCGTGGAATTCGTCACCAGGTATGTGGGATTTCACTAGTGGGTTCCTTTCACCCATTAGGTCCCTAGAATTCAGTCAGATTCTTGATTCCATAATTATGAACAGACCTAGGGTTTCTAGAATTTGAACAGATCATCATGAATTAATTATCTGAAATGTTCCAAATCAGATTATCATGTTATTGCTCAGTTTATCGCATGAATTTCAGAACCCTAGCTATGTATTTCTTTAGTTCTTGAATTACATATGCTAGGTCAGATATTTCAGTATTCAGTTATACATGCCTCAGTTTATGAATGCATCATTATCAGATTAATTGTTGCATTCTCAGTTTGCATGTTCAGTTCAAGCTATCCAGTAACTAACAAAAATTCAGTCATAAAGTATTAATTACTTAATTCATTGGGAGTAGCATAATACCGAGTTGGACTAGGGTTCAACGTACCTATATAGTCCCAGAACTACGAGCCACGTAGGTGTAAGTCCCCTCTGTGGGCAACATCAGTTTAGTGATCACGCCAGTATGCCTCTATACCTCTGGCAGGGTATATTGGGTCCTCTCGATGAGGTGTATACATCGGACTCCACATTTAACTCATGTGGTTTTATGCCGGTTATTAGTAGCTCCCACAGTTCAGTCAGACTCTTTTGCATTGACCATATTTCAGTACAGTCAGTATTCAGTCTCAGCATGTTATAAATTTGGTCATTGCATCAGTTAGCTCAGTATTCAGTATTTCAATATCTATATCATGTTCAGATGATTTCATTGCTTTATTCTTTGTTCAGTTATATGTTATTTCAGCTTTACTCTATCCTGCATGCTCAGTACCTCTCAAGTACTGACGCACACGTGCGCTACATTTTCTTGTGATGTAGGTTCAGG
The DNA here is from genome assembly GCF_900185275.1 of Solanum verrucosum. Classification (NCBI taxonomy): domain Eukaryota; kingdom Viridiplantae; phylum Streptophyta; class Magnoliopsida; order Solanales; family Solanaceae; genus Solanum; species Solanum verrucosum. Next base: position 608,430 of record NW_026020258.1, read on the forward strand.
TTCTCATCATCCAAATCACGCTTAGATCGGTTCCCGATCTCCAGTTTAGCAACATCAGTGGTGAGTCCTCATTCTTCGAGGACTAGTGACATGTTTATCCTTACTGCTTCTAGTCTTTAGTTTCAGTTTTGTTAGATCTAGTTGGGGCATGTCCCAACATTTCTAGTCAGTTTAGAGGCTTATTTCAGACATAGTTAGATTCAGCTTAGTATTTTGAGTTTGATATTTCTTTTGTATTAAACTCTCATATTTGATATATTCAGTTATAATATATGGGTATTCCCCATCTCTTCATTTTATTTATGAATTAGCTTCCGCATCAGTTTATTATCTTTAGTATGTTCATGATTATGCCAGCATGGTTAGCTTGGGATCACTTGTGGTCCTAGGTCCCGTGTCCACGTCTCGGGGGTAGCTCGGGGTGTGAAAGATATAATCTTACTTTATTATTTTTTCACATAGCTCAGGTAGGAATATTATTCAATGTTGTGAGTTTCATTCAATTATTTTTGTACGTTGTTTTCTATAAGCTTCATCTTTGATAGTAATTAAAAGGTAGTTATTGTTAGCTTAAATAAAGGAACTGCAGAGTTTGTGGTACCTTGAATCTCTACTACATCTTACTCACGATCTATTCAGAATGCAAAAAGGCTATAGAAGTAAATATTAAATATGTCATAATTGTTTTTCATTGAATACGGTCATATATATATATACATATATATATGTAATTATTTATAAAAAAAAGTGTCTACTTATGTATTTTTCCCAACTATATAATTAGTTCGAGAGAAGAGTATTGTAAAGGATCTAATATATAGTAGCAACTATAATTGCATTCATATTGGATCCTAAGATTGTTGAGTGTAAATCTTTATCTTGTTTATGCCAAAAAGAGGAATAGTGAAACTTGGATTTTAATTACCAGAAAATAGAAAAATGAAGAGCTACGAGATTTAGGAGTTGAATAAATTTCAATCTTTTTAGCCTTCCAACAATCTCAATAATACCAACTTCTTATGAGACATTCACACAAAAAAATAGCATAATTAACGATTGATTAAGAAAACTAAGATGATAATATTATATCATCGTGTCTAGGGGTGTATAAAATCGAACCAAAAATCAAATCAAATCAAAACGCAAATCGAGTCAAACCAAGAAAAAAAACCCGACTAGTGGTTGGTTTGACTTGGTTTGATATTGAAAAAAAATCCGACTATATTTGGGTTGGTTTGATTTTAACTAAAAAAAACCAATCCGAGACCAAACCAACCCGACATTATATATATAATTTTAAAATTTTATTGTATACATAAAAATAGTTACTTTGATATGATTTTTAAATATTTCTTATACTTTTTCATAGTTTTAATCTTTAATATATTATTTCAAGTTTGAAACTTAGAATTCTGAATGGTTCAATAAAGATTATAGTCCACAGATGTTGATAATTATAATAAAGCTTAAATCATAATCAAATTAATACTAATGCAAAAAGAAAATCAATTCAACACTAAGAATGACAATAATATTGAATATTTGTTCTTTAATTTTACATTGGTTTAGACAATTCAAATACATAATCTAATTTTAATTTCCTTTAATATTTAGTCATGTAACTAATACTTATTAAACTTATTTTAGCATGATTTAGTACTTTTAGATTATGATCATTTTCATTATGACTTGTTAATTTGCAATATTTGTTTTACGCGATTTCATTATTATTATTTTTTTGTTGGATATTTTAGTGTCATTACTCATATCATATTTTGTGTTATTTTCTTAAGAAACACCTTAGATAGTTGTATTTTGGTAGGACTAAAGAAATATTTGAAGTACAAGTAAATCATATGTTTGTATGAATACTTTACCGGAAAAACCCGAAAAATCCAAAAATTCGAAAAACCAGAAAAAATCCGAAAAAACCCGAGATTGAAAAACCCGACTTTTATTGGTTTGGTTTGGTTTATAGATTTAAAAAGCCAACACAAATGGTTTGATTTGATATTTGAAAAACCCGAACCAACCCGGTCATGTACACACCTAATTGTGTCATATATATATATATATATATATATATATATATATATATATATATATATTACCTTAAAAGCATGAACTTAACTTGAATGCTAAATTACTATAATATCCCTAACTTAGGTTATGACTTTTCTGATAAGTTGTGACTTTTTTCAAAGGGTTGTAATTTTTCGATGAGTTGTGACTTTTCCAAAGAGTTGTGACTTTTCCAAAGGGTTGTGACTTCTCGAAACGGTCATGACTTTTCAAATAAGACACAGAAAACATTTGTTCATACTACCATTTGTTGACTATAAATAGAGGGGCTTCCTCTTATTTTTCAACCACAATTTTTTTAATCTTTTATTCTTCTTCTTCTTGCATTTTAAAAAATCTCGTGTGATTTATTGTCGTTGAGTGACTTCGAAATTTAGCGGAATATGAGGTACCACTATTCTGATTAAGCAAGTCGTTTTATCCTAAAGGGTATATTTCTTAACCTCGGGTATTTAAGGAAAATAATTATGATGATACAATAATAATTTTTTTGCTTACTATATACATTATTATGTAATGTTCCAATATATGAAGTAAACATTATGTAGTCTAAATTTATTTGGTTTTGTTAAAAATTATCTTGTGAGTAGATATATGCTTCTGAATATATTTTTCCAACATTATTAGATTATCAGGAGTTAGAGAATTGTCACTGTTTGTTTTTTGGATGATCAAGACAAAATAATGACTTTATTTGGCTTCTTATGTGATTTAGATTGTCAGAAAATTTGCATCAAAATAGTTATTACTATATAAATATTGAACGTTTGTTTAACCGATTTTACTATTTCTTAATATTTCAGTATTTTCAACGAAGAAAAGTTCATATGACTTGTAATAACGTTAGTTGAAGTTTGTATTAGTTTAATTTTTATTATTTATTTAATAGCTAATTTTTATGATATATATATATATATATATATATATATATATATATATATATATATATATTTGAATAGGTATTTATGTATGTCACGAATGTATTATCAAGTTAACAAGATCTTCTAACTTCAAAATATATTATTTTAAAATGTTCAAGTTCTTTTTTTTAAAACAAAAAAAAAACTCACATCAAATGTGAAAATATGTGAATATATATGAATCACTTAAAATTTATCATTAACAAAATAAATTTTATATTCTGTAATATGGAATACATATTTTCGACTTGTCCCTACACTAAATAAAAATCTAATAACTATAAAATAAATAGTAACATTAATTAAAAGTCCTATTTATTTATGTAAGTATAAAATTTATTAGAAATTCATCTATTGCACATTAATTCTTTAGTAATAACATTATAAATTCTCTTAGTTATTACTTATTATTAATTATTGCAAACATTATTCACACTCTTTTACATTCTTTAGTTATAATATTATGAATTCTCATAGTTATCACATTAATTATTTCTATTTTTCATCTTTCTTTATATTAAATTTTTATCAATAATTTTTCGTATTACTATACCGCCCCTATATTAACACGGTGTTGTTATTTTTCCTTGGACGAAATATGCTTGGTTGAATAAATTGAAGATTGTTACAAGTATATGAGCTATATCTTTGTTGGGAGTAAGATAAACAAGTGATTATATATATGATTTCACAGATAAAATATATTCTTTAATTTTAATTTTTAGTTTCTCCGGTAAATAAAAAGGAAACATTTCTAAGTTAACTATGGACAGTCAGATAACTATCTTTGATTTATGTCACAGTCAATCAAGAAGTCATAACTTATAAAATTAAAATAAAATATACAAAAATAGTTCTAAAATATAAAATGTAGTTGTTCTCCACATGTTCATATGACATCTAAATAGATTAACGTAGAATACACGTGGATAGCACATCTGGTTAGATGACAAGAAAAATACACAACAAATGTCGTCTATAAGGTAATATTAGTGAGATACGACTAATTACATGATTGAACCTCATCAAATTGAAATAAATATATACATTATTGCATTTAACTAATAAAATTTTTCATTGATCATCTTCATAGGTTCGCGTGAATAAGAGATATATATGACGATTCACATTGAACATTCACAAAAGAATCTGCAATATTATTTTGTGCAAAACTTATTATTCAAATATTCGCTTAAATTTTCTGAATTGATAATCACGCGCAGCACACGTGTTGAAAACCTAGTTACCTTAAAAGAATGAACTCTTAACTTGAATGTTAAATTACTATAATAACTCTAACTTAGGTTGTGACTTTTTCAATGAGTTGTGACTTTTTCGATAAGTTGTGACTTTTTTCAAAGGGTTGTGATTTTTCGATGAGTTGTGACTTTTCCAAAGAGTTGTGACTTTTTCAATAAGTTGTGACTTTTCCAAAGGGTTATGACTTCTCGGAAAGATCATGACTTTTCAGATAAGACACAAAAAACACATGTTCATACTACCCTTTTTTTACTATAAATAGAGGGTCTTCATCTCATTTTTCAACCATATTTTTTTTAATCTTCTACTCTTCTTCTTCTTGCATTTAAATTTTTTTGTGTGATTTATTGTCGTTGAGTGAATTCAAAGTTTAGCGGAATATGAGGTACCACTATTCTGATGAAATAAATCGTTCTATCCTAAGAGAGTATATTCCATAACCTCAAGTTCTTGAGGAAAATAATTTTAATGATATAATAATTATTTTTTTGCTTAATATATACATTAGTATGTAATGTTTCAATATATGAAGTTAACATGATGTAGTCTAAATTCTTTTTTTTTTTTGTTAACAATTTCTCTTGTGATATAGATATATGCTTCTGAATATCTTTTTTCATAATTTAGAGAATTGTTAGGATTTTTTTTTATGCTCAAGACAAAAAAATGACTTAAATTATCAATACTACTTATGTGATTTAGATTGTCAGGAAGTTTGCTTCAAAATAGTTATTACTATATAAACATTGCCCTTTTGTTTTACTTATTTACTATTTCTTACTATCTCTGTATTTTAGACGAAGAAAAGATCATATGACTTATAATAACGGCAGTTGAAATTTTTATTAGTTTAATTTTTATTATTTATTTAATAGCTAACTTTTATGAGATAAATATTTTCATTAATGCAAATATATATTTATATTTGGGTAGGTATTTATATTTAAATTAAAGTATTATATATGTCACCAATGTATTATCAAGTTAAAAGATCTTCTAACTTCAAAATATATTATTATAAAATGTTCCGAGTTCTTTTTAAAAAAAAACACACAACAAATGTGAAACTATGTGATTATATATAATTCATTTAAAATTTATCATTACACAAAATAAATTATATATTCAGTAATATGGAATAAACATTTACATTTTGTCCCTACACTAAATTAAAATCTAATATTTATACAAAAAAAATAGTAACATTAATTAAAAGTCCTATTTATTTATGTAAGTATAAAATTTATTAGAAATTCAGCTATTGCACATTAATTCTTTAGTTATAACATTATAAATACTCTTAGTTATTCTTAATTATTGCAAATGTTATTCACACTCTCTTACATTCTAAGTTATAATATTATGAATTTCATAGTTTTTGCATTAATTATTTTTATCTTTTATCTTTCCTTATATTAACTTGTGACCAATAATTTTTCACATTATTATACCACCCTACATATGTGATAACACAATACTGTTATTTTTCCTTTGAGGAATCATGCTTGGTTAAATAAATTAAAAATCATTTACAAGTATATGAACTATATCTTTGTTGGGTGTAAGATGAAGAAGTGATTATATATATATGATTTCACAGATAGAAATATTCTTTAATTTTACTTTTTAGTTTTTTCGATAAAAATAAAAGGAAACCTTTCTCAGTTAACTTTGGACAATCAAATAACTATCTTTGATTTATGTACACAGCCAATCAAGAAGTCAAATATGAGAGCCAACAACAAGAACATCATCTATTATGTTATAACTTATAAAATAAAAATTAATATACAACAAATAGTTATAAAAGATAAAATGTAGGTGTTCTCTTCACATGTTCATATGACATCTAAACAGTTTAACGTAGAACACACGTGCAAAGCACATCTGGTTAGATGACAAGAAAAATATACAACAAATATCGTCTATAAGGTAATTGGTGATATACGAATAATTACATGATTGAACCTCGTCAAATTGAAATAAATATATACATCATTACATTTAACTAATACAATTTTTCATTGATCATCTTCATAGGTTCGCGTGAATAAGATATATATATATATATATGACGATCCACATTAAACATTCACAAAAGAATCTACAATATTATTTTGTGCTAAGCTTATTATTCAAATTTTCGCTTAAATAAGAAATACTATTTACTATAACATATATTTTCTAAATTTGTAATCACGTGCAACGCACGTGTCAAAAAACTAGTATACGCTAAAAGTGGGAAGAATGTTAGGCAAAAGTTAGATTACAATTCTATCCCTACATTAAATTTAAATGTTATAAACTATTTAATAAATTATATTGAATAGTAAATCATCATATTAGTACATGAATCAACCACTTTCTTGAATGTATTCTTTTTATTAACTTCATGTTGGAGTTAAATTCATGAATTTTTTGTTTTGTTCATCTTCCAATTGGAAATATGAATGGTTATATTTACCCTTAACAAAAACAAGAAAAATCATATAGATCTATATTATATTCTTTTTTGTATATAAATATTTGTATTAATGTGAAGTACATTACATAGATTTTATTACCTCTAACTCTTCATTATGTAAATATATGCAACTCCCACTAATTATACTCATTATGATTTTTACTCACACCTCTCATCCATAATCAAATGGATTAATGTCATATTCATAACAACTTTAAGTGCTTTTCAATCATATCCTATAAATAGTGACATTTGACACAATATTATATACACTTGAAACAATTGGGAAATAAAAAAAGAGAAAATCTCTATGCTCTCTTCTCTTGTTTTTTTTTTATTTTTAAATGTTTATGTTTCTTGTTTGTTGTTATTGTATAACTTTTTATTGTTTTATTATTAATAATATTGAGAATTTACAGTGATTTTTTACTTTGTATACATTAACCTAGCATGTGGTATTTTAGTATACTTATTTGAATATTGTATTTGTACAATAATTAGTTATTTTTATTTTATGCACTTTTAGTCAATTTTATAACTAAGGATGTATTCTTTTTATTAGGAAGATATATGTAGTTTCTATTGTAAAAACGGTGGATTTTTTTAGTAAATACCAATAAATTTGAAGCGGAGAAAATATGTCATTTGCAATACAAAATTTATATAAAAATTTTTGAGATAAAGGTGCAACACACGTTTTCAGAATTAGTATTTTATAAATACGATAAACCTTGTATTGATTAGTGTGTTCGTACATGGAGCTTACTTTTTACCTCCAAAAAGAAAAGAAAGAATTTCAAATATAATCTTCTTAGACTAAAATATCTTATTTTAATAGATGTTTTTCTACACAAATATAGATGTCAACTAATTATTTTCACTTAACCTATTATTGTTAGTGTATATTCTTATTTGGGCTTTAATTAGCTATTGGAAAAATGGTATGAAATAGCAAACTTAATTCAAATTAAATATTATAGCCATAGTTTATTTTAATTGTAATTCGCAGAAAACATTCCATTTTTGCCATCTGATTCGGTATACAATTAGCCATTTTCGGTATACAATTAGTCATTTTATACATTTCGATATAAAATACGTTTGTGTTTGTATAAAGCGACAGAAAAGTGTATATACAAATATAAATACATATATATTTTTGTCATATACACTTATAATTATACAAATACAAATCTTATTATACAAATTACTATGTATAAATGAATTTATACAAAACTGAATAATTTGTATAAAATTGGATGTTTCTAGCGAATTATACAAATCAAAAGCTCCATATTAAACATAAAATTTGCCATGGAGCGCAATTATGCAAACTATAATTAGAACATACAAATATGATTTTTATGTTTGCTATATGTGAAAGTTGCTCTTAGTTATTTGTGATTTTATTGAAAACTTGCTAACAACATGACAACTTGTAGATTTAAGGAAAACTTACTTGGATGGGTATCTTTTGATAAATAATTACTGATTTTAGCGATATTTTTTTATTTATTAACATTTTTAGCAATACTATGTTAAATCTGCAATATGTATTAAAAGTGAATTATGTATACAATATATATGTATTATAATTTTTAAAAAAAATATATTATGCTTATTTGGTAAGAAATTGACACATTGTATTATAAGTGTATTAAAATGTGAGAAATATATTATCTATCAATAAAACTTGTATTATATGTGAATAATAAATTATTCTTTGTAATATGTATTAAAATTGTATTATAAATGTATTAAAAATGATCAAATGAGAAAAACAATGTTATTGCTATAAATGGTAAATATTTTTTTAATGTTATATATTTATGTAAGTTTCCGCAGATTTAATCGGCAATAAATGGCCCAGTTTTATTTATTTGGCAAATTTTTTTTTTAAATATTTACTTGACATTAAATAGTCATAATTATTTTTCTTGAAAACTGTTCTTTTTCTTATTTTCTCTCTCTAATTCTAGACACGTTATTTTCTCTCTCTCGTTATTTGTCATTATCAAATTCAAAATAGTTAAATAAAAGGAAAAATTACTTGGATGAGTATCTTTTAATAAATAATTACTGATTTTAGTGATATTTTTTATTTAATACCATTTATAAAAATATGTCGTAATACTATGATAAATCTGCAATATATATTAAAAGTGAATTATGTATGCAATATATATGTATTATAATTATTTCAAAATATATTATACTTGTTTGGTAAGAAATTGACATATTATATTAAAATGTGTGATAAATATATTACCCATCAATAAAACTTGTATTATATGTGTTTTATAAATTGCTCTTTGTAATATGTATTAAAACGGTATTATAAATGTATTAAAAGTGATCAAGTGAAGAAAAATGTTATTGCTATAAATGGTAAATATTTTCTTAATATAGAATATTTATGTGAATGTATACACTTTAATTTAATAATAGATATTTTAAATAATTTCCCTCCGTAAGGAATGTTAATATTAAAAATATATTGATACTTATTTTTTTTCACAATTTGATTCTCAAAAGTACTTTTTCAAAAAAAGATTGTCCAAACACAATTTGCTTATCAAAAACACTTTTCAAATGAATTAACTAAACAAAAAATATTATTTATTTCAAAACTTTTTTCGAAAAACTATTTTTAAAAGTAAACAAATTATAGCAATAATGTCAAACAGACTCTAAAACATGATCTATCGAGGATTTGAGTTTGGGAATATAGGTCACATATGTAGAAATTATAATGGGTCAACATATTGTGTACCACCAAAAATAAAGAATATGCTTTTTAAATTCATCTGAAAACAAATTCTTGTACATTTATGTTCAGCAATAACGATAAATAATCTTTAGCATAGACTCAAATAATCTCCAATATTGGATTACATCTACCTTGACATGAAATCTTGTTACATAGCTCCAATTTTATGATGCACTTTCAAGAGAAATATCAATACTGATAATAACTCAAGAAGAATCGTTCAAGTCTTGACAGATCAACAGAAATAAATGAAAATGATATGCAACAAGAATATGATATAAGGAATTAACTATATTTGTACCTTCATGTATAATTAAAAATTTACTTCAATAATTACTAACATTATTTTTCAGAATATACATTGTGCATGACTTGAAACAAACTAGTATATATAAATTTAATCAACTTGTTAAATGTTCTTGTGAAGTCTGCATGCGAATTCTTTCATTCCTAGCACATTCCACCTGGAAATAATAGAAGCATTACATTAGGAACTACTCATTTGCTGCTGACAAAACGATGTGCTAGTAATTTTGAACTAAAAATTCACATTCATATAACTGTTGAACAAGAAAAGGCTCTTTAACTGCGTAACTGCGATAAAAAGAAGATAAAAACTTAATGTGAGATGTTCTTTTTTAGATAAATTTCTTGTCTCACAGCATCATGATTCCTACAATTCGAACAAAATTAGATGTCCTTCACTAAAAATCTGAAAGAATACCCCCACCAACACCAACACCCCCTCCCACAAACCCCACCCCAAAAGAAACCCAAGGTTCTTGATGGGCTAAGTTCTTCTAAAGTACCTGCGCCACAAGTTTCCTTGAGTAATTATGATAAGAGGAGTCATAGTGGTTACAACACATACTTAGCTTGCACAAATGTGAATTTGAAGGTTAGACTAGTTTTCTTTAAAAGCCACACTAAACCTGTCCATATCCAACAAAGCCTGCTTCTATAGAGATGCAAAGCTGCAGAGTCCACATGCTACTCTTTTTATACGTTGTGTCCCTCAATGAGTCAAACTTTAGCAGGATGTATTCAAAAGGTGCAAAATAAATGCTCCCCTCAATGAGTCAAAGTTTAGATGGATGCATTATCAAAGTGCAACATCTTCAATAAAAATTAAAGTGAAATAGAAAGATTTTACGATTCATTTTCAAATATAGCTTCTAAATGTATTATGCTTTCTTCAGATCATATTAATAGGGACCATACCTGGAAAGCCTCTAAGATAGAATTGTAATGCCTTTGCTCTGAAACTGCAGCTGCATATTGCCCCTTGAGAGCTTCATGAGCTTTCTGCTCAGACTGTAGAGCAATTTGCACCTTTTCCAGCTTCTGGGATATGCAGCTCACTAGTAAGTGTTCATATTACAGACCATACAAGCGCCACTAAGAAATATTTTGATTTTTTAATGCTTATGCTGAAATTTGTTTCGGATGAGAGAAAAGCGTAGGCAATAGGCAAGAGCAAATATAAATGGCAGAAATATAACTGTCAGTGAAAAAATGGAATATGACACAGAGAAGATCCAGTACTCCTCTACACAATTTGCCAAAAGGAAAATAGGCAATGCAAAGAGCCATCGAGGAGATCTTCAAGCTTTCCTTTTAAAGGCATTATTGGTTTCATGAAAGGTACCCCCAATGTCACTTACACTCCCACTGAATTAATTACTATCATGCAGGGATTAAAGATTGCTTTACAACATAATCCTACTCCCATTGAAATAGCCTCAGATTCATCAGAGGTAATCAACATGCTACAAAATGGACATCTGACTTACTGTCCGTCAATCTCCAAATGCAGGTCATAGATGTGTTGGTGTTTTTTTAAAAGTGGGGCAGCACAAAAAGATTAAAAATGTCTCTCAATGGATTGAAATGACTTTCAATAAATTTATTAAGCATTGAGGGGCTTTAAATAGCCAACATAAAACATATAATCTGCATAATTTAAAATTTAAACAACCTAAAATATCTCAACAACATAAACAAACTAACTAAAATTCAAAATTCAAATTTATTCAAACTAAATAACTTATTTTGCTAAAAGTTACTGCAGTAACTAAAAGCAAACTTCAACACTCCTCCTTTGCTTTAGTTACTGCAATTGAAAAAAATGCTCCTCCTCAATTTTTGCTTTGGTAGTTGATGCTGGATTTTTTCATTGTTTTTGAACTTGCAAATTTTCTTCTTTTTTCTTTCTTCTTTTGATTTTGTTCTTCAAAAACACGTGCGATGACATAGGTTTCAAAATATGATTTTATTCTCAAAGACCAAATTTGATAGTTTTCGTCTGTGAAAATTTGTGGGGCATTCAAAGAGAGACAACTGCTTGCCATTATTTTGGTTAAAAAATGATTTAGAAAAGCCTGTGCGTTGAAAAAAGCACGGGTTGAAACGGTAGCCTTGATGGGTTAAAATGGGTAGCCCTTACGGGTTAAAAATGTATGGTAGTTTTTGGAAGATTTCACAGATCCCTTAAGATCAATGAAGCTCTTGTTACCACTGTTGGTGTTTTTTTAAAAGTGGGGCAGCACAAACAGATTAAAAATGTCTCTCAATGGATTGAAATGACTTTCAATAAATTTATTAAGCATTGAGGGGCTTTAAATAGCCAACATAAAACATATAATCTGCATAATTTAAAATTTAAACAACCTAAAATATCTCAACAACATAAACAAACTAACTAAAATTCAAAATTCAAATTTATTCAAACTAAATAACTTATTTTGCTAAAAGTTACTGCAGTAACTAAAAGCAAACTTCAACAAGATGCAGTCACAGGATAATCCAACAGTCAGTCACATACAGGGAGAAAAATCAAGTAGCTGATCTACTGGCAAAAGAAGGTGCAAAGAGGTAATGTTTAGATAGACTTACAATTTTGATAGTTCCTCTGATGTTTGCCAACAATGTGTTTGGACAGACATTCTAGAACTACTTTTGCTAGATATATCTCGGGCTATAACATTTCATGTGTTGGACACATCTGGCGAACAAATTATAGGAGCAATGCTCCCACTAATCTAGAATTTTGCCATATTGGTATGATAATCCTATCCAGTTAACATCCCCTCCCCCCCTCCCCAAAAAAAAAGCGTGCCTATTAATAATCACCAATTCACATGACACCGCCCCCTCCTCCAAGTCAATTTTTTGATGAGTTATAACGAAAGCATATTCCTAAACTTCTTGTATCTATCTAAAGGATCAGAGTCTGTGTATTGGTTTTAGTCCCTCCTCTAAACACTAAATTTCTGGTTATTATGAACCTTCTCATTGTTCTGAAAAAGCTTTTTTCTCACATACAGGAATTGATTAAATGCTCTGAAAAAATGAATTCTCAACTGTTCAAGAAAAGTCATACATGCTGCTCTTTCTTTGAGGTATTGGTATAGAGTTTTAAGTATTAAACTCTCCTCTAAACATTGAATATACAGCCATTATTCCAAAAAAAAAGGGTATCATTCAATTCTACTAATGGATTTACAATAGCACTATCATCTAAAGCTAGTTCTGTTTCATGGTGACAAAAGGGAAATAAAAAGTCAATCCAGCATACTCAACTTGACTTTACAGTCTAGAGTTGCAAATTCAAGTTTCTTTACCTTAAGTGATGGGGTAAGTAGGAAGTAAAAAAAAAGAAATCACATCATATATGTCTAAGGTTCTCAATATGTCAAGATTTATTGATTTTGAGTAGGAAAGATACTGTAGAATACTCCTTTTCTTTAAATTTGCTCGTCTTACTTTCCTTTATCCTTCATTTAAAAAAGAATGTCTCTTTCCTAATTTGGCAACTCCTTAATTTCAACATTCCACATTGCATGTTGAAGACCATAAATTTAAAGTGCATTTTGGTACATTGTATATCTTTAGTCAATAACCACAAGATTCAAGTCTTTTTTTATTTCTTAAACTCTATGTCTGGTTAAACTAAGACAACCAAATGAGAACGGAAGGAGTATTATATTAACACTAGTAAACGCGGGAATTTAATATCATGAAATTTATAAAATAATACTTAAAACCTATCCGTCATTAAAACTAAAACACTATATTATTTTACATACAAGATTACGTAGTAACGAACATTAATAATGTAAAGGAAAATGAAAATTATAACATCTTATCAATTATCCTTAATAACATAAGCATAAATTTATGATTGTAAAAAAAAACCAAGATATGTAACATAAGCAATGGTGTTAGTGAGCAACTCAACAGGAGCAAAGTACACGAATATTTAAAGAAGAAAAAGCAGAAAAATAAGAAGTTCAGAATTTTTGTTGTTTTAAAATGAAAGGAAATCCCTCTATTTACAAACAACAAAGGCTAGTGTGAACAAATGTTTGTTGTGCCTTATCAGAAAGGTCACAACTATTTGAAAAAGTTGCAACCCTTCGGAAAGATCACAACCTTTCATAAAAGTCACAACTTTTCATAAAAGTCGCAACTCTTCATTGAAGGCGCAACTTTTCATAAAAGTGGCAACTTTTCATGAAAGGGAAGGCTAGTTTTGGAAATAAATAAATTAAAGGGAATCCTAGTTTGTGGGAAGAAGAATAAGAAGTTCAAAATTTTCGTTATTTTAAACTGAAAGGAAATCCCTCTATTTATAGACAACAAAGGGTAGTGTGAACAAATGTTTGTTGTGCCTTATCTGAAAGGTCACAACTATTTGAAAAAGTTGCAATCCTTTGGAAAGATCACAACCTTTCATAAAAGTCACAACTTTTCATAAAAGTCGCAACTCTTCTTTTAAGTCGCAACTTTTCATAAAAGTCACAACTTTTCATGAAAGGGAAGACTAGTTTTGGAAATAAATAAATTAAAAGGAAATCCTGGTTAGTGGTGGCGCCACGTAGGCAGGCCTAGGGTTCTCTTTTATATATATGATATGATATAAGATAAAACAAGAAATTGTGTGTTTTTTTATAAAATAGTCACTAAATAGGCATAAAGAATAATAACCTAGCATATTGCATAATTAAAATGACAGTATAAGGAGCCTCTCTTCTACATTGATAATAATCAATCCATTATGAAGTAATCTCGCTTGTTTTTTCTTTTTCTTTTTTCGCATCAGATTTAGTAATCAATATCAATTTCAACTAATATATGAATTCTCTGTATCTAAGTGTTCAGCCAATTCACAATGATTATGATATTTTTCCGTCAGTTGTTAATCTACAGCACCTCTTCTACTTTTTCCAAGTTAGGAACTGGCTATACTTTGTGAAAGCGTAAGCAGAGCTTATTCTAGATCTTGCAAACAAATTTTTATTTGCGATCTACCATCACTTCATATAATACAAAAGAGCATCTCCTCTACCATTTGTCACAATAGAGATAAATGATGTTTCACAATACTATGTGATGTACAACAGTACTGAAATTTGGTGTAATATGATATATCATTTTTTGATCAATTCAGATTTTAGAACTTGAAATTGAGGGTGTCACGATAAGAGAAATTTTATGAAACTATTACACAGATACTATTTCCTCCAGATATAATAGCACTACAAAGTGTCAAAGCCATTTGTTTCAAACTAAAGAAAAACAAATAAAAATAAGATCTAACTCTTTTTTCAGTGCTACCTGAATAGACTGGTGAGAAAAGGAAAAGGAAGAGGAAATTATTTATCTTAACAAACACAAATAGAAAAGAGGCGGACATAAATATATTTAGAGTTCAACTTGTAACAGAAGAAGTGAAATTTATTTAACACCAGTAGTTCATAATCTTGAAATAAAGTAGCTTCTGACAATAGATAAATGTAACCTGACTGTAAAAAATCATTACACCGCAGATGTACATAAGTGTTTTAAAAGGAGTTTTTGGGGAGAATCAGGATGAGTCCCGGGGTGGGGCACAGTAAAAATGCACTAGGGAGACCCGGGGGTAAAAAAATATTGGGAGGTGTAAGCCCCATTGTTCTGGGCAGACGCCTAGTCACTGGGCGAGTTTTTGTTTTGGGGCGTAAGTCTAGAAAGCCTCTTCCAGATTACTAGAATTGCTAAACAAGTCTTTAATTTAATACCAAAACCACAACAGTCGGCTTGTTATAAAATTCTAAAAAGTTAAAAAACTTGAAAGTCAATTTTTAATTTTTTATTTTTAGTCCTAATTTTTATCCTCTCTCTTCATCTTTTGTCAGGTAAAGGGGAAAATGACTATTTTTGCAATTTAAAAGCAAAAAACTTCATCTTTCATCACTTGCTCTGGTTCAACGCTTTTGATTAGGTTTCTTTCTCACTTTTTCTTTCTTTTCAAGTTCTTTTGCTCTTTCAAGTTAGTTTATGAATTTCTACTTTAACTTTCTTTCCAAGTCTGGTTAGACTTTTTTGATGGATCAAGTTCTAATTAGTTTTTTCATAAATTGATTATTCTCATTAGCATCTTTAGATGAAGTAGTTCTATATACATTTTCCATCTTTTTTATATTTATTTCTATGACATTAATTTATAAACTATTAAAAATTAAGTCTCTTGGGGATTACGCCCAGTGTCTTGAGGCTTATGTCCAGCGCCTCGAGGCTTACACCTCACCCCTTATTAGAAAAAAATATCCCCCCTTGCACTCAGTCCTTTTAAGACACTGACGGATATCAGTTAAACTGATCTCTTTATCCTTTTTATTTTTAAAAAAATTCTCACTCAATCAAATAAATTGGAGAAAAAGCTTATAAGAGTAACCATGACAAACTGACATTTGCTAAAAGGTAGTAATATAAAAACCTTGGCAAAGACTAAGCGCCTAGGACTGAATTAGAACTATTATAAGATTTATTTTCCTGTTTTTAAGAGTTCCTCACTCATTCAAAAGAATTGGAGAAAAAGCTTATTAGAGTAACCATGACAAACTGACATTTGAAAAAAGTAGCAAACTAATTATATTGGCAAAGGCTGAGTGAATCCTAGGACTGAATTAAAACTACTATAAGATAATTATTTTCTGGTACTAAAATAAGAAAAGCTGTTTTCTTTTGGGAGTTTCTATTGAATGTATTTTCACTTTAAATCATTTTTCTTCTTACTCTTAGTTACATTGTGGCCCAATTTGCCAAAAGTAGCTCAGGTTAAAAGATGTTAGATTAATTTGTCTTAAATAATGAATCAATGGGTTATTTCAGATGTTAATAAATATCTGAAATATAAGATATAAAACTAAAAGACATGACATGGTTTTGTTAAATCATCAGAACATCCAGCTTTTCAACCACAGTGTGCATCTTTCCATGCACCAATTTTCTGTTCCATTTAATAATACATATTAAAATTTCAAATTTATCCCAAGCAGGACGACCAAGAAACTGCTTCACTCTCCCTTGTATATTAGTACAGATGCATTTCAAGAATGAGGAGCATGGATACCTGTTGAGTCCCGTGCAGAATTCCTTCCATGGAATCAATTAGTTTCTTTCGACCAGCAGGGCTAGTAAGAGCATCTTTGAACTATACAAAGAGAGACAAAAAATGACAAGATAGAAGAAATCAACACTGTCTACAGAAAAAATAGGATGGATCAGAACACAAAGGGAGGAAGATTCAAACAAAGTTTGGATATCAACAAGAAATCAATGTACATTTACATGGTAGAAACCCAAGAAAACTATCAGAGAACTACAAAGTGTATGAGATAGATTACAAAGTATTCTTTTAAATTTAATCTGTGTTAAATCAGTACAGTTACACAAAAGAAGAGTAACTCAGAAAAGCAGCAAAAGTCTTTCCACTCTTCAAGAGAACAAACAACCAAATACACCTCGCTCATTGATCGATAATAAGATCAATAGGTCATTTGACATATAATTTGATGCATTTCACCTCATACTTTGGTGTGTTTTAAGTGCTTTCATTAGTGAAAAATGACCTATTGATCTTAAATTTGAGGATTTAATGAGTAGGAAGTCATGAGCGAAAAGGAAGAAAATTTGAACTGAAATGAAGAAAAAAAGCAAAATCCAAAGTAATTGCATGCGGTTGGTGTGTTGCATGGTCATAGCATCGGCGACTGGCAGATTCTGATGAAGTAATTGCATGCTAAACAGTGAAGTAATTCCTCACTGCATGGTCATCATGTTGGGAGATTTAGTATCCCAACCTTTAGTTTTGAGTTTTTCCCTTTGGTTAATGGTTCGATACTTCCCTTAGGTGCATATGATGTTTTAGCGCTTTGGTTAATGGTTCGATACTTCCCTTAGGTGCATATGATGTTTTAGGACATTGTTGGGATGCTTGGTTTGGGACTCGAAAGACTGGGGCGAGTTTCTGCATCATCGGACAAGATGCTAAAATTTTAACAACTGAAACAGGGCCAAGTGCAGCCAGCACTTAGGAAGTACGGCCAACACTTGGCCAATTTAATAGCTGAAAATTGGTAGATGCTTACCCAAGTGCATCCAGCATTGCCCAAGTGAGGTACTGCAGATATAGCCCGGGTTTGATATTTTATTTCATTCTTTACCATTTGATACCTGAAGGGTTTTGACCTAGATCTTCATCTACAAGCTTGGTGTAAGTGACTCCAACTTGGAATTAAGTCTATTTCATGAAACTAACCAAAGATCTATCATCTAAACATGGAATTAGTTGGGTAAAATTAAGGATTTGAGACATAAACCAGAGAATCACTAAAGTGAGGTTTTGAGCAAGCAAATGGACTTGAAATAAGAATCTAACCATAGATTAGAAATCCTTAGAAAATGGATAACCCGATTGTGAATCTTGTTTCGAGGTTTGTCCATGCTGGTTGGAGTTGACTTACACCTAGTCTAGAATTATGGAACGATTCTAGAGACATTGTTTGACCTCATTGAGTATTATTTTGGATAGGCAGAATTGGTGGGATTTAGGACGGAATCGAATAGCAAATACACTTATGGTCAAGACAGGTCTTGCATCTCCTACCTTATGCAATTGACTGACCTGCTACTTCTTTCCTTCAATAATGCCTCGGCTTCACTTCAAGAACTATTTACCAAGGAAAGACTACTTTGTTTTGAATGGAAGTGGCAGGCTCGGTACGGTTCGCTTATCCATCGGCAAACAGGTGGCACACACTATACTCAATTGGACTATCGCCCAGTGAATCTTTCATAGAGAAGCACACCAGGTGCTCCCTTAATCTGCACTCCGGGCTACTCAAGTTCGTTTGGTAGATTGAGAGCGACAAAGGTGGTTCACAAAGGTTAAGGCTAGCTCGGACCGGGAAAAGTTAAGGATTTGACCTCAATGAGGAAACTCTTTCCAAATTGACTTGTTTTACACTAACGAGCGTACATGCGGATACTAGGGCTTATATGCTTTCCGAGATATAGGATTACATTGCTAGCTATGCTTAGCATGTGACTCCCTTTGTCCCAATTTATGTGGTACCCTTTCCTTTTTGTTCTGTCCCAAAACCTTTCTATAATTTATTGAACCTAGTAACTGTGTATGTATCTCATTCTTAGAAAAACAGTACATAGGTTGTACTGAAACCATATTTACAAGATTTACTTTAAAATCCTACTATCTTTTTCCTAAAATGAGTCTAAAACATCAACTAGAGATCGTATCATTTGAGTATAACTGATTACACCAAAAACATAGTATCTAAAGATTATTTAGCTTGACCTTCTACATACTATTCTCTATGCCATCAAACATCTAGATTCTAGAGTTCCTATCCTTCTAAATTGTCCACCAAATGTTAGCAGGACAATCCTCCATCTATCACGGTTTTTTGCATGCATACCTTCTTCGTCCCAGCTCTGGTTTGCTTCAGTAATCTTGCCTGGCAAAGTGCAAGATATGCATATGCCCTTGAGATTTAAGAATATCCTCCTCAGCTGTCCCGTGATTTTACAGTGAAGAAATAAATAGTTAACTGTCTCAGCAGTCTCACCACAAAAGAAACATCTAGGACATAATGGTATCCCTCTCTTCATCAAATTATCTTGAGTCAGTACTGCTTCATTAGTTAACAACCAGACAAAACAGCCCACTTTGTGTGGTATTTTGGTTTGCCAGATACCTTTCCATGGCCAATCGTTTGAACTCTGAGTGGAGGGATTCATCCAGTTGTAAGCATTACTCACCTTGAAAAGGTTCTTTCTCCATTTCCACCATAAAGTATCTTTTCCAGCCTCCAAGTCATTGAAGTGATCTATGATTGCTGAAAAAGTCTGTCACTCTTTGAATCTCCCAATCATTAAACTAACCCGCAAAAAATTTAAGCCACCGCCCCGCATAACAATTCTTTTCATTTTCAACCCGCCCTGCATAAACCCGCCCCGCATAAATTGTTTAATAATTTCCTTTTCTAGGTAAGTTTGATACTAAATTTTTTTTTCATAAAATCAAAGTTATTCTTTTATTAAGTTATATTAATTTAATAAAATATGACTTAAAATTTTATGTTTTATAGGTCAATTGGAAGTATGTAAGAAATTGTATTAGTTTTGATTGAACCATTTTCATTTACTATCTTGAACAATTTAGTAACTTTAAAGAAATATCTTAATAGATAATGCTCTACAACTGTTATAACATGTAAAAAGTTAAAATTAAGATTGAACCCGCATAAAATCGCATAGACCCGCAAGCCGCCCCGCATTAGTTTCTAAAAACCCACTTCAACCCGCCCCGCATAACCTTAAACCCGCACCACCCCGCATAGCCTTAAACCCACCTCGCCCCGCATCCGACCCCGCCCCATTGCCATTCCTACACCTACTGAAGATAAGACTCCATCCTTGAGGTGTCCGAGCTCTGCAAAAGTCTTCTGCTGATGAAAAGTTAAGGAGTGTATGTCTGGGAAAAGAGCTCCCACTTTGCCCGACTCGTGGCAGTCATCCTTCCAAAATCAGTTTTTTTCCCAATAACCACTTTGATCTTACTGTTGGCCTTGAATTCATTCCACAGTTCTGATAGACCTCAATAAGGCGTGCTTATCTCCTTGGTCATCCAATTACCTTTCTCTTCATACTTTGCACAGATGACATCCTTGCATAGAGACTAATTTTCATGGCTATATTTCCAAAACCATTCATTTTGAGAGCCTTACTCCGTATTTTCAGATTCTTGAAACCTAATACACCTCTCTCTTCCCAACTGTCACTCTTTCCCACTTAACCAAATTATATCCCTTCCTTTCTTTATTTTCTTGCCATAGAAATTTCCTCCTAATTTAATCCAAACTGTTGATAATTGAAGTGCTGGGAAATTACGGCACATTTAATACTTTTTGATAAGGAATTTATGCAAGCCTTAAGCACATTTTGTATGATATGATGGATTTTTGCCAGTGTTTCAGGTAAACAACTAAAATGGCAAGAAATGTGAAGTTACAGACGGATGAGTCCACGGTCCGTCAATGGCATTGACGGACCTTCATTGGTGCCGTGTAAGGCCAAAATCCTGCAGACAAGGACGAATTCAACCACGGTCCATAGAAGGAAATGACGGACCATCAAAGTCACCATAAATATCCAAAAAAAACCTGCAGACTAAAACTTTAAGGAAAGTGTAAAATTCAGAAGCATTTCACAGCGACACTACAGACCGTAAAATAGATCGACAATCCATAGGAGATCCTATAAGTAGAAGAATCGGAGACTTGAATATGCAGAGGATCCTGTTGATGATGAACAGGATGGCCTGTGGAAACAAATGAGGGGCCATAATTTCTCCCTTGGAGCAGACAGCTGAAGTTGACTTTTCCCTAACGGTTGACTATGAACGATTGACAAACTGTCATAGAGGGTTGCGGTCTGTTTGAAGCAGCGTCAAAAGCCTTTCCCAGTTCTGATAGGACTCATTATTTATTGTCTATTAATATTTTCCTTAGGTTTTTAGAACAGAATGTTGTATGTCATAGGAGTTTTTGCGATTTTTGAGTTTGTCTTCAAGTTTGTGGAAACTTTACTACGCTTTTCTAATTCAATCTCTCAGTTTACTTCAATCTAATTCTTCATATGTATTATGCTTTCAGTTATTAAGTTTGTTTGTACTCCAATTATGAGCAGCTAAACCTCTTGCTAGGGTTGTTAACCTGTATGATGGGAAGTTCTTAAGATACATAAATCGGTATACATGGTTAGAAGGTTTTTGATGAATAATTAATTTGTAATTCTCTCATAGAGATTAATGGTTGCAGAGGTTGATCACACCATTGCTCAAATTCAATTCGGAAGAGTGAGTTAGGTTTTGGTCGATTAATTATCAAGAACTCAAGGCAGTAACCTTGTTTAATAAATCTGCATAGGAATATGTTGGCTTTACTTGGCTTAGTATGATCAATAATTGATATCACTTCAGTTGTTTGCAAATTTAGTAAACGGAAAGTATGTTTAACTGTTGGAAACCACTAGATGTTAGAATATAAGATCATTGCTCATCAAAAACAACCTGACAAACTGCCCGTATCATGGGATTGGAAATTAGGGCAATGAGAGGGCCAAGGAAGACGCATTTGCAGACTTGACAGTACTATGTGAGGAGGTCTCACAAGCCAGAGCAGATATTGCTGAGTTGCTGTCCAGATCAGCCCCCTTATTCGATGACCCCGCCTCTCATAAGCATCCTTAACAGAGAGGGGTGTGGTCCTATGAAGATCAAATAGAAAAAAACATGTTCCATATTTTCTGAGGCGACTTCACAGTGAAGAAGGAAATGTCCAGTAGTTTCAGCCTCCTCTTTGCACATATAGCAGCATCTGTTTGGGAGTTGGATTTTCCTTTTCTTCATATTATCTTGAGTAATACATGCCTCATATAGAGTTGTCCAAGTAACACATACAACCTTAGTGGGAGATATAGAATAAAATGTATGGGAAAAGACATCAATTGGTACCTACTCATTTGCCTCCTCTTCCTGGTTTTGTTGGGAATTCAATTTCCGCTATTAGGTACAATGAGTAGCCATGTGCAGACCACAGCATGTAAAACACCCACTTCTCTGCATGAAGGCCCCTTTGTGGATGCAACACTATTGCTACCTGATGAGAGTCTTAAGAGTTATTTGCACCGGATCTCCCCCACCTCTATTAAGACCACCCCGGCTAGGTTGGTCCCCTGTGTAGTTTTGAAGGTTGTAACTGATTGTCCCTCCAGGATTCCACCTAATAATCCACAAGGCACTCAACAGTTTGCATTGCCTTGACAAAATTATCCACCCTTCACTGCGGCAGCTCCAAGTGAGCAAAAGGCTTCGTCCCTTCCATGAGAGCAGAAAACTCATGCACATAATCCCTTATTGACTTCATTTGGTGTAGCTCCCAGAGTCATCTTCATGCATTGTACTACATAAGTCCTCTCATGTCTCCAGAGTGTCTTCACCAGCCCTAATGGCTTCATACTTCACTCACCACCAAAGCTTGGTATCCCCTCGCAAATACATGGCAGCAGTTGCTACCTTCTTTGCTTCTTCTAGCTCCCCACGGCCTTAACGTACTGGTCGATGTCGAAGATGAAGTTCTCAACTTCATTGGCATTCCGAGCACCGTGCTAGGACTTTCAGGAAGATGCTTATCGTGGAAGAAGAGCCCAAGCATGAGTCCAAAAATTGTGGAGAAGAGTGGACTAAGTGTTACACATTTCATGGTCCATGTCAAAATCCCAGAGGAAAATTGGTGTCACATGGAGCTCAAAGGGAGCTGAAAATCAAGCCCACATGGAGTCAAAGGGTGCTGCAAATCAAGCCTAAAATAGGCTGAAATTCACGCCCAAAACATCCTAAATTGGGCTTGTGTTTTTGGAGCAAAACAAAGGCATTCTTTCCTTTTATTTTTTTTGTTTGATTGTTTGGCAGAAAGTGTGACATTAATTTTTACTTGTTTTCCTAGTTTAAAGTTTTCTAGTTAGGATTTACTATTAATTATTTTCATAAAAAAAGGATTAGAATCCCATGCTATTTGCGATAAAGTGTTCGACATCTCCCTATATATAGCTGTGGATTTTGTTCTTTGAGTAAACAACATTATTATCAATATTATTGAGAGTTCTTTTCTTTAAACCTTCGTGCATTGGCTACTTGGGATTTACCTTATAACCTTACAAGAAAGATTTCTTTAAGAGATAAGACAAATCATGTGGTTGATATCTATGGTTCTTATTTGAGCTAATAATTAGATAAGGTAATTTATTTTTGAGACAAGGGTAACTTTGTATTCACACCAAAAAATTCATCATCCAAAAAATGATGAATTGGAAACTTACATCCCACCCATGGGTATACTTTACAAGTTTCCTATAAAATCAACTAAATCTACTATATCCCCTACAAGATTCTGTTTACACCAAAAAAACAAAAGGCTTATACAATTCATTCTAATCTTCTGTAAGTTAGTCTTTTGTCCCTCAAAACTTCTTAAATTTCTTTCTTCTGTAAGTTAGTCTTATACTAATCATTTTAATTATTCAACTAGGAGTCTAAATCACTTGCATCTAAGTTGTTGAATTGAATTTACTAGTAAAAAGGATTAGTCTTATTTCGCAAATTAGGTCTACTACAATTAATTAGGGTTCTTAGCACTTTTTTTTTTTTTTGATAACCGTCTGTGACCCGCCCTTTGGACCAATCACAGCCTTCTAAACTCGGGTTCTTAGCACTTCATTTCGAAGTTTGGAGATTCTATTCTCTAATTGCGGTTATCTTAATTCCATGTCTGTAATCTTTGTATTTAACTTCTGCATAATTTTCTTGTTTTTCTTCAAGTAACTCGATTTTTATCAAATGGTATCAAAGTGGTTCTATCAAGATTCCGTTCTTGATAATATTGGGAGTTTATTCACCAAAAAATAAAAATAAAATTAGAACTCTTGCTCATCGCGGCCCTCTATGGAGTGAATCAGGACTCTTGTTTTTTCCTGTTTGTTAGAACTCTTGCTTATCGCAACCCTTTAAGAAATTTGACATTTATCAATAAAACAGGTTGGACCTCCATCAAATTACAGATATTAGGAATTTTCTCAAAAAAGTTCCAAGGTCTGTAATTCCCCTTAATGAATTGCAAAATTCAGCAATCATAGGCAAGTCAAGGAACAAAATAACAAGAGATTAGACCTACGTGTTGGGCTTGATTTTCCTGTTAATCATCCAGTGGCTCAATAAAAAATTAGGGACCTTAACACAGAGACACAGGATGAAAGAGCAAGCATTGTGGAGAAAGATCCTTGCAGACAAGTATGGGAAGAAATGGAAAGATGGAGAACCTACCACAATATGAAGCCACATGGGATATCTTTATGGAGAGACATAATGAAATAGCATATAAGGGGCCCTACAAAAAGATTTTGGCAAGAAAGGTGATGGGAAATGCTCTACAATGATGCCTCCCTGACAACATACACTATATTGAGCAAGAAGAAAGCAGAAGTGGCCGAGATTGCAAGGAATAAAGAAGAAAGAATACTAAGGGATTTGACTTCTGAAGAAACAAACATGCCATACTGAGATATGAAAGAGCCGAATAGTTTGTTGGGAAATATCATATAAAATGAATGTCAGTCATGGAAAGAGAAGAACGATCATGTATTCAGTGTTTAAGTCTTTCTATAGTGACTGTTGAAAAGGGAGAAGACTCGGAAGAGAGTTTCTGCATACCCAACATGGATCCAGAGGGCATCAAGGAAAATTTCAATCTTTACTTGGACAGCAGAATGGGGAACCATTTAACAGGAGATCTTGAGGAGAAGAAAGATATCCACCTCAATTGGTGTTTCATGCGCAAGCACGCAGAGTGGATGCCAACCATTTACAACTTTGTTTCTTGGTTGCATACAGTTTATGATGTAAGATGTTAAGAATATCTACGGTTGGAATGGTGACTCCATTGACAATAAGAGAATTATTCCTGCATGGAAATTCAGAAGAAAGACGATAGAAGGGGGAATAGCGCCCTTAACATGGACAATTCGGAAAGAGAAAAAGAAGAGATTTTGAAAGTGGTGGAAAGTGCTTTCAAACAGATCAGCCTTTTTTTTTTGGTATACTCTTGAAGAACTTTTTGATATCCCTACAAGTGTTGATAATTGATATCTCTACACTCTCTGAAGAATCATGACCTTTTAGTAAGATTCTCTACATTTTTTATGCGGGGATCCCACCATATCAGTAGCATTAGCTTAAACAGAAAAAACATAAAAGTATTATATACACCAAAAGGATATAGGTTTTGTTGGTGTTTTTTAAAAAATGGGGCCGCAAAAAGAATGATTGACATATCTCACAATGGATTGAAATGACTTTCAATAGCTTTCAATAGTTTAATTAAGCATTGAGGGACTTTAAATAGCCAACATAAAAAACATAATCTGCATAATTTGAAATTTAAAAAAACCTAAAATATCTGAATAGTTCAAACAACCTAACTAAAATTCAAAATTCATATACATCTTAAACTAAACAACTTATTTTACTAAAAGTTACTACAGTAACTAAAAGCAAACTTCAACACTCCTCTTTTGCTTTAGTTACTGCAATTGAAAAAATGCTCCTCCTCAATTTCTGCTTTGGTAGTTGATGTTGGATTTTTCAGTATTTATGAACTTGCAAAATTTCTTCTTTTTTTCTTTTTCTTTTTGATTTTGTGCTTCAAAAACACCTTCCATGACATTGTCTTGTGTAGAAGTTTTTTTGAAAGTGCTTTTATTTGGATATTTGTAGGATTTGCAAAATATTGTTGTAAATTTTCTTCCTTTACAACATCACATATCACATAGGTTTCAAAATATGATTTTAGCCTCACACACCAAATTTGATAGTTTTCGTATGTGAAAACTTTTGGGGGATTCAAAGAGAGACTACTGCTTGCTGTTATTTTTGGTTAAAAATTGGTTTAAAAAAGCCTGTGCATTGAAAAAAGCACGAGTTGAAAATAGTAGCCTTGACGGGTTAAATGGATAGCCCTGATGGGTAGAGTAGCCCTTACGGGTTAAAAGAGTAGCCCTTACGGGTTAAAAGTGTAGCCCTTACGGGTTAAAAATGGTATGGTAGTTCTTTGAAAGATTTCAAAAATCCCGTGGGATCAATGAAGCTTTGATATCACTGTTGGTGTTTTTTAAAAAATGGGCAACAAAAAGAATTGAATTGAAATGTCTCTCAAAGGATTGAAATGACTTTCAATCGCTTTCAATAGTTTAATTAAGCATTGAGGGGCTTTAAATAGCAAACATAAAAAACATAATCTGCATAATTTGAAATTTAAAACAACCTAAAATATCTCAACAATTCAAACAACCTAACTAAAATTCAAAATTCAAATTCATCTTAAACTAAACAACTTATTTTACTAAAAGTTACTACAGTAACTAAAAGCAAACTTCAACAGGTTTCTTTTGCTTAGTACAATACCTGTGAGTGTATGGAGTTCAGTAATGATGTTTCCTTTAGCATCAATTCTTTTATCCCCAACAATGTATTGTAAGTAGCATAGTATTTACGGGTTTGACGATCCTTGGCCTGCATGACTCATTTTAGAGGTTAACAAAGTGATTGACAAGGAAGTGAAAAAAAATTTGTTATAGGAAAACTTATGCTCCTAGGGACAGGTCCCAAGAACCCTCTCTCTCCTACTTCTTAGGAGAAAGAAACCACTTTTTCCTGCGGTAACCTGCCGGAATCCTTCCTATCTTTCGCCTCTCACACAAGCTACCACTTTTTGTGTTAGCTTCATCCTCTCTTCTTTTCTTTCCAGAACTGATCATGAGGGAAAGCAGAATATATTTCAATGCAGGGCACACGTCTTTCAACATTACAAGGTGGAAAGCCAACAACTCGGTGTGGTACGATTGGGTGGAAAGAAGTCGCTGGTTGATGGGAAGATCTTAGATGAGCAGTAAGACCATGGAGTGGATCTACATCACTCTAAAGGAAGCATCTACAGATCAAAATAACAGTCACTTTTATATGAGAGAGAAAAATGAGCACGGAAGATACATGAGCATCCTCTCCTTAAATAAGGTAGGTATTGATCACCCCTGAACTGGCCTTGAATGTGGGTTGGTGTGACATTGCTTTCAAAATCGAAAAATCCATTAACGTCCTCTGAGACAGTAAGGGCAGGTCCCCCAAGAATGACTGAAGCCAACTACCCTTATGCAAAAGCAGTACAAAACGGTAAATGGTCATCAAAGAATCTCTGAGAAGCTGAGGTAAGGAGCAAGAAAGGTATCATTGAAGTCTCTGCAAAATCTGGGAAGCAAGAGGATGGGCTTTTGAAAGGGTGCCTAATTGGAGGTCTAGACGAAAACATATAGGAGAACCCAACCCTTTGCTATGAGAAGATGGTCATCAAGTTCATGGAAAAGTACCTTCGGGGTAAATATCTATGAAATGAATGAACATAAGTTCCCTTTTTGAGTTCTCTAACAGACTCATGGCAGAACAGGCAGTGTTATCAAAGGCGCGCTTAAGCCCTGAAGCGAGGCTCAAAACGTGTTGAGCGCTTCACCTCGCTTTATGTGCGCTTCAGTGTCGTCATCAAGGTTTTAAGGCAAGCGTTTCCTTGCCAATGAGCCTTTTATGAAGAAGTGAAACTAAATAATTGATATTTCACTTAACCATAATTTTTTTTCAATTTCTTTGGTCATATATTTGTCATTCATGTTTATAATTATTAGTCTTGGACTAAACATATATATTTGTATTCTTTTCTCCCTTTGCGCCTTTTTTCATTAAAGCCCACGCTTTATTTGCACTTAAAGCCCCCATGGACCTTAGAGCTTTTTTGCGCTTTTCGCCTTTGATAACACTGAGAACAGGTGGTGAAAAAACAAAGGGAATGGCAGAAAGGAATTTCAATCTTGAATGGTTGAGCCCTACGTTGGGATGCAAATCAAATTGCAGCTTTGTCAAGGAAACTTGGGTAAGAGCAGTTGGAATCCTTTTACACCTATGGTCACAAAAGGTGTTTCATGAAATTGGCGAGGTATGTAGGGAGTGGTTGGCAATGGAAAAAGACAGCTTTGAAATCATCTAAAATATGGGCCAAAATTTTAGTCTCAAATGACGGGAGAAGTGTTCCGAGATAGGTAGCACTTTCTCATGACGGGTTCACGTATGACATTCCGATATGGGTCGAGAGGAAAACGAGAGTGGAAATCTCGCCGGAACTCACCAGAAAATCAGTCGGAGAAGAAGATGATTTGAATTACTCTTTGATGTGGCTAGAGTGGAAGCCTAGAAGTGACTCATATGCAGATGATACACTCATCTTCTGTGGGACTGAAGAAGATCAACTCAAGCATCTGAGGGTGATCCTGGTTTTGTTTGAAGGGATTTCGGGGCTTCGTATCAACTGGAGAAAGAGTTCTCTGTATCCTATAAATGATGTAGCTAACATGGAGGCTCTGAATATAATACTGGGTGGCCAGGTGGGATTCCTTCCTACCACATACTTTGGGATGCCTTTCGGAAATCATTCGAGATTTGGAATACAGTGATTGGAAAATGTGAGAAGAAATTGGCCGGATGGAAGGGACAATACTTGTCTCTTGGAGGCAGAGTCACACTAATCAACTCTGTTCTAGTTTCCATTCCAACCTACATGATGTCACTATTTCCAACCCTAGCAAGGACTATCAACAGATTGGACAGAATCAGAAGGAAGTTCCTATGCAGGAAAATAAAGAAAGAAAATGATATAATCTAGGAAGGAAGTTCCTATGGCAGCGAAATTAAGAAAGAAAATGGTATAATCTAGTTAAATGGAAGGAGGTGATTGTATAAAAGAGATAAGGGGAAATGGGAATAAAGAACTTGAAAAACTATAAAAGCACCTTAGAACGAAGTGGCTCTGAAGGTATGCAAAGGACAAGTAGCACTTGTAGGGAAAGACTAAGAAGCAAAATATGAGGAGGATAGGTGGATGACAAAGGAAATTACTGGACCATATGGAGTGAACCTATGGAGGTCTATCAGAACTCTATGGAATGAACTTGAGAGAAACACCAAGATCAAAGTGAACAACGGGGGAAAGACGAGGTTTTGGAAATAGGAATGGCATGAGGCAGGCATCCTAGAAAACCTCTTTCTAGACTTGCACAACATAGCAATACAACAACACAGTACCATAGCAGAAATTTGGACACAGGATGGGACATCACCTTCAGGAGACAGAGTAATGATTGGGAAAATGTAAGAGTGGCAGAGTTTCTCAACATAATTAGTCAGTTCAGTGGGACACAAGAGGGGGAAGATGAGCTATGGTGGCAGGGCTGTGGGAAAGGCACATTCAAGGTTAGCAAAGCATACAAGAAATTTCCCCAACCAACAGCTTATCAACTGGCCATGGAAGAATATCTGGAGGGTCAAATTCCTTATAAGGTTGTCTGTTTCGACTGGCTCTTATCCAAAGAGGCAGTGCTTTCACAGGATAACTTAATGAAGAGGGGATAACGTTATGCCCTAGATATTTATTTTATCCAGAGAAGGCGGAAACCGTAAACCAACTCTTTTTGCACTGTAAGTTTACAGAACAATTATGGAGGTTGTTTCTAAACTTGAGAGGTATATCTTGGTCCATGCCAGGAAAGATCAAACAGAAACTTCAAAGCTGGGAAGAGATAGGGGTACTGGCCAAAAGCAGAAGCAGATGGAGAATCATACTAGCCAATAGATGGTAGACTATATGGAGGAAAGAAATTCTAGGTGATTTGAGAACATAGAAAATAGCATATATCGGATCAAGTTGAATTAAATCTTGACTCCATGTTTTTTGGTGTAATCAGATTTGGTCTATTATCATATATCTATTATTGACGTTCTAACTTCATTATAGACATAGGATTTTGTAAATATGGTTGTAGTTCAATCCATGTACTACTCTTTACTTATATATAAATATAAATTTGCCAGTTTCAAAAGAATAAGAAGTGATTAACAAGGACCTGAAATGTGAGTCATGGTCAAACAAAGGTTCATGTCACTGACTATGGTTGTACCTGAATATGAGTATAAAGTTCTGACAATCGGAGTTCATACCTGCAGAAGAAAAGCTCCGTCATAAGTATGAGTACAGTACAAGGCATTAATAAATCCAACCACATTCATGGCTAATAACAAGCATACCAACACAGAAATAAATACCTAGTGATCCGAATATAAAATTCAGAAACAAAGGAAATTCAGTTGACCAAAGTCAATATCAAAGGCTAGTGGGGAAGTTGATCTACTTATCACACACTCGACCTAATATGGCTTTTGTTGTAAGCTTAGTGAGTCAATTTATGCACTCTCTGAAGAAGGAGCACCAAGAAGCGGTCTACAGGATTCTAAGATATTTGAAAAGCTCACCAGGGAAAGGATTGTTTTGCAAAAAAGGTCAAGATAGGGGCATTGAAAGCTTTACAGATGCAGATTAGGCAGATTCTACTATTGATAGGAGGTCTACATGAGGATATTGTACTTTAATATGGGGAAATCTTGTGACTTGGAGGAGTAAAAGCAGAATGTTGTAGCCCGTAGCAGTGTTGAAGTTGAATATCGATATATGGCCCATGGGATCTGTGAAATGATTTGGCTCAAGAAGATGATGAGAGAACTAAAATAGTGTTTGTGTTATCAATGAAGTTGTACTGTGACAACAAAGCCGCCATAAGTATTGCTTGCAATTCAGTTCAACATGACCGAACAAAGCATGATGAAGTGGATAGACACTTCATAAAAGAGAAAATTGAAGAAGAAAATGTGTGCATGCCTTTCATCCCAAATCAGCAAATTGCGGATATTTTCACAAAAGACTTGTTTAAACCAAAGTAGGAAATTCTTGTAAGCAAGTTCGGCACGACAAATATTTACATGTCAACTTGAGGGGGAGTGTTGATTTAAAAATCTAAGTGTGATCAGATATGATTTTGTAGGATTTAAATTGATCTAATAAAATCATATATGATATGCTATTGAATAGGTTAGGATATTAGATCAAACAAAATCATCCCTTGAATCTCAAATCCCCTTGAATCAAGGAATTTGATTGCTAGTTAGTTTATTTTTCTATGCTATAAATTTGTATGTTTATGGATGAATTATATTGTAAAACTTTGGTACCAAAACATACAAAAAGCTCAAGTAGTGAGAATTTCACAACAACTTATAAGGAGGCAACAACACATACACTTACAGATTTCAGATTTCCTCATGGCCTTGACTAATCATTTGAAGCTTGTAGTAATATAACAAAGTGGCCCAATGTTGGGTAACCCAACATCAGAGAAGGATCTAACTTTAATATCATGTTAGGAAAATGCACATTGGGCATGTTACGACCCCAAAAGTTAGCTCAAGTGATGAGGATTGACCCAAAGCAAAATACAACTCATTTAACCGGTGTGGAACTCTAACAATAACAAATAAAGGTTCAACAACTCACTTTTTGACAGAAAGAGAGAATGTGTGTATTAATGAATGTTAGAATCCTAGGAATATTGTATAGCATATGTGTAAATATAGTAGGTAGCTTATTTACTCCTACATCTACTCCTATTTTAATTAGGTATTGATTTGTATTGATTTCCTTTCCTTTTTAGGACATGTAAACTTAGCTATTTAAATCCCAATAGTTGGTGGGAATAATCAGGTTGAGTTCTCTCTCAAACTCCTGTCTTCTCACAACGAGCATGTTTCAATCACCTAAGAGAAGGATAGTAAGTTAATGGTGTTTCACCACCACTTTAATTGTTATGCTTAGTGAATGAAAGCATGAACACAATTTGCTATCTGTTGTGCTCAATGGGCTAATGGATGAACTTCTACGGGAATTATGATATTAGAACATGCCGACCCCAATTAGAATATTTTTTCCCTTAAACTAGTATGACTGGGCACCTTAGTTGTGGTTCAAGAAAATAAATATAGATCAGAAGACATCGAAATTGAGGAACTAAACTTCTTATACCTGGATAAACTCATTAAAAAGAAAAAAACAATTTGATGGGTTCTATAAGGGCTAATTGGTACGTGATGCCATCTAATTTTCTATTCTTTGTTCTGTCATCTTTCTAGAGTAATTTCAATACTACCCAAACTGTTGAATTTGTTTTTAGTTACTGCAGTATTATTTTAGCATAGTAAGTTACCTAGCTTTAGGATGAATTTGAATTTTAAATATTTCTTAGGTTATTCTATTGTTGAGATTATTTAGCCTTTTTTGAATTATTTTTTTTGCAGATTTTCTGCAAATTATGTTATCAAGTTGGCTATTTAAAGCCCTATTATGCTTAATAAAAATATTGAGAGATATTTCAATCAATACATTTTGCTAGCCCGCTATTAAAAACACCAACAGTGGTATCAAGAGCTTTAATGATCTTACGAGATCTGTAAGTTCTTCCAAAGAACTATCATATCATTTTTAACCCGTCAGGTCCACTTTTAACCCGCAAGAGCTATTTTTCAATCAATTTTACCACGTCAAGCTATTTTTAACTCATGCTTTTTTCAATGCACAAGTTTTTCTCAACCAATTTTTAACCTAAAAATAGCAAGCAACAGTCTCTCTTTGAATGCACAAAAATTTCAACTAGTGAAAACTATCAGATTTGGTCAATGAAAATGAAATCATATCTTGAAGCCTATGATCCGTGGAAGTTGTAACGGAAGATATACCCTTACAACCCTCCCTACAAATCCTATCCTTTTCCAAATTAAATCTCATTCGGATGAAAAAACCAAATAATTCAAAGTCAAAACTGTAATTCAAAATTCAGTTGCGGATTCAATATTTCTAAAATCATTGGTTGTGAGACAGCAAAAGAAGCTTGGGAGAAATTTTAAAGAAAAAATATAAAGGAAGTGATCAAGTCAGACAAATGCAAATTTTGAATTTGGAAAGGGATTTTGAATCTCTTAGGATGCAAGAGGATAAAAAAATTGTTAAGTATTCTGACAAGATTTCTTTGATTGTTAATAAAATCAGGTTGCTTGACGAGAATTTCAAAGATGACAGAATAGTAAAAAAAATTCTTGTGACAATTTCAGAGATATTCGAGTCTAAAATTTCATCTTTGGAAGAATCTAAAGATCTCTCTACTATCTCTGTTGAAGAACTAATAAATTCTCTTCAAGCACAAGAGCAAAGAAGAGCCTTTAGACAAGATAATGTTACTGAGGATGTTTTTTATGTATAAAACAGAAAAGAAAAAGGTAATTATCCTCTTTGCAATTACTGTAAAAGACAAACACACTTGAATTTTTTTTGTTAGTGGAGACGTGATGCAATATGTGGAAATTGCAACCAAGCCAGCCATGTTCCAAAAGTGTGCAAGCTTAAAAACAATCCTCAAGCACAAGCAACAAAAGTAGAAAAAGAGGAGAAGCAACTTTTTAAAATTGTAGTATCTAAAGGAAAGGAGGAGTGTTGAATTTGCTTTTAGTTATTGCAGTAATTTTTAGCATTATAAGTTACCTAACTTTAGGATGAATTTTAAATATTTGTTAGGTTGTTTTAGTCGCTGAGATTATTTAGCCTTTTTTTATTTTTGTAATGCATATTCTCTGCAAATTATGTTATCAAGTTGGGTATTTAATGCCCTATTATTCTTGATAAAAAATATTGAGAAAATATTTCAATCAATACTTTTTGTTGCCCCATTTTTAAAAACACCAACACAAACAACCAAGAAACTATGGAGGCCATCAAACCTATAATCTATTAAAATATCTAAAGCCTACAAGCTAATATGCTCCTATGCAGTTTTTATCTCCAAATCATCATGGTGGGATGCTGGAGAATCAAATCCCACCTCCTACTAAGATATTCACAATAGTAAGACTCTGAAACTTGGAGTCTTGGACAAAAGTCGAACATAAAATCCTCTAATTTTGTATACTGGTACTCTTTCACTAAATAAACTTGAAGCATCTATAAAGTAGTTAGACAGCTTGTGTAGATTGTATCATTAACAAACTAAAACCAGATAATCAACAGCTGAAAGCCAATTCCAGGGTTTTCTAAATCAATATCATAACAAATTGCTTTCATTCATCTCAGCTAAATG
This sequence comes from Solanum verrucosum, assembly GCF_900185275.1. NCBI lineage: Eukaryota > Viridiplantae > Streptophyta > Magnoliopsida > Solanales > Solanaceae > Solanum > Solanum verrucosum. Next base: position 642,928 of record NW_026020258.1, read on the forward strand.
CTACCCTATTAATTCTAGAAGCAAACACTTCTTCACAAATGTAAGGGCTTACAAGATTTAGGCTAGGATGAAATGAGGTTTCATTGATAAATAATGAAAGCTTAAAGAGTTCAAGTACCTTTAGATAAGGATAGACTCTCACATAACCTTGCACCCAAGGAGAGTGGCCTAATAGTCAACGTAGTGGGTCAACAACCATTAGGTATCAGGTTCAAATCTCAGTCGAGGCAAAAACATAGTGATTTCTTTCCATCTATCAAAACCTTGGTGGAAAGAGTTACCCAGTACCTATGATGGTGGGAAAGTTGACCAAGACTTCACAGTTATCAAAACAGAACGAAACAAAAAAGACCCCCCCCCCCCCACCCATAATCTTTAGTGCTCCAGATAAACATTTCAGAGAGCTAGAATTTAATTGGTTTTCGATTCAATAAAACAATTCCACACCGATTCAAAACTTATGCTCTTTGTACACCGAACATATTAAAGAGGGATTACCACATTCAGCAGGTATGAGGAGTATAATGCACAAAATGGAAAAGCACTAATAGAGGAACATACTGAATGAGTTCAGCTTGTGATTGCACGTCATCGAGCTGCCGTTTAAATGACAGAGTTGACCTCAATTTAGCTGCAAGTTCCTATAAAAGAAAAAGAATTGTAATTTTAATATGACATACATCATCAAGGTTCAGTTTATTGGATAGTGGTGAACTTAAGTACAATGGTGCTGTGTTTTAAGTAGAAAGATGCTAAATCTAAATCTTATCTTATCCAAAAACAAAGATGAAGCTACAAGAACTGATTGCATATCAAGGATGCTGTCATACTTGAATTAGCAATCCTGATGGTTGTTAGCCTAAACATCTTAATGTAGAACTAATAATGGTCCATCGGCTATCCAACAAATAGTCCAAATTGCTATCGACTTTCCCTGGATGATTAAAACTTGAAACACAAAAGCAATTAATGTGCAGAGCTGCCCACTCGACATTGTTTTCTTAAGGCCTGAAAAGAAGGAAATGCATCAACATGGGGTTTATCATGAGGTATGCAAGAAGTACAAAACAAGAAACCAAGATCCATGTTAAGGACCAGACCTGGGGAAATCCTTTAGCCAAGGAGAGGACGAATACAAAGGTTTCCCTATGTCAGACTAAAGAAATATCTCACAAGCAGCAAAGAAGTTTGTGGTCCTTTTTTACTTTAGGGAGTATATCTGTTGGCTAATAGAGGATTTCCAAGAAGATATTCTTGTTATCAAGATATGATCTTCTAAGATCTTAGGATTATTGTGGTAATCTAGAATATCATATCTCTGATTCTTTTTCTTAATGTAAAATATATGATTCTGATTTCATGGGATTTAGGTGATTCTATTCCACAATTTCTTATGTATATATAAAGCCATGTATATGACATAGACACATATGAATGAAATTATTCAACAATCTTATTTCACATGGTACCAGACCAATTTTATTCATCCTATCTTGAAAATTCCCATTTTGCTATCTTTGTCTGCCCAAACCATGTCTGAAAATGGTACATCCGCAAATATTCCAGCCTCTGAAAATGTTTCTGCAACAGTAGAGAATAACTCTACAGTTTCAACTGGAGATTTGCAACATTCAGCTTCAACAGGTAGTTGTTCATTGTCCTTCACAGGTATTTCTTACTCTTTTATTACTAATGTCTTTGACAAACTTTCTCAACATGGGTGATTGATTCCGGGGCAACTGATCACATCTTTTCATATCATATTTCCCTTGTCCTAGCTATAAAAAAATAACTATAGCTAATGGTTCAGTTATTACTGTAGCTAGACAAGGAGATATAACCACTTGGAAAATCCTTGATACTTTGCAAATCTCATTTCTATCCAGAAATTCACCAAAGATTCCAAATGCCAAGTAACTTTCTTCCCTTCATATTGCTTATTTCAGGAACAGGAACAAAACACGAAGGAGATGATTGGGCGTGCTAGTGAGAAAGGTGGTCTTTATTGTTTGGATTTCCACAGTGGTGAATATATATCTAAGAATTCCTTGTCTAGTTCATTCTTGTCTGAATCTATCAAGTCTAATAAAGAGGAAGTTTATGTAATGAAGACTTTGGAGTGCTTGTGGTGTATGGCTTTATGATCGTCAATTAGGTCACCCATCCTTTTTTGTAATCAAAAGGATGTTTCCATCTTTGTTCAAGATTTGATAGTTGAGTCTTTTCATTGTGATGATTGTGAAATTGCAAAATACAAACGTGCTTCCTTTCCAAGAAGTCACAAAAGATGTCAAATTCCTTTCTCTGTTATTCATAGTGATATTTGGGGACCCTCTCCCATTCCTAATATTTCTGGTGCTAGATGGTTTTTTTCATTCATTGATGATTGTACAAGAGTTACGTGGATCTATTTGCTAAAGCGAAAATCAGATGTCAGTCAAATTCTTCCTACCTTTTTTAATATGATCAAAACCCGATATGATGTGTCAATTAAAAGACTCTGATCTGATAATGCCAAGGACTACTTCAATCAAAACCTCTTTTGTTTTCTTCCAAAAAAGAGGGAATTATTCATGAATCTTCATGTGTCAATACTCCTCAACAAAATGGGATAGCAGAGAGAAGAAACGGTTGTTACTTGACATTACTAGATCACTATTGTTTCACAAAAAGGTGCCAAAACAGTATTGGGGGAAGCTGTCCTAACTGCTGCACATCTTAGTAACATAATACCATCAAGAATTTTGAACTTTCAAAGTCCGCTTGATACTCTTAGGAATTTCTTTCCAAATTTTGAAATATCCAATAGATTGGTTCCTAGAATCTTCGGAAGTGTTGCCTATGTTCATATTCATTCTCAAAATAGAGGCAAATTAGAACCACATGCTCTTAAGTGTATTTTCATAGGATATTCTCCTACTCAAAAAGGTTACAAGTGCTATCAACCATCATCAAACAAATTCTTTGTTTCAGCGGATGTCACATTTGATGAGAGTGAATCATTTTTTAATCATTCTTACGGCCAGGGGGAGTCATTGAAGGGAGAGGAACCTCTAGACTTTCACTATTTGATTTGTCCATTTCTAGTCGCGCCAAATCCTTGCACCATTTCTTCGGTCACATGAGCCTCTAAATCCAAATGAGCCCATTGAGTCTCCCAATCCGAATATAGATAATGGAATTCTAGAAAATAATCTACCATTGCAGGTATATTCCAGAAGAAAGAGACTAACTGATCAAACTACTCGGTTGCAATCATCTCCTTAGGTTACTACTCCTAATACCCATCTTAAACTTGTTGAACCATCAGAAACACCAAACCAAACTGATCATGAAGAAGAATTTAACCAACCTAATGATTGCACTCAGAAAAGGAACTAGAACTTGCACACAACACCCTTTGAGCCTCTCCGTGACATATCAAAATTTATCCCCAAGTCATAAAGCTTTTCCCTGTAACCTCCACACAATTCCTATCCCCAGAAATTTGTCTAAAGCATTAGGAAATAGAGAATGGGAGAAAGCTATGAAGGTAGAAATGGAAGAGTTGGAGAAAAACAAAACTTGGGATATTGGGAGGAAATCTGGTGACTTGAAGGAGTAAAAAACAAAATGTAGTAGCTAGATGAAGTGCAGAATCCGAGTTTAGATCTATGGCTATGGGAGTTTGTGAGTTGTTATGGTTAAAGATAATCCTTGATGATTTGAAAATAAGATGGGAAGGACCTATGAGACTATATTGTGACAACAAATCAGCAGTAAGTATAGCTCATAATCCTGTACAACATGATCGCACTAAGCATATTGAGGTGGACAGACATTTCATTAAGGAGAAATTAGATAGTGGACTCATTTGTACGCCATTTGTATCTACAAAAGATCAGGTGGCTGATGTTTTAACAAAAGGACTGCCAAACAATGTGTTTCAAAATCTAATAAGCAAGCTAGGAATAGAAGATATCCATTCACCCGCTTGAGGGAAGAGAAAGAATAAAAAAAGTGGATTCAACATTCGGGAGTGTTGGCTGATAGAAGATTTCCAAGAAGATATTCTTGTTATCAAGATATGATCTTCTAAGATCTTAGGATTATTGTGGTAATCTAGAATATCATATCTTTGATTCTTTCTCTTAATGTAAAATATATGATTCTGATTTCATGGGATGTAGGTGATTCTATTCCACAATTTCTTATGTATATATAAAGCCATGCATATGAAATAGAAACATATGCATGAAATTATTCATGAATCTTATTTCACAATATCCTAGGAAAATAACTCTGCTTAACTTTCAAAAAAACACCTAAAAATGCAAAATTTACACAAAGATATGAAAAGAGAAAGCATTCCCGTTTTGAATAACTTTATTTGCTTTTTGGACTTTCACAAGACGATTTCTATAATCCTTTTTTGTCTTCATTGATCATTTATGTTGAATAATGACGGCAAGGAACACATAGCATATCATATGCATCTTATTAGATAGTTCGTATAATAATATACTAAGGGGTTGATTGGTTGGTGGGTTGGGATAGACAAGGATATCTCATGGGATTATTTCATAACAATCTATAGGGGATAACTTTTCCCACCATTTTATACTTAAATAGTGGGATAAAATAATCATGGGACTAAATAATACACAATACCAAACGCATGACAAAATAATCTCATGGGATATCCTAGGATTATTATCCTTATCCCACAAACCAAACAACCCCTAAGCGGTTGTTTGGTTGGTGGGATAAGGATAACAATCCTGGGATAAAATTCAGGATTATTTTATCATGTGTTTGGTTATTATTTCCCATCATTTGTACTAAAATGGTGGGGTTAACTATCCCATATAAAAGGTGGGATAGATAATCCATGGGATATCTTGTCTATCTCATCCCTCATACCAAACGACCTACGAGTTCCATATTGGAAGATATGTATTGAGTATTGTGTAAAGTTTGTATATAAACAGGGTTCAACGCAAAAAAAATAATTCACGCATCTTAATAATATTTTCTCGGCTCACTATTACACACATGGTATGTGGTGAAAAATATTCAGATAAAGAAAACACAGTTACACAGTCAGCGAGCCTCAATTATTTGATGACTAGCTCAGATGTTTTGCATCATCCTCTTCTTACATAAAAAAAAAAACCAACACTACCATAAAATTCATCATCGACTGGAGATCAAATCCCAATAAGACTTTCCGGCAGCCAATTCTGCATGTGCCGTCAGCATCTAGTGTTCAGACGAGCCAGTAAAGTCACACGCCGATGTGTGAGGTAGTTTCCTGGTATTTGTCAAGTTGGAGTCTTTTCCTATGGTGGTCACTTGTTGTTTCCAACCCCACTCACGGGGATTTTTCTAGTAAACGGTCACTGAAACAGTGTTTTCCAATGGTACAATGACTTTTTCAGCTTTTGTTATTTTTCAGCCAGTTTTTAGTGGTTTCTTCACTGTTTTCAGCTGTGATTTTGCGAGTCATCTTTTCCATCGAATAGGTCTTTCAAGTTTGATATTTTTGGCTCCAAAAATACAGAATAGGAAATTCAGGTTTTATGATTACTTAAAAACCCTTAATTGGAAGTTCAAACTATTTAGCCTGGACTTCCTCGATTGAGTTGTGATGCAAAGACCAAGGTGTTCAAGATCACTTGACCAAAAGGACTATTGAGGGAGATGACAAGGCTCAAGCACAGCGGTAAAAGACTGATACTCAATTATGTAATCACTTGTGGCAATCTATCGACTCCAAGTTGATGCCTTCATTTCATCCTTTTAATACATTTTATTCAGTTTGGGAAAAGGCCCACACTTTATACACTAATAACATCTCATTTATGATGTAATATCAAGGGTGACAAACTTAAAAGAAACATGAATTGGATGTCTACTCACTTAGGACAGGTACAGGCAATCATGGAGTAATTTGATTACTAACTTTTACAGAATATTTCATCCTAACCAAAGTGGAACTCTGAAGGAAGATCTGAAAAATAATGTCTCAGAAACAAGGAAAAGTTAGTGAGAACATCGATTTTGACTCTCCAACGTAAGAGAAACTTGAAACCTTGAGCCATAATATTGACTTTTTGTTAGATATAATCTGATTAACTCAAACATTTATACCTTAAATCCACATTTAACCTCTACATTTACCACTGACTGCAAGCTTTTGCCTGCACCTAACTATAGTCCTCAGATGGAGTTCAAATAAATCTACTTTGGAGGTGATTTCACTTTTGCAGAACAGTTGAAATGAGCTCTTTTTCAAACACATGAGTATAATTTAAAGCTTATAATTAGTTGAAGGTCAATGTTAAGTGTGTCCTTTTCACCCCATCATATCTTCAATTCTCACAATAACCATCAAGTCTAGCAGAGAGAATTTATACCACAAGTTTGTACTTCCATCTTAGATTACCTTTCTTGAGCCAGAAGATACCCTTCTATTTAGTATGTTTCTCAACACCCTCCTTAAACAAGTGTGGATTTGTTTACTTACGTTTTCTCTGTGATCAATTGAGTAATAATTTCATTAATAAAAGGAAAAGACTCCCGTATACAAGTAGAATACCAAAAAAAGAGATCTGAACAAATAGGAATCTCATGGGTGCACCAAAGAAACATGAGGGATAAAGGGCCATTCTTCAAATATACAAAGTGATATTTAATTCCTTCAGAAGTTCTTGTATTTCTTTCTCTCCACACTACACACATAAGAGCAAATGGAGCAATGTCCCATGCCCATCTTCTCTTCTGTCTTCCCTTCTTGTGGTAAAGCAGAACCTAGTAATTACGGTATCAGTCCTTACCAAGTAGAAATTCTTCAAAATCAACACAACAACAACTACCTCCAAAAATATCATGAAAAGGGAAATAATAATGTAGAAGTGATGTACAAAAGATTCATACAGAATAATAAGCCAAGACAATAAGAACATTGATTAAACAGAATAGGTTGATGTAATTCAGACTAGATATAATCCTTCATATTTTTGGTAAAACTGAAGCAATATCTAAGTTTGTGTGATGAACATCCAAACCAACAAACAAAGCATAAACTTTTGTAAGAAGCATAAACATAGCATATCAGATAAAGGCTACTCAAATTGGCCCCGCCATGAGAAATAAGAGAGAAACCAAGTAAGAAGCTTGACTAATCCCTCAAGTTTGGTTTGGATTTTATTGCAACTTCTTTAACAATATAGTAAGTGTATAATCACGAAATCAAGTCATAATCAAATTCCTAATGAAATCAATTCTAAGTATTGTAAATCTTGTACAATCTTACCTCAAGTTGGAGCGTACATAATCTTGTTACAAATATACTCGACTCGAGGTCTTCCTACAGATGATAAGAACATCTACTAGATTATCATTCTGACTGAAAAAGTTGGTGGCTATGCATCTGGACTCAATCTATAATGCCCCACATGTATTTAGGTAATTTTAAACTCATTCCATGAATTAAAACATGTCAATTGAGTGATACTCTGTGATGGTAATTAATTATGACGTTTGAATATTGATGTAGCTGTCGATTTGGGTGTTGGAAGTGAGTTAGAGGTAAGTAGACATAGCAAAAAGGAATTGAAATTGTCACAACCCAAGGCCATGGGATGTATTATACGAGCGGATTTATCACTCATGCTACGCAACATCAATCCCCAAAAGTGTGCATACCAGGTGAACTTGAGTTATGCCTTATAAAACTCTTTATTTTCCTCTCCAGTTTCGATATGGAATTCGCCTAAGGTGTTATGTGCACCTCATCTTCAGAAGTTTACCAACCTAGAAGCCTGCTAGTCCTGCTAGGCCCACCCTCATCAGTCCGCCCATTGTCAAGGGGCTCATATAAATTTAAAAGTTTGTCTGGCTGTGGTGGGTCGCGCCATGGTGTGCCCACCATGTGAAAGGGGCATAACTCAATCTATTAGTTCCTTGTTATTGTTAGCAAAAAAGTAAAGCATTTTCTTACCCTCTTCGCGAAATCAAGCTTCTCAGTGGAGTCCCGAAAAGTATGGTCCAAATTTTCAGAGAACGTCATCTCTTCGCCTCTTTGCAGTAGCTCCTCAAACTCATCAACGTTAGTTTGCAATTTAGCATGTTCTAATATGCACCTAGATTGGAGTTCAGACTCTTGGCTGTCAAGGGCCTAAAAGAATCAAGAGCAAAAGTTGGTCATATGCATTTAATCATGGTCAGAAGGACATCAAAGAAAAAGGTCGCATGAAACAAGATAATCTTTTAAAATGAAATTAAAAAAGAAAATGCTACCAAGATATTGAGTATAAATAAGAGAAGAAAGATGATGAGAACGTCGAGAAAAGGATATTGAGCTCAATAGAATTGCATGTAATCCTTTTATTTTTTAAGATTTAAAATCTGACCAAGGTTGAGATATTGGTTAAGCAACAAATGATGCTCATCTACAAGATCGCAAAAGGCAGCAGATATCAGGTTAAATATTTCATGTCAAGAAAAGGATTTCATCCAAAAAAATATAGAAACAATTTTAACAGTGTAATCTTAAGCATCCACAACAACCAGAATGCAACAATATGATTGTATTGGCAAACATATACCGGAAGCGAAGACTATTTGACAGAGACACGTCGCAAGTGTAGATAGGATTACAGTCCAACTGTCTAGTCAGTGAACGCCATTCAAACCAAAGATTTCTTGGACCATCCCCGAGAATCATCTCCCGGACCCGCCTTATTCTCACCAAACAGCAGGAGTCTGGAAGAATCCATCCGGGGAGGTTCAAAGTGCCTGGACGGTAGATAACTCAAACAACGGCCAGATTCCAAGATATCTGGTTTTCCATTTAATCTCATTTAATGGCAATGAACTTAGCCATGTAACAGCTGAAATGAGCGTGAATCATGAAGCAATCACCACTGGCCTACCTTTTAAACTCCGCCACTGTTCCCCACTATTAATACCATTTGAATTCACCTGAATACACATGTTACTTTCGTCTTTTATCTCTTCTTTTATCAGTTATCTAAATTTGGCTAATGTCTTGTTATTTTTCATATCATTATTCCAATTAAATTCACATTATGAAGAATCACTATGAATTAATTACAATAATTTAATTGATTGATCTGATAAATGAATTTTAGGTTAAACAATGATAGGTTTTCTACCGCTGTTAGAAGCGAAAAACTATTTCAAAACACAGAGTTCACTAAACTCATCAAAAACTAAGCATATAAAAGTAATGTACCATCTATTACCGAAAGAGAGAGAACTTCAGCACCCACCTTGGACGTTTCGAGAAGCGATAATATCTTCTGCGCAGTGGGATCACCGTCAATTCTTTCTTGTAGTTGCTTTATCTCACTCATCAAATCATCTTTTTTCTGATTCAAAGCAAATACGGATCAATAATTGCTGATTGATGGACATGACCAAATTCAAAAATGTCAGTTTTCAATTACCCACTTGATTCTGCAATTCTAATAGCTTCTTACCAGTTCTTCCATTATTATTTCCGAACGATTCCTCCTGCAAGTTCCGTACAAACAATTTGAGTTATATCAAGGAGATGGTGGAATAGTTGATAGGATTACCTGTTCTATCAAATAGAAAATTGAATTAAAGGTGTCAAATAAGTTTTGGTTTTTGGTTTTGTTTTGGGTGATATTGACTTAGTCAAAGAGGATTAAATGAAAAGTGGGAGCTTTTGATTAAAATCATTCCTTAAGTATGACTTAAATCTAAAGGATAAGAGTCTGAAAAATACCTCAACTTTGGTCGAATTTGTTGTTCGATCAAAGTTGGGGTATTTTTCAAACCCTTATTCCTAAATCTAAAGTACATCCTTATCTATCTATATCTAACTTCTCTATATCTATACTACATTAAAAGCATGAACTCCGAAAGATCAATGTTAAATTACGGAAAAACCCCTCACTTAAAACGTAAAAAGATTACACAAATACCCCTCACTTAAAACTTAAAAAGATTACACAAATACCCCTCACCTAAAAGAACCCCTAACTTCACAGCCCTTCCGCAACAAACACCTTTGCTGCGAATAGTCACCGCTTTCACTGGAAAGCCGCCAAATTCCCCTGCAACTGCCCAACGTTCAATAAATAACCAAACAACACAACCTCTGGAGATTGCCCTATTTATATCAACCACACCCACAACATCGGTTCCCATTGTTAATTCAACTTCTGTTGTAGTCACAAAGGTCTTCCATGTTTCCTCCTCTTGGTACCATCTACTTTTTAGCAAACTCAACTCTTACGTGTGCAATTTGTAATTAAATTAGGTAAATATTGATCATCCATCTTCAACCACACTACAATATTGGACTTGTGCTTCAAATATTTCACTCCACATCAAGGTTGTAAGTTTTCACTCTATTTAGGTTTTGATTTATGGTTTTTATTGGACTACTTGCAGCACCTAACAATGTTACAATCGACTTAGTAATTCCTTTCCTTTAACTACTACACACTGTTGCCCAGAATTAACATTGATATTCGCTTTCCGCTATGCACCTCTAACCATCCAGATTCATCACAAATGGCGACTGAAACCGAACTATCAAAGCAGAGTGTCCCCATTAACAAGATACCAAAGCACTCTGTTGATTGGGTGATGAGATTATTGGTTATTCGCAAGGGTTCTGTAATTTCGTACAACAATTCATGCCATGAAAGAACTTTCCAAACTGTAATATTAGTGGACTACGAGGTAACACTTTTGCTAAGCTTACATGTTATCGTTCCTGTTTATTCCCTTTTACTTCTCTAATGACATCACATGTTGCTTACATCAATAATAGGGGACAAAGTTGCAAGCGACACTATTTAACAAGCATATCAATACATGGAAAGACTTCTTGAAGATAAATAAGACATACTACATTGCTAAAGGGTTGCTAGATCGGGTCAACCCCAACTACACTTATGTGCACAAAGAGATTGAACTGACCATTACAGACAATACAATCATAAAGGAGAGTGACCATGTTGTTTCAACACACAACTTCTCTAATGGTTTTGTATCTTTGGAACATGCAGAGAAATTGCCTAATGGTGCCATATTTGGTAACTCTTCACACGACTTATTAATAATTTCCTTCAAGTACATCATACATATCACTAATTTATATGTCCACTATTCAGACTTGATTTGTGTGTTAGTTACGGTGAATCCCATCATTGTAAAAGGCGATAGCAAAAGACGCGAAATTGCTGTTACAAATGAACTGTAAGTTGCCATTCTTTGTTCTTCGCCCACCGTCCATAATAATCTGCCAGTGCATTCATATTACTTGTCTATTTCATAATCCAGCATGGAGTGTACAACTGTTACTCTTTGGGGAGATTTTGCAGAAAACGATGGCGCCTTTCTTGAAAAGCTGAAAAATGACCAACCTATTCTAGGCTTATGCGATGTGCGAGTCTCAATCTATAAAGGTATAGATAACCTCTCCTCTTTTCTGATTGTACAAATTTCAAGTATATTTGTTTATTCCTTGATTAAATATGTTGTTTCCAATGTAGGGACTTTTGGGATATCAACTATACCCGTGAGCAGTGTGTTGATCAATCCAATATTTCAAAAAGCACTAGATCTTCGAGCCTGGTACACAACCTCATTTACTAAATTGCTCGGCAGAATTAATCTAACCTTACTGCCACAACTTCTGTTCAATGAAGAATATAACAACAGAGCCACAATTTGTTTTTTATGGAGAACTATATATAACCAGTCCTATCAAATTTTCATTTAATCTAACAAATTTTAAACGCACTAACTTTTCCTCAAATATGTGCAACAGTTAACTCACATATTTTCTATATATAGGTGTGAAGTCATAAAGGCCGAAAAGAAAGCTATCACAACCACACCAAGTAAGGTAATGAGAAAAGCCACAGAAGTGATATTACCCAATATTATGGATGGCACACTTGTTGATACGCATGTACCTACAAATAGAGCCTTTCTTTATCCAAATAGGACCATTGCTTACCAAAATTAATGTTGAATATTGGTTATTAATAATGTCCAGGAAGCTTTATACAAGTTCAAAGCCAAAATTGTAGACATACTCAATATAGAAGAGCCATGGTACTCGTCCTGCAAAAAGTGCCACAAGAAAGTGCAAGTTAAACAAGATACAGTGACGTGTCCCAATTGCAATATCCAAAATGGGGAGTACGAAATGAGATTAGACTTGCCTGAAATGAGCAATCAACATTTTTTGATAATATACACCCAGTTTAGCTATGAACACTAACTTATTCACCCTATTTTAAAGATACTCCTTACGACTTGAAGTTTGTGATGAAGAACAACGTGCCCGAGTGACACTATTTGACGCGGCACAAATGTTAGTAGGTTGCAATGTCGAAGACTACTTCAAAACAACCTTGGAAAAGGTTCGCCCTGTACTTATACCATCTTACACTATAGTTAAACCTACTTTAATCCCAACAAAAAAAATGTCTGACTAACTTTCAGAATTATTTTTAACCTAATATATCCTATTGTTGATGTTTCTTATAGAAGGAAGAAAGTATGTACTACTGCAGATTGGTGTTCAGTAAAGACAAGGAATTCAAGTTCCTTGTCCGCATCGATATGAATAATTCGAACCCGCGCAGGAGTCTAATTTCCTAGGAAATACATCCCATTGAAGATGAAGCAGTAATTTTAATGGCAGATGAATCAAAATCACAGACACCACCCACAAACAGGGCCAAAAAATCCAATGCACTAGAAAGACATGCTCTTGAGGATGAAGCACCAATCATAATGGAAGAAGCACAACCTGTGAGGCCGCGAAGCAATAGGTGTAAGAAATCCAATGTGATACATGTCCTTGAAGATGAAGCACCACACATAGTGGCGAAAGTACAATCCGTGAGACTGCAAACGAAGAGGGGCAAAAAAACCAATGAGCTAGAAAAACATGATGTTGGAGAAGGAGCACCAGACATAGTGCAAGAAGCCCAATTTGTGAGGCCGCAAAGGAAGAGGTGTAACAAATTCAATGTGCTACATGTCCTTGAAGATGAAGCACCACACATTGTGTCGGAGGTACAATCCGTGAGGCTGCGAAGGAAGAGGGGAAAGAAATCCAATGTGCTAGAAATACATGATGTTGGAGAAGAAGCAACAAACATAGTGGAAGAAGTACAATCCGTTATGCCACCAACAAGCCGGAACAAGAAAATCAATGATGAACATCTCCAAATTAAAACTAAGATCAGGTCACAGAAATTGAGTCATAATGGATGAGTTCCTTGATAGTGTTACCGAGCATTGCGTACCGTCTCCAAATAATGAAACGTCTACAACATAATGTTTGTATGTTAGTAATATCTGTATTTTATTGGCTTCATCGGCTGCTTAGCTAATGTATGTATGTTTTTTCTTACCTAATTAAATGTGAATTATGGAAATAATAGCACCTTAATAATTAATATCTCAATCGCTTCGGTTGCTTTTTATATTGTCCTATCTCCCCCTCCAATATAATAACGTATGCTCCTCGACATTGAAAGGATTATATGATTGACTAAATTAAGAAATTATCACATTATAAATAGTTCTTATAGTTGTGTTAAATGGTATAACATTGTACATACATCAACTAAAGTAATAGTCAAAAGGCATTTTGGGAGGATGCTTCTCAAAATTCGCTATCATGTACACACCAAATAAGCAATTACTAAACCACGTATTTCATCATCGAGAGTCCAACAATCTTTTGTACCAAATCACTACAAATATAAAGTGATATAGCGATTTAACTTGAAAATACATGTTTTCCCTCAATAACATGATTAACGTAATTACACACTTATAGAACAACATTGTACAGTTCCAGCACACCCAAATAACAAAAAAAAACCTCAAAAAACCAACGGTGAACCACTGATTGACCTTCAAAAGATCCAATGTCGATAACGTGATAAACATGTTTGTATATTTTCTTTGCATCAGAAATTGATTGGGTGACACCTCTTAGTATTGTAATACTTATTTTGAAGTTGTATTCTACATAAAGAATCTTAATAAAAGTTGAAATGTGAAAGTGTCTCGGAACCTTGTTTGGTATTGCTGTTTGGAGTAGTTAGACATTTAGTTCTAAAGTTTAAGTAGGCGTTTGGACATAAAAAATGTGATATTTGAATAAAAGTAGTATTTGAAGTTAAGTTGAAAACTGTATTTGGAAATCAAAGTTGTGTACATGCATTCAACTTGAAACTCATCTGCAAAAAAAAGAAATTCAAAATAATCAGTCCTATATATAACCAAATGCTGGTTTTGAAATTTTTGTTATTGGAAATAAGGAAAAAGTTTCCATGGATATGACTCCTAATGGTATATTTCTTAACAGATTCTTTTGTAATAGATGCTCTGACTTTTAATAATCATTTTCATGGATGGTGGAACCGGAGATTGGTCCAACTTCTAGGTGGTTACAACATTGCTTCATGTATTCTCCTGGAACGCTCTCATGCAATGAGTTAATTTGGTATGATAGTAAAATAGAGAGATATAGTGAACTGTGCCTACATGGTAAATTAGATACCACATCCCTTTTCCGAAGCGTTACAGTAAAAATTGCAAAATTTGAGATGGTAATCCAGTATGCCGAATTAAGAATTGCATATCGATTAACTGTTACACGCGTAATGTTTGGTCTTACCAATTTACGGACAAACTCAACAAGAAAAATACTAAGAAACTACAAATTAACAATTTAAACAAGAAAATATGAAAAGACACGAACCCCTGGGAACACCCATCACCGAAAGAATATTTAAAATAGTAACATCCTCACTACAAATTCACATTCAAAAACAGCAAGTAACATCGTAAAAACACAAAAAAAAATCACTACACTTCAAAAAAATAAATATACGGTATATACAAAGTACCCTATAAAATAAGAATTTAAATGTATTCCACTAATACGACGGTACAATTGAACGATATTTGACGCCGACATGAATGGCACCTCTAGAGCATCACGCCTCTCCAGAGAAGTTACAACCCCCTAAAAACTTACGCCCTCCTGAAAAGTTACAATCAAACCCAAAAGAGGCCAGTTCAAGAAATGCCACCAGTTCGCCAAGGATATCCTTAAAACAAATGCCAATGCACATCAAACTAAAAAACCACAAAAAACTTTGAAAATTTTGTAAGATATTGCCGCACCATTACAATACTATTGACTACACATATTCATTGTTTCAGCCACTGTAGACTGTGAGTATCACACCATTCATTTCATAAAAGACTATTGTCGTTATACATTGCACAACTATCTGTACAACTTCACTGAACTGGGACATCTACACGATTTTCTGAATTGTTGGGGAAAATTGGCAATTCAAACTGCAAATTGTAAGTAACAAATCATTCTTTTTTACCATTTTTGAATCTTCTTACTACTCCACCTTAGTGAACTTCTCTCAATAATCTCTGAATTGGTATGCGCATGTTGGGAGACTAAAATAACATAAACAAACTACTGGTGTGCACCATGGATAGAAAACAAACACCCCTGCCGAGATTTGCTCGGCTAACCTACGGGCTACTACTTGCTTCACCCTGGTAACCTAAGACAAGAGATACAAAGGTAACTGCACACACACTTAAGGGATGCACACACAAAAAATAACAGGAAGATGAAAATACAATAAGTAAATGCTACAAAGAAAACGCACTTGCAGATGTTCTACTAACTAAACCAACATGCTCTGATTGTCGGTTGATCAGGGCTACATTGAATAAAAAAATAAAAACATAGATGATGACGTATGTATGGAATTGTCATGAACTAAAGATGTACATCTATATTCCTACACAATAAAATTACCCCGTACCAATTGTACACATACGTAAATCAATATTTAGTAAAAACCTTGTGAGGGCAGACCATGATGAAGATGTCCTATAAATTATTTCTTACGGTGTACAATAACTTCAATACGTGGTACCGCGTTTACATTGAATGTATTACTTTCATTATTTTATACCTGATTGACTATTTAAGAAAAAAATACACACAATTGATGCATTTACATAGTCACAATATTCAAACAGGTCAGTCATTACTCAAAGGGAGGATAATAAAACATGGAATGCCAATCTAATCAGCGGATGAAAACAACAGGTCAAATATACATGACATAAATTTAACTGTTAATTTAGAAAGAAAGATCGTTTCGAATGAGAAAATACTAACATGCTCACATCACAAATTCAATAGGACACAAGCGAAAAATACTGACAGATGTAGAAAGGGCATTGCGCAGGGTGCAAAAATATGATGCCTCAACAAAGCCATCGGAAGTTGGATATATTGAACCAAAGTTGAAGAAGCGGAAAAAAAGTTGGCTACTTGAAGCTTTATCAGAGGAGAACTATAATGAAGGTAAATTGACTAAAATATAGTAGCCTAAGACTTACAGACCTTTGAGTGGAGTCAGCAAAGAAATATTCTTTGCTAAAAAGGTTGATTTCGAATTGTGAATGCAGGAGAAACAAATGTGAACTTATCAACAACATCTACTCATAAGCTGCAAAAACAATTAGATTGCATCTACTGTCATGCCAGGAGGCTTGAATATGAGCTTCCAACATTTTGTTGCGCAAGTGGATATATTAAGTTGGCACCCAACGAAGTTGGAGAGGACTTATACAAATTATTTACAGATGAGTAAAAAGAGGCTGAGTTATTTCGGAAACACATTCGAGCCTATAATAGAATCTTTGCTTTTACATCATTTGGAGTACAACTCAACAAAGAACTGGCGTCTTCAAGGAAAGGCATTTACAGCTTTAAGGCACAAGGACAAATCTATCACGATCTACCCTCATTAATCCCAAAGGACGACATGCCATATTTCTTCCAGCTGTACTTCTATGATACAGATCATGAAGTGGCCAACAGAATGTCAATACTATAAGATGCAAATTTATCAGAGGAAGTCATGGAAAAAATCAGGAAAATAATGGAGCAAAATCCGTATGCTGAATTTTTTACACAACTCAAACACCATTCAAGTTTTGAGAACATAGTAATACGCATAGCTGCAAATGCTTCTTTAGATCAACGGGTGTATTACAAACCTTCGGTGGATCAAGTTGCAGCAATTTGGGTTGATGGAAACAATCCAAATATCCTGTTTGAAAGAGATATTGTAGTACACGAACATTCTGGGAACAAACATCGAGTAAAACATTATTATGGTTGTTATGATCCTTTACAATATCCATTGATTCTACCCAATGGCAAAGGAGATTGGCATCAAGGAATAGTGAAATCACGCAATCCAAATATCGGCAGTACTACAGATGCAACAACAAGTGCCAATATATGCCCTCGATCATATGCCAGTGCAACAGAGGTTTTGAACAATGAAGAACAAGGTTAGCACATTTACATTCTACATTCATTCAAGTAATTCACACACCACACATAGTATAATAACAAACTCAATTAATATTGCAACTAACAACTTCATATGGAGAGGAAATATATGGCAACAAATATGAAACAACATCAAGATATGTAATGGCTTGAAATATCATATTCCAACAGGTCTGTGACTAAATCCAATGAAGGTGGAAAATTTTCACACATACGTGTAAAAAAACATTCTATTACAATATGTTTGTGAACGTGATATTGTAATAATATTACATTCATAGAAGGCCACACACTTTTGATAAACTGAACTCCAAACTAAACTTATTTAAATTATTTGTAGGTGTACGCCGTGAAAAAACAATTGCGTTTCCTGCAGAGAGTACTACTGCTATAAACTACAAGTACGAACAAATGAGAAAACAATTTTGTTACTATGTGGTAGATTGTTACAACAATTTGTAGTGGACATGTACATCAAATTGGAAACCACACGACTTGAATATTACAGATTCGAACAATCAAATTACAGAAGAGAGATATTACAAGGTATCGTTGATAGTGTTACGTCAGGAAAATGTAGAGGAGAGAATGTTGGTCAGAGGGTCTTACTGCCAGGATCATTCATTGGAGGCCCTAGGGATATGCGACGACACTATATGGATGCTATGGCTCTGGTTCAAGAGTTTGGAAGACCAGATCTATTTATCACCATGACGTGTAACCTTGAATGGACAGAGATTCAAGAACAACTATGTGTGGGGCAAGTCGCTCAAGATCGGCCAGATTTGGTGACCAGAGTGTTTAGAGCAAAATTACAGGACCTAAAAGACCAAATATTTAAAAAGGAGATTTTTGGCCTACGGCAGCACATGTTTTTGTGGTTGAATTCTAGAAGAGAGGACTACCACATATACACCTACTACTAATATCAAAAGAAGGTCATAAAATAAGATCAGCAGATCGATATGATCGATATATTTCAGCAGAGTTGCCTACAAAAGATAAGCCACCATAATTACATGAATTAGTTATTAGACATATGATTCACGGGCCTTGTGGTATAAAACGACAATCAAGTCCATGTATGAAGGACGGACAATGTAAGTTTCACTACCCTCGAGCATTCAACAACAAAACAATACAATGGAGGGATGGATATCTGATTTACCAAAGAAGAAATGATGGGAGGACAAGTGAGGTCCGAGGTATGAAGATGAATAATTAGTGGATTGTCCCTTATAACCCATATTTATTGAAGAGATATAATTGTCACATTAATGTAGAGGTTTGCTCAGGTGTTAAAGCAATAAAGTACCTGTACAAGTATATATATAAAGGACGTGATAACTGTGTAGTTTACATAGAGTCAGACGATGGTGAAAAGTTCATAGATGAAATCCACAGCTTTTAAGATGCACGTTGGGTGTCACCACCAGAAGCGATGTGAAGGATTTACGAGTTTACTCTAAGCGAAATGCAACCGGCTGTTATAAACCTACAACTACATCTACCCGGCAAACAAGCAGGCACTCTTAAACATATTCTCACATAGTATAAACAAGAGTCACATTTCTCCAACCAAGGCCATTATTATTAATAAGAACCTTATGTTTTAAAATGTAGTCTACTACTGGAAGAAGCAAAATCTTCAAAATATTGCAGGCTCCCAGTTTGTTCAACAAACTATGCTTACTGAGTATTTCAGGATGTGCTTGAATGTCACTGAGGCTCGCAATTATCTATATAGAGAATTCCCCAAGCATTATGTTTGGAATTCCCAATCTAAAATATGGACTAAAAGAAAATCACGCTCTGTGATCGGCAGAATAAATATTGGTAAGTACTACCTTCATTATGTGCTCTTTATGACTTGTGGTAACCTAACTAGGCTGCCCGATATCACAGCTAATCCTAGAGAAGGTGAAAGGTATTACGAGAGATTATTATTTAATCATGTTTGAGGTCCGACATCATTTGAAGACTTACTCACTGTTAGTGGGTTACATTGTCATACTTTCAAAGAAGCTGCCAAAGAAAGAGGCTTATTAGAATCAGATGATAGCATTTCAGAATGTTTACGCGAGGCCGTAATCTTCAAGATGCCTATAGTTCTTCGAAGTCTGTTTGCGACAATCTTAGTTCATTCCAACCCAACAGATGTGAGATGACTATGGGAAACATATTATAACGATATGTCAGAAGACATTCAAAGGACCCATGACAAATCACCCGAGACAAAACTCCAGAGTACATTGCAAAGTGTAAATATATACTTGGAGAGTATGGGTCAGAGTGTTGCAAAATTTGATATGCCACAAATCCAACAAGAATTAAATAAGTGTGACACATATGAATGCCGAGAAATAATCGAAGAAATGTCTGTGAAGGTGCCAATGGAAGATATGGAGGCACAATCAAACTTGAATGAACAACAAGCACAAGCTTTCAAGACTATCTTGGAAAGGGCCGACTCTGGAACACCAGAATTATTCTTTGTAGACGGACTAGGTGGAACTGGAAAAACATATCTATATCGCACATTGCTGGCACATATTAGATCAAGAGGTATGATAGCATTGGCATCCGCCAGCAGCGGAGTAGTAGCAGCAATCTTACCGGGAGGCCGTACAGCTCACTCGCGATTTGAAATACCTCTACAAGCTAATGAATCAACAATGACAAATGTCAAAACAAAGTGGCGGGGCTAAACTTATTAGACAAGCTAAACTAATAATATGGGACGAAGCGCCAATGGCTAAGAGACACACAATTGAAACTGTCGATAGAAGCTTTCGTGATATAATGGACAAGAATGTACCTTTTGGTGGAAAAGTAATGGTCTTTGGAGGTGAATTTCGACAAGTGCTATCGGTGGTTCCTAAATCAACGCGAGTAGAGACAGTGAATGCAAGTTTGGTGAGGTTATATTTGTGGCCTTTGATGGAAAAGATTCATTTAACGTCCAGCATGAGAGCTAGAGCAGATCCAAATTTTAGTGCCTTCTTGCTTCGAGTTGGAAACGGGGAGGAAACCACAATACGGGATAATTTAATACTACTACCACAACAAATGGTGGTCCACCCAAGTGGTCAGGGAAAGCCAGAAGAATGCTTGGTAAGGGAAATTTTTAAAGGGCTACAACAGAATTACAGATCAGCAAAGTTTATTACTGAAAGGGCAATCTTAGCAAGCCGAAATGAATTTGTAGACAATATAAATGAAATGATGATCACTCAATTCCCGGGAGAAACGAAAACATATATCAGCTTTGACTCGGCAGAAGACGATACCAACAATTATTATCAAGAAGAATACCTGAATACATTAACTCTGAATGGTCTACCGCCACATAGGTACATCACTATACTCAATCAATCGATAACATTTATAATATTATATTAGTTTCAATCTGTGTACCATCTCAACAACACATGTTTGGTAAAATACATAACATATTATGTATCTTTGAATTCAACATATTAGATTAGTTTTGAAAGAAAATACACCTATCATGATGTTGAGGAAGTTAGACCCATCAAATGGTTTATGCAATGGGACACGATTGATTTTGTAGAGGTTTTGACAACAATGTCATACATGCCGAAATAACGACAGGAGAATATGCAACAAAATAATTGTTCAAACCAAGAATCCAATTATCACCACCTGAGAATGAAGGATATCCTTTTAAGTTTATTCGGAAGCAATTTCCAATACGTCTATGTTTTGCAATGACGATAAATAAGGCTCAAGGTCAAATAATTCCTAATGTTGGATTGTATCTTCCACAACATGTTTTCTCGCATGGGCAACTATATGTAGCAGTATCAAGAGGAATTTCAATGGCAACAACAAAGGTATTGGTTATGACTGAACAACCAGATATTAAGACAGGGACATATACAAGAAATATCGTATACAAAGAAGTATTAGGTTAGACAAGTTCTCAAACTTTTTTACCGTAATGAATTTGCAACAAAACTAACACATGACATGAAGCTAATCAAAATGTCTTGGCTTATATTTCTAGGTTCAATTGTTAAAGAGACGAGCTAACCATCGAAATGCAACTTATGAAGGAGATGCAACTATTGTGAAAACTTTTATATTGTTAATTAGGATACAAATGACTTCATACTCCTAGAAGGTATCCTATATTTTGGAACAATGTCATAACATGAACCAAATGTGGCATTGTCCAATATTACATATCCTCTTATAGATAGAGCTTTGGCACCATTAAGTGCATCTAATACATGCCAATTAGCCGGACTTAATGGAGTAATTGAACAAATGGAGATTTCATGATTTACTCATTCACAATTGTAGGCATCACGAGACTAGGCAGCCACGTGCAACGCACGTGCGGTAAATCTAGTTACCTTAAAAGCATGAACTCTTGATTTGAATGTTAAATTACTATAATATCCCTAACTTAGGTTGTGACTTTTTCGATAAATTGTGACTTTTTTCGAAGGCTTGTTGAGACTTTTTCGATGAGTTGTGACTTTTACGATAAGTTGTGACTTTTTTCGAAGGGTTGTGATTTTTTGATGAGTTGTGACTTTTCCAAAGAGTTGTGACTTTTTCAATAAGTTGTGACTTTTCCAAAGAGTTGTGACTTTTTCAATAAGTTGTGACTTTTCCAAAGGATTGTGACTTCTCGAAAAGTTAATGACTTTTCAAATAAGACACAAAAAACGTTTGTTCATACTACCCTTTGTTGACTATAAATAGAGGGGCATCCTCTCATTTTTCAACCACAATTTTTTCATTCTTCTACTTTTCTTCTTCTTGCATTTCAAAACTTTTTGTGTGATTTATGGTCGTTGAGGGAATTCGAAGTTTAGCGGAATATGAGGTACCACTATTTTGAGAAGTAAGTCTAAATTCATTTGTTTTTGTTAACAATTTATCTTGTGATGTAGATATATGCTTCTGAATATCTTTCCCAAAATTTAGAGAATTGTCACAATTTGTTTTTGATGCTCAAGACAAAATAATGATTTTATTTATCAATGTTACTTATGTGATTTAGACTCTAATGAAGTTTGCTTCAAAATAGTCATTACTATATAAACATTGCCCTTTTGTTTTACTTATTCACTATTTCTTAATATTTCAGCATCTTAGACGAAGAAAAGTTCATATGAATTGTAATAACGTCAGTTGGAGTTTGTATTAGTTTAATTTCTATTGTTTATTTAATAGTTAATTTTATGAGATAAATATTTTCATTAACGCAAACATATATTTATATTTGGGTAGATATTTGTATTTAAATTAAAGTATTATATATGTCACAAATGTATTATCAATAGAACTGTCAATATGTGCTGGCCCACCCCATCCGAGCTAACCCATACAGTCTTTGAAATTTGATGGGTCAAGCCGGGCTAGCCCATTTTTGGTGTGGGCCAGAAAATGGTTGACCCAGCCCACAAGTATGTGGGCTACGAGCTTGCCGGGCCAGCCCTTTTTTCGTAAAAATATATATTTTTATAATTTTTTAAATTAAATTATAATTTTTTAAATTAAATTATAATTTAAAAATATTATTATAAATATCGACAAGATAATATTATATGGTGTTAGTGTTACTACTTGTTAATCAAATCCACAAATAAAATTATCTTTATAATATTTATTAAGTTTGATTTCAAGTAAAAGCATAAATAGCTAAATAAAAATATAAACCTAATTGTTTTCCAATGATCATAATAAAACACAAAAACTATGACAATAATCCATAGGCTACGGCCTATGTAGTGATTCCTAGAAATTTTAGGGTATTTTTATTTTACGTAATACGTATTTTATAAACATAATTTGTATTTAAATTGTAATATTTCAAACTTTAAACTGATTTTGAGTTTAGACTCTTGTTAATTTTAATGCTCTATTTTATTTTTTATTTTTTAATTAATTTTTATTTGGCCCACGGGTCGGCCCTATCCATATTTCTCAAGTCCCACAAATCGGCAGACTTATTCAAGCCAAGCTAAAAAGCCCTTTTCTTAAATGGGCTAAAAAAATCGTAGCCCAGCCCTATCAAATCCCAGGTTAGCTCAAGCCCATATTGATGGCTCTAATTGTCAAGTTAACAAGATCTTCTAACTTCAAAATATATTATTTTAAAGTGTTCCGAAAACTCGCAACATATGTGAAAATATGTGAATATATAAAATGTAGTTATTCTATTCACATATTCATATGACATCTATACAATTTAAAGTGGAATACATATGCAAAGCACATCTTGTTAGATGACAAGAAAAATACAAAGCAATTATTATCTATAAGGTAATATTAATGAGATAAGACTAATTGCATGATTGAACCTCATCAAATTGAAATAAATATATACATTATTACATTTAACTAATAAAAATTTTCATTGACCATCTTCATAGGTTTGCGTAAATAAGAGATATATATGATGATCCACGTTGAACATTCACAAAAGAATCTGCACTATTATTTTTTCCTAAGCTTAGTATTCAAATCTTCACTTAAATAAGCAATACTATTTACTATAACATATATTCCTATTTCTAGACTTGATTTGTTTTAGTTTCAGTTTCGGTGAATCACAGTCCCCTGACATTTGTAATTACAAGTTTCCCATTTATGTATTACTTCTGACCTTTACATCTTACTGCTACCCTCTTGTATGCATCACAGTCACACAACTCTGCTTCACAGTCCAAAAAGAAAATACCATACAAACTAGCATGTACAAGGCACTAATCAACTTTGTTACATCCCCTTGAGGCAACAATTATATGGACTATTATTGGTTCTTCTGCTTACCTGCAATCCCATGTCAATTATAAAAACTGTCTTTATAATATATAAATATATATGTTACTACTAGCCTTAAGTTACCCACACGGTGCATCTTATTGATAACGTTTTTTATGCATCAAATTATTACAGACTATTACCATACACTACCCTCATCAATGGTACTAATACGCATTTATCCTTGGAGTTAACATTGTTACACTCATCTCCCCAGGCACCTGCACTCATCGAGATTTAGGCCACATGGCGGCTGAGACACAAAGATTGTTGTGAACAAACTACATCACTTGTTGAACATCTTAGTAGGGGTTATCATACTGGTCGTCTGTCTTCTTATACTCAATGTTGCCACTACACATTTCCTGGTCTTTATGAGCTCTTAGGTTCTTCTGGTCGTATTCATGTTTGGAAACACTGCCAAGACAACATTCAAGGCAATAATATTCTTATTTGAGATGTACCCATTTGATATAGGGCATTGCGTTGAAATAGACAGAGTTCATGTAAGAATTCATCCACTCTAATATTGATCTTTAGATACCATTCGACTTTGTATATTAAAGGACTTTTTCTGATTATTGGGTTTCAGCTGATTGTAGAATAGATGAATACATTGACAACAATACTCCTGAAGTATGATAACCTGAAGATCCTATATCCCAACAATGTCTTATCGACAAAGCCCATAAGTAACTACTATTGCAGTCCTGAGATGCAATCGAATTCTGCATGCATATCTCAACTCTTACGGAAAAAATAGCATTGATGAAAGAGAAAATAACAAGGTATATACAACTATTCATCTTCCATTGATAAATTTTAGTTGTTTCCTTTATGGATCTCTTGAGTTATAGTGGTTGACTTGCTCTTTTATGATGCTCACAATAAGAATATACTCATCTTAGCAGTCTCTCTACACACAAATCACCTATCCTGACTCTTTTTTTGGAATTATTATTGTTGGTAAAATAAACAGAACAAAATGCCCCCTTTTGACTTGCTTCTCAGCATAAGCAAGAAACCAGTTACTCCTTCGTTTCAATTTCTTTGTCTTACTTTTCTTTTGAGTTCGTCTAAAAAAAACATCTCTTTCCTTTTTGCAACCTTTTAACATCAACTTTCCACATCACAATGCTTAAGACCATAAGATTCAAAAGTATTCTTAACTCCCTAAAACTTCATATACCAAGTCAAAACCAAACAAACAAATTGAAACGAAGTGAGTAATATTATTTCCGTTATAATAATTTATGGTATGGCTTCTGTTCTGTTAGGTATATTCAGATCAAAACAAAAGTGATCATTGGTATCCAGATACCTCAGTTGCGATGAGGGATATTGAAGACTTAAACAAGATAAGATGGTCAGTATGGATTACACACATAAATAATTTTAAAGACATGAGAGAGAGATGGGCAAGGAGAGCCCTTTTAGTTGAGGAAATGATTAATATATTCAGAGAGCTAGATATTGAGTATCATATGCTCCCTCTCGATGTCAATGTTCATAATATGCCACAGTTGTTGTCAAGCAGAGTCCCTTCTAACTGGTCTCTTTGTGCATAATCAATGATTGAAGCGTCTACTCATTTGAAAATCCTCATCAGAGACCATTAATGAAAGGTGCGTTTGTTAATGAAGCATTGTAATCTTGAAAATTGTCTATGAGTTCAGATGGTAAAGCAGTTTTGATCAGTCAATATATGGGGAGTTATGTACCTAATGAGCTGGTCTCACTTTCAGTTGAAAATTTAGTCAGCTATTTAGTTTGATACAACTCAATACAAGTGGAATCCACACCCTTTACGATTGCGCCAAACAAAGACAACTACTAAAGAAACAAATACCAAATTTTATGTTCATATTGTTGCGTGTTGTATAAATAATACCCTGATGAAATATGTAACAAATAGTGAGGGCAGCACTACTGTAACTTTTATCGGTGGTATCACCACTTCACCATTTGTATGGAATTTATGGTTATCAACAATTCAGTAAGTTACTTTTATAACAAAGGCAGCGCCAAAAACCACCATGAATAAGTAAATCACTCGAGCGTAAGGAAGTAATATTTAGGAATCTATAATTGGAGACCCATAAATAATGGTTACAACTGTAGGAAAAGGCATCTACAAAATAAACAATATATTGTGACTAATATAGTCTAATACATTTACATATTCATGTCAATCTCAAGACGAGGCAACCACGTGCAATGCACGTGCGGTGAATCTAGTATTATATAAGTGAACAAAAAGCATTATTGCACTATTAAAAAAGTTGAAAGATTCATCTTTTTGTCTATTTTTTTTTTAAGAAACTCACGCCACTAACAAAAAAAAGTGTCAAGTCGAATGAATATATGTGACACGGTTAAACTAGTCAAGTTGGGTGATTTTTAAAATTTTTAGATATTAAGGGTTTAAATCATGTTCAGACAAAATATATTCAAATTCGAAATATTCTTTGTAAAAAAGTATGACCAAGTACAACTCCAACTTCAAAAAATTTAATAAAATAATAATTTATTTTTATTTTCGTAACTAAATGACTACGTAGTTTCACTAAATTTCAAGCATTTTGTACATCGTATAAAATGTGATTTGCATTGTATATCGTTATGTACTAAATATTTTATTAAAGAAAATTTCTAAATAGTTGAGTGTAATATTTTTAAAATGAATTTTTTTACATAATTTTTCTAATCATCGGAACCTAATGTATAAATATTTCAAGACTTATGTATTATTGCAAGTCAATTTACTTGATGATGCAAAAAATGAGAAAATGATCAAAATGATCCTTAATGTATAGGGGTTGAAGTGTTTTGGTCCTCTGCATATACCACTTAATAGATATAGTCCTTAATGTATGTAAAATGTGATCATTTTGATCCTAACCCTAAAATATAACATAGTATCTGTTAGCTTTAACGGGAAACTCAAAAAGCATCATCCTCCTCTACACTCTCTCTCCTCCTTTCTTCTCTTTTTTTTTTTTTTTTTCTTTTTAAAGATTGTTACACAATTGGTTCCAGATGAAAGTTTATTTGCTTTTATTTATAAGCAACATATATTTTAAATTGATTTTGAAAATTCTTCAAGCCGCACTATGTGCATCTGTGTTGCGTTTCTTCCCTCGATCTTCACAATTTTCTCCTAAAGTTTTATCAGATTCCACCCATTTTGATCGACGAGGCTTATCATTTGCCTCCATGGATCGATTTTGATTTTAAATTGTGATCTTAAACTTGATTCATATTGTAAGTTGACCCAATAGTTTTTTTCTCTCTTTAAATCTCCTTCATTATCAATGTTTTCTCTGGGAGTATGTGGGAGTTTCTTAAATTGTTGAATTGTTTTCTCGTGATAGCAGTTATAGCAGGGAGGAAGAAAGGAGGAGAGAGAATGTACATGAAGATTTGGATTTCTCTGTCAACATTAACAAATACTTTGTTAAGTTTTAGGGTTACGACCAAAATGATCACATTTTACATACATTAAGGACTATATCTATTAAGTGGTATATATAAAGGGCCAAAACACTTCAACCTCCATACATTAAGGATCATTTTGATCATTTTCTCTGCAAAAAACATATAAACTAACAACACACAAAATCTAAATTTTGAGAATAAAAGATTCATTTCCTATCTATATCCTTATTTTTTTTAGGTAACTTTTATCTTCTTGTCGTGGCTAATACATGACAAACTTAAAAAAATATTTTTTTTATTGATTCAGTTAGTTTCTTAATAAGAATAGAGTGAAGGATGATTTTTGTTATTTTTTGAATAGTACATGACCAACTTTTATCTTTCTCTTTCTTTTTTTCTTTTTTTCGTTTTGGGTTCCCTTCCTTTTTAGTTAAAATTGAGATTTTAATCTTTTGCTTTTTTACCCCTTATTTAATATAATGGACCAAACTGTCAATTTAAAAACTTAAAGGAAACTCCCACACATTTCTAATAAATCATTAATCCTTAATTACATAATTGTCACCTACATTCAATAATTAAAACTTATGTCACCGCCATTTAATTTTGATACCTGAATGTCACCCTTAATTCAAAATCCCTTCTATCAACAACCCATATTATTAAGGTTTAATAATATGAGGCCCCTTGAAGTTATTTGTATATTACATTTTAGATATCTTAGTTTAAACTTGTACTTATTGAACATTTTAAATTTTAGAAATTTATACCTATTAGATATAAAATGATAATCAATTGATTTTTTTTTTTGTGTATCTATAAAGCAAATACATAGCAGTTGTACTAATGAAACAATGATGTGGCAATTGAATCCAACTCTTTTAGAAACTCTATGTAAAGAATTCAAAAAAATAATCTTTTTTTAATTAACACCTCCCCCCCCCCCCCCCCACACTTTCGTCTTCTTCTTTGTGTTGGGACCAACCGCGCAAACAACTTGTTTAAGATCTAATTTGTTTGCACTTAATGGAGGTCTGAGTCTGAACAAACATTACGTTATTAAGTGTGTTTGTTTTTTCTACTTAAAAATCTCTCAATGACTCTGAAAGGGTCTGAATAAATCAGATCTCTGAAAGAGTCTTATTCTTATTCAGACTCTTTTAAAGACACTTATTTTCGAGGAAAAAATGTGTTACATATTTTTTTTCTTAAAAAATAAATTCAAGTCTCTCTCATTCTCCAACTTAATTAGTTATTCAAATTATTTCCTTTAAACTTTTAATTTTTGTTCTTCCTGCTTATTTGTCAAGAATTGTTAAAATTTATTGTAAAAAATTTATTTGATTAAAGTACAAAACAACTTCATAAATATGTGTTATTGTAATCGATCGGACGCCTTTAAAAATTTGTTTAAAATCATTTTAATGTATCAAGTTCATTATTTGTTTTAGAGAAAAGTACATGGCAAACACATTATAGAACATAGAGATGCTTCACTTATTTATTTAAGATTAGTTTGTGTTGAATTTTTATTCTTCAAGAAAAGATGTGTGCATTTTTTTTCTAACAATTATTTTTAATATTATAATTTATACATGTAGTTCATATAATTGCATTTTATTTTTATTAAACTTAAAATATTTATTTATAATTCAAATATATTAAAATTTATCAAAGAATGACCTTTTTTCAAATACTTTTTTAATGTAATATTTATCTACTATTTTATTTGAATTGTAATATTTATTATGTTTACACACACACACACACATATATATATAAATATAATCCATTCAGTGTTCTGATCTACAAATCATTCAGATGTGCATTCAAATTTAGACGTTTTAATCTTAATAAAAGCGAACGAGGCTATAAGTGAATTATGCAAACAACTTGCCACGACCCAAGACTACCCCTAGATGTGACATGGTCCTTAGAATTCCCAGAGCCTCTAAGCTTAACCACATAGCATAGCATGATACTAAGATGATAACGTAACTGAAATAACATGAAAGTGGAATATAATCTCAAATGACAATCTCAACATAAATGGAAAATTAAGTACAATGACCATAATGTAGAAAAAAATACTATGTCTGATAGAAAACCTCTAGTACATAATAAGTGGTTAGGACAAGTCCTAGCTTACTAGAGCAAATCTGCAAACTGACAGTCTGAAATGAACATGAAAGAACTTATATGTGTGGCAAGGTTCCCGAATGATGAGGACTCACCAAAAGTTGTGCTAGGCATGAGAGATGTATGTGGATAGTACTCATAATGTACTGAACCACCCTTCACCCGACGGAGGAGAGTAAAATTGATTCACAGCATGAGAAAAGATACATGAACATAACATAAACATGATAAGTATGAAAACATGATAATGCAATGATCAAGTAAGCATGACATGAAAATTGATAATCTGGTTTTGAATAACATAGTACAAGGTCAATGTAGTATTCTGAAAAAGTCATAATCATAACACAAGTAGAAACCATAATCTTGTGTGGGAGATACCATTAACCGACATAAACTTGTAAGTTATAACATGGAATTAAGTGTACTACCCTCACACCGAGAAGAGAGTATCTTACTTGACAAGGTAAAGAACATAATCATGAGCTTAAGTGGATCCACTAGCTAATGTCTATTTGAGACAATCCTACGAGGGCATATAATTTTGGGACCTAAGTAATCGCCACTAGTCCAACTCGGTGCTAAGTAAACTCCCATAAAAACATGCATAAACATATCATATTTATATTCATAATTTTGTGAAATGGTAAGAATCTAGTAACACAAATCATTCTTAAAAATCTCATAGTCATAAGAATAGCTCCGTTAAAAAATCATGATTTCATAACATATTCATAAGAGACACCTAATCGAGAGCATTTAAATCATGATAATCTTTCATAATGAGAGTACTTCAATCGGAAACAACCTAATTTTATAAAAACAGGTTGATACTTTATTTGAAAGCATCCTTGATTCATAAACTCTTCAAATCATAATAAACATATATCATCATAGCTTGGATTCAAATCAAAATTACCCGCATGACATGAGTTCATGAAAATATCATTAAAAATATTGAATTATGATCAAATCATGCATAATAAGATCAATCATGATAAATAAAATTATAATCAATTGAGTCCATAAGAAAATCATGAAACCCTAGAATTGGGTAAAAATTATAAAAAGAGAATTTGAGATTTTTTTGGGACTCAATGGGTGAAGATGAATCCATTGATAAATTTCCCACATACCTTGATGAAACCCTAGATTGAAATCTTTAAAGGAGACTTGAAGTTTTGATCCTTGGAGATGAGGAATCCTTGTCTTGGGGAAAAAGACTTGAGAGAGACTTTGGGTTTTGAGAGAATGTGAGTGAATGGGGAGGAGTTAGGGTCTTAGAAATGGTTATAGTCTTAGAAATAAGTTGAAGATGACATAGTATATGAATTAAAAGAGTAGAAAAAGACTCAAATAGCCTAGATAAAATAAATGTTGGATAGGTCTACATACACCATGTACGGTCCGTACAATGTTCCACGTAATCCAAGTGACTGGAACTAACTCTCTAATGAAGAACGACGAGCTAACTTCCAAGGTTCATCCTTTCTTATACGACCCATACAACACCCTCGCTTACTAAGTCTTGAACTTAGGCTCCATCTTAAGGCCTCAAACCAGGAATGCCAAGTACGGATCATGCTCCCTTTTACGAGTTGTACTAGCCAGTTGTATACCCACTTACTAGAAACACCAACTTTTGGAATGGTAAAAATGAAAACCAATCCACAAGACTTATTTTAGTGCACGACCCGACATTCCCTTTGTATTTTCTAATTACTAGATTTTTGACTTTCTGAAGGACAAGTCTATGAGGCCAACTACGACTCTTGTTCCTAACCATTGGTTGTACTGGTGACTCGTAAAACATCATCTAGGAGTTGACATTTTTTAGAAATTTCAAAGCATATACAATGATTGGGTTTCACAATTCGTGGTTTGATGTACGTCTCTTACATGCCACTCGAGAAACCTTGCACCAATAGTTTTCTGCAACTTTTAAATTTCCTTGCTAACTGTTACACTTTCGAAGTGTTACAATATCTTCCCCTTGGAAACATTTATCCTTGAATGGGACTCAACTAAACATGAATAAAGTAGGGAAGGGAAGAATGCATAAAACCAATGAGTAATCAACCCCAAGCTAAAACATGAAGTTTAAAACTGATTTCATGAACATGCATACAAATGGAAACATGAGAATAGCTAAAACGCATGAATTTAAAAGAGTACATAAGAAGGACTAATACCTCAAACTGAAACTGAAGCTGAGGGAAAGATAAGGTGGTACTTGGACATCAAATCGTCTTCTACCTCCCAAATAGCAACCTTAACATCATCTATGAGTGAAAGTGTATGCTTCCTAGCATAATGAATGGGTGTCATTGATTTTGACATTTGAGTGTGTGTAAAGTCGAATCGCGGGATAGTTCTTGAATGAAAGATGAAATTGTGTCCAACTGTAAGTCCACAATGGAGTTAATGGGTCGTATACACCACTACGAACCGTTATACCTATCGTGGACCACACTTAGAAACCATCTCCTGCACGTACCAATTACGGAAGCTTGTACAGATCGTATAACCTCCCGTATAAAAAATAAAAATCATATATTAAAACCAAAAAGGTTTTATGTGTCTTTGTAGACTAAGTGACATTTCCCCATGATAGATTGAGTGGCGACAATCTTAAGGGAAATTGTCACTATTGTATACTTGCACAAGAGAAGTTTGAGTAGACGTTAGTGTAGTTATTTACAATGTACCCAAGTTCTAACTCTTTTGTTTTACAGGTACTATAACACCTCAAAAATCTGAACTAAGAATGACCAAGAGAGAAGGGCAAACCACGGAGGAGTCCATGGGTTGTGAAGAGGACCACGACTCGTTACCCTGCTCGTGGTTGTGCACCCAACAAAAGGTGAAAAACCACAAATCACTAGACAGTTCGAGGAGCTCCACACGGGCTGTGAAGTGGTACATGAATGGGACTCTGAACCACCATGGCTACTATGAAGGACCATAAACCACTAGACATTTCGTGGAACTTCACACGGGCCATGGAGTGGCCCGTGAAAAGAGGCGCAGGTATCCCAAGCCTCTGTGAAGAACCACAGTCACCTAAAAAAACTGTGGAGCTTCACACGAGCCAAGAAGTGGCTCGTGAAAAAGGGTTTACTGACTATGAGGTTTGGGTCAACTTCAAACTATTATATCTTTCAGCACAAAATGAATTAGGTGGCCCATGACCTGTCAAATTAAAGATCTTGGAAATCTCCTTTCCAACGCCATTGAGTTTGCCTAATTCCGAGCTGGGAGTAAAAAGTTATGCTTGTTTTAGTAAAGCCCTATCGGTCAGGGCAAGAACCCCGACCCACTAGACGGGCCGTAATGCTCTAGATGACCCGTCTAGCCTCTCTTAAAGTCATTTCATTGAGTGGGCACTTAAACAACATTGTTTGGTGCTTAAACTACGCCGTTTTACTTAGTCTAAGCCTAATAATCTAGTTAGAAACTACCTCAAAACCTCATTCTCCTAAAATCATTCAACTTAGAAAGAAAAGAAGAGAAAGAGGCGACTGTTTCTCCCAAGAACAAAAAATCCAAAGGATTTCTTCATAGTTTTCATCACCAGGTATGTGGGATTTCACTAGTGGGTTCCTTTCACCCATTAGGTCCCTAGGATTAAGCTGGTTCTTCAATTTCTCATAAATTGTTCAGACCTAGGGTTCCCAAAACCTTGGAGATTCATTGTGATTTTAGCTGTTATAGTTTCCACAATCTAAATGACATGTTTCTTGGAAAGTTTGCATAGTCCCATGTATAGAACTCAGAACGCTAGCTTATATTAATTATCAGTACTTCATGAATTATACTTGCTAGGCAGATCAGTCAGAAAATCATGCTTGAGAATTCGAATGCCATATTTTTCAGTATATTTATGTTGCATTCTCAGATAGCATTTCAGTATTTTGAGCTACTCAATATTTCATTTGTATTTTAGCTATGCATATTCAGTTGGGAGTCGACTTAGCACCTAGTTGGACTAGGGTTCAGCGTACCCTCAAAGTCCTAGAACTACCTGCCAACGTAGGTTCATAAGTCCCCTCTGATGGGCATTAATTTTTATGATAACGCCACAGTCATGCCTTTATATCCCTGTAAAGGTATATTGAGTCCTTCGAGATGAAAAAATTCAAGAAACTTATTTTCTTCCAAGAAATAGATTCAGAATTAAGGTAAGGAATGATAAATATGAAAATAAGAGCTTTCTTTCGTAAAAATTGTGAAAAATGTAGACTAATCTGTAGGAGGGGGCGCATTATAGTAATTTGTTCCAATCCGAGACATAAACAAAGACAGGGCTAATCAGACTTGCCAGTATACATCGGACTCCACGTTTAGCACGCATGGTTTATGTCGGTTAATAGTAGCTCCTATAGTGGTACTCTTATTTCATTGACCATGTTATCAACATTTACTTCAGTATTCAGTTCCACATGTTATCTTCATGATTAGAACCTGGTCATTGCATCTAGCTTAGTTTTCAGTTATACTTTAGTACAATCTTCTTCCATGTCAGTCTATATTGTTCAATTTAGATTGTTCAGCTTAGTATCTATATCATGCATGCTCAGTACATTCAAAGTACTAACACATACTTTTGCGCTTTATGTTTGTATGATGTAGGTTCAGGTGCTCAGCATCCAGATTACACTTAGTTTGACCTCCAGCCCATACTCAACAATTTCAGTGGTAAGTCCTAATAGTTCAAGGACATTTCTTTATGCTTTTGGTTAAGTTAGCTTACTATCAGTCTTTTAGTACTTTTAGAGTTAGCTGGGGACTTGTCCTAGAAGCTCATCTGTATTAGAGGCTTACATACATAGAGTCTATATTCAGCTGTTTTAGGTTGTTCCCGATTGATATTCAATTATATTCTCACTTGAAGTTTTTTTAGTTTTTGATTCACTTTACAGTTATGCTTCTGCTTTATTAGTTGTATTTCAATATGCTTGTGATATGCCAAAATCAAGGTTAGCTTGGGGTCACTTGTGATCCTAGGTCCCATGTTGCGTCTAGGGAGTAGCCTCGGGGATGACAAACTTGGTATCATAGCATCAATTTCAAGAGTCCTAGAGGTTTGAAAGTCGCACTAAGTAGAGTCTCTTTAATGAGTGTGAAGCACGCCACACCTGTGAGGGGGAGGCTATTAGGTGTTCTAAGAAAATTTCACTTATTTTCCTATTCCTATCATGCATGAAGTGTGATTCAACTTCTCCTTTCGAATCCATCGTTATGGGTTTATACTATGCCTCATCGCAAAGCTAACACACAGAATGCTAACATGATTCCTCCAGTGCCAAACCGTGTGGTTACGAATGCAGAGTTTCGAAATGCGATCCAGTTATTGGCTTAGACCGTAACCAATCAGAACAATCAGCAGGCCCCAGATCCTGCAAACCCTACTGGTGGATCAATTGTAGCCAGGGTTCGAGACTTTATTCGTATGAATCCACCAAATTTTCTAGGGTCAAAGGTTGGTAAGGACCCATAAAACTTCATTGATGAGGTCAAGAAGATTCTTGAGGTAATGCAAGTGGCTGGTATTGATAGTGCTGATCTAGCATACTATCAACTTAAGGATATGGCTCATATCTAGTTCACGTAGTAGAAAGACAACAGGGGTGTGGATGGAGCTTCTGTGATATGTGACTGTTTTACTGGAGCTTTTTTTGAACATGTTCTTCCCGAGAGAGTTGAGGGAGGCTAAGGCCCAGGTGTTTATGAACTTGAGGCAAGGTTTGATATTAGTCCAAGAACTTGAGGCAAGGTTTGATATTAGTCCAAGAATACAGGCTGAAGTTCACTCAGCTCTCCAAGTATGCTTCATATATGGTTGCGGATCTGAGATTACAAATAAGCAATTTCTTTTTTGAAGTATCCAATCTGGTAAAAATCGAGTGCATGAATGTTATGCTATTATGGGATAAGGATATCTAATGACCCATGCTCAACAGGTTGTTGGAGATAAGCTCAAGGAAATGTCCAAGGATAACAAAAAGGCTAGAATATGCAACTATGTATACTCTCAGCATGGGTCGGGTGGTGGAAATCGCTCATAATTTCAGTAGAGGTCTACAGCCCCAACGCCTTCATCAGCTAGCGCTCCAACTCCCAGGTTTCAACAGGATGAGAAAGGAAGGGCATCATGCTCTAAGTCTCAAGGGAGTGCTTCGGGTAACAGGACTATTCCATCATGCCCAAAGTGTGGTAAGAACCATCCGGGTGAGTGTATTTCTAGCAACGAAGGGAGTCTGAACGATTGCTCTTCTGCCAGGCAATGACAAGGAGGTAACGTTAACAGGGATCAGTCTACAACTTCAGCCGCGCCAATAGGGTGCCTTGTTTGGTACATGTGGTGGTCAGTTCCAGAATAGGTTGTATGCTCTTCAGGCTTGCCATAACCAGATAGATTCTCCAAATGTGATCACTGGTACGTTGCAAGTATTCCATTTCGATGTTTATGCATTGTTAGATCCAAGGACTACACTGTCTTTTGTAACTCCATATATAGCAATAAACTTTGGTGTCAGTCCAAAAACTATAACTAGATGGGTATATAGAAATTTCCCTATCACAATTTCTCAGAAAGTCACCTCAGCAAACCTTGTAGAGTTAGTAATGGTGGATTTCGATATCATTCTAGGCATGTATTGGCTACATTCTTGTTATGCCTTAGTCGATTGTAGAACTAGGATCGTTCAGTTTTAGTTTCCAAACAAGCTAGTCGATGAATGGAAGGGTAGTAACTCAATGCCTATGGGTTGATTTATCTCTTACCTTAAAGGCTAGGAAAATGATTTCCAAAGGGTATATCTATCATCTTGTTCAGGTTAATGATTCAAACTTCGAAATCCAAACTCTTGAGTCAGTCCCAAATCTGAATGAGTTTCTAGAAGTGTTACTAGAAGATCTTCCCAGTGTTCCCCCGAAAGGGAAATCAACTTCGAAATAGATCTCCTTCCAGATACGCAGCCTATTTCGATTCCTCCTTATAGAATGGCTCCAACCGAGCTTAAGAAATTGAAAGAACAATTGAAAGACCTTATAGATAAGGGATTTGTCATACCTATCATCTCTCCATAGGGTACTCCAGTGTTGTTCATGCGTAAGAAAGACGATTCTCTTAGGTAGTGCATGGACTATCATTAGTTGAACAAAGTCACAATCAAGAATAAGTATCCATCCCCAGGATTGATGACTTGTTCAACCAACTTCAAGGTGCTAGTTGTTTTTCTAAAAAAGATATCAAATCTGGCTATCATCAACATAGAGTCAGAGATAGTGACATCACGAAGACAACCCTTAGGACTCGGTCTGATCACTATGAATTTGTAGGTGTGTCTTTTGGCTCACGAATGCTCTGCAACTTTTATGGACTTAATGAACAGGGTGTTCAAACAGTATTTGGACTTGTTCGTCGTCATCTTTATTGATGATATCCTCATTTATTCTCAGAGTGAGGAAGAGTGTGTGTTTGATTTGAGAGTTGTTCTGCAAACCCTCCAAGATCGCCAACTATTTTCTAAGTTCAACAAATATGAATTGTGGTTACAGCCGGTCGCTTTCCTTGGTCATGTGGTATCCAATGAAGGGATTCGAGTGGATTCTCATAAATTTGAGGCAGTACAACACTGTACCAGTCCATCTCTCTAACAAATATCATGAGTTTCTTGGGTTTGGCAGGTTACTACATAAGGTTTGTTGAAGGATTTTCATCCATAGCTTCCCCATTAACCAAGTGGACTTAGAAGAAGGTTAAGTTTCAATGGTCAGTTGAGTATGAGAAAAACTTCTTAGAACCAAAGACTAGGTTGACTACAACTCCAATCTTGACTCTACCAGATGGTTCAGACGGTTATGTTATTTATTGTGATGCATCCAGGGTAGGCCTAGGTTGTAGGTTTATATAACAAGGTAAGGTCATAACTTATGCTTTTAGACATCATAAGTTCAATGAGAAGAACTACCTGACTCATGACCTCGAGCTTGCAGCCGTAGTGTTTGCCCTAAAGATTTGGAGACACTACTTGTATGGTGTTCATGTTGATGTGTTCATAGATCATAAGAGCCTCCCGTATGTGTTCACACAGAAATAGTTGAATCTTCGTCAGAGGAGATGACTTGAATTCCTCAAAGACTATGACATGAATGTGCTCTACCTTCCGGGTAGGGCCAATGTAGTAGCTGACGCCCTTAACAGACTATCCATGGGCAGTGTGGCACATGTTGAGGAAGAAAAGAAGGAATTATCCAAAGATGTTCACCATCTTGATCGCTTAGGAGTTTGCCTTTTGTACTCGTCAGATGGTGGTGTGATAGTTAAGAACATGTCAGAATCTTTATTGGTATCGGAGGTTAAGGAGAAACAAGACAGTGATCCCATACTGCTTCAGTTAAAAGGTGTAGTTCATCAATAGAGAGTTAAGGTGTTCTCCCAAGGGGGAAATGGTGTGCTTCGTTACTAGGATCGCTTATATGTTTAAAATGTGGGTGAGTTGAGGCACCTGATCCTTACAAAATCCCATAATTCCAAATATTATACTCATCCAGGTGCCACTAAGATGTACTGTAGTCTACGAGAAGTCTATTGGTGGAACAACATGAAAATAGACATTGCAGATTTTTTGGCTAAGTGTCCTAACTGTCAAAAGGTTAAAGTAGAATATCAGAAACCAGGAAGTGTGACTAAGGAGATTAGCATTCCTACGTGGAAGTGGGAAGTGATAAAGATGGATTTTATTACGGGTATACCTCGTACTCACGGACAACATGACTCCATTTGGTGGATAGAGTCACTAAGTCAGCTCACTTCTTGGCAGTCAAGACTATAGATTCAACGGAGGATAACACAAGACTCTACATCAATGAGTTAGTCCGGTTGCGTGGGGTTCCCTTGTCTATCATCTCAGATAAGGGTCCTCAGTTTACCTCTCATTTCTAGAAATTATTACATAAAGGTCTTGGTACTCAAGTAAATCTCAGTACAACATTTCATCCGCAGCCGGATGGTAAGGTAGAGTGTACCATTCAGACCTTAGAGGACATGCTGAGAGCTTGCGTGGTCGATTTCAATTGTTGTTGGAATGATCACTTCATCCAATACTAAGCGTCAATGATCGTTAAGTAGTTATATAACCTAACTAAGTGAGTTGGGGTCGAGTCCCAGGGGAGTGGTACGTATTTGAGAATCAATAGGAAATTATGAATATGCTCAAGTCAATTATAGCTAAAAACATTTACGAGTAAAAGCATGGTTCAAGTTAGGGGTGACATAAGTGTCAAATATCAGGGGGATTTGGTTTCAACTATCATCTACAACAACAAATAACACGAAAATAGCAAGTATATAGACGGGTTCTTGGGACGTGATTGGATTATGGGCTAAGGTAGACAATTGGGTGATTGCAATTAATAGTGAATAGCTGTAAATTAGTGAATAAGCTAGACTTTAGTGGGGATAAATTTTCTCTCGAACAATTTACCCCGAATCAAATTAATTTCTCTCGAACACCAATAAGCAACAATTAAGAACAACCTACGCTTTAGTCCATTTACTCTCTCAAGCTGAATGTGTGGAAAAAGGTTTACGGTTCACTCTCTCGAGTTGAACCCATGACAACCCAATACCCACAGACCATCAAATCAGTAATCTTGATTTTTAAAACCTCTCTCTTGAGCAAGCCAAAAACACGAAGGTAGAGTTGCATTTGCAATTTCAACCCTTTTAGATTAAGCCATAATTACTGAATGAAATCACTTTTAAACTACATTTTGCACTATCAATTAACAATACCCAGCAGCTAAATCAATCCATAATCACATATCACACCCCATGAATTGGGGTTTTAGCTAGACATCATCAAAAGGTAAAAATCGTTACCAAATTGTGTTTCCATCAACTGGGTAAGATTGATATTGTCTTTACAAAGGTCTAAGATGAAGAATCTTCAACACCCACTTCTAATTTCTTAGAAATGGAAATCTTCAAATCTTCAAAGCTAAGGAAATATTGTCTCTAAACTCAGTTCTAAGCTCTCAAACTTGAAAACTGAATAATAATGAAAACTATTGAATGTTAGATACTAAACTAAGAATTTAAAAAAATGTATTTATAGTTGCAAAAAATGTGCTGTGAAGGACCATTCGGCGCAATAAGTCGGGATCGCCGATCCACTCGGCTATCCCCCCTTTGGTCAATTCCATTGCCTTTTTGCTTTGGTCTTCAACATCTTCAGGTTTTGTACTTTAGGCGATATGGCAATGCATCGCGGAACCGTTCGACGACTAACCGACTACTCCTTTCTATCACCGACTTGATTTTCTCCTTCAGGGATCGGCACACTGGAATATTAGGTGAGACAATGGCCATTCGGCGACTCGCCCAATGGATTAGGGGATCCTCTGGCTTTCTTTTCTTCGTTCTTTCAGCTGCCTTGTTCCTTTTTGCTCATTAGTGTCAATACTTTGTTCCTTAATCCAAATACCTGAAAATCAAGGATTTACATTAGTTATTGGCACAAAATATTCATTTGAAGACACTAAATCTATTAAAATGAAATGAGTCCAAGTCGTGGACTCATCAACACCTCCAATTTAAACTTTTGCTTGTCCTCAAGTAAAACTCAAGTTCAGCAGTTTGAAATGGATGTCTCAAACAGTGCTACACAAGACTCAATCATGAATGCACACAAGAAGACTCAACTTACTCATGCAAATATCAATTGTGCACTCAAAGATTCAAGTTGTGACTTACCATTATCAAAGAATCTCAAGCTCACAATACTTGCTTTAAATGCAAGTTCAAGCTCAACAAAGGTAATCAAATGCCCTCACACAAAGAATGATTCCATATTCACACACAATGGTTCACAATTTTAAAGCTCCGGAATCAAATGCAACGCTCATATTCACAAAGATGAACACAGTGCATGACTTCACCTATAGGTTTGCCCGAATTTTCTAATCAACCCTTGTTTCAGCTCACTCAAGATCAGAAAGGTCTTTTCAAGGCTTGTAACGAGGCTGAGTGCAAATGTA
Organism: Solanum verrucosum; assembly: GCF_900185275.1. Classification (NCBI taxonomy): domain Eukaryota; kingdom Viridiplantae; phylum Streptophyta; class Magnoliopsida; order Solanales; family Solanaceae; genus Solanum; species Solanum verrucosum. Next base: position 683,786 of record NW_026020258.1, read on the forward strand.
TGGTCATTTAGGCTCAATGGCTATAATCCTCATGACATGTGGTGTGAACAACACTTTATTTCCTTTTCTTCATCATTCTCATTCGTGCTCAAAAGTCACCCCATTATTCATCTTCCATGGATTGCTTGGACACCCCATTTTCTTTGCACTTTTCACAACTTTATTCCACAATTTTTTCATTCTTTTTCTTTTTCATTCTTTTCTTCTTTTTATTTTTTTTTATATGGAAGGGTTTCATTTTTCTCAAAACCATGGGTCAAAGGGGACTTTTTTGCACTTCTTGATTTACCTTTTCTTTTCACCACACCCCCAACTTAGGCTTTTGGCCTAATTTGGCTATTCAAACAAACTACAAATCATGAGGATTATGGGTAATAGGTCAAGAAAGGTCACAATTTTATCAAGTTTCTTCCAACAAAAGGCTAAGGCTCAAAGGGTGTTCAAACGGGGTTCACACACTCACAAGGTAGGCCACAAAAGAGGTATGATGTCATATTATTTTACACTCTTCAAAGTTGCCGATCATATCAAGAGATTGCATCACTTAATCAACCGGACCAACGGGGCAAATTCTAGGTGTCATTATACATGGTTCATGGTAAGCTCATCACACAAGGCATAGACACCAATGTCAAACAAGACTCCACACTTTCGCTAGTGTGCAATGTTCATCACAAGAGACTCAATTCGATACTTGGCTAGTCACAATGAGATGCAAAAAGTTCACATATTGTCTATGCAACTTCATTTGGCCTTATCGTAGCCGCACATTCACTTTTGTTCTATTATGAGCACTATTCAAGTCATTGGTATTGATCAAGATCGATACTCAAATTTTCAAGAGACAACCACATTCAAACACAAACATGAGGTGGCACAATTTTTTTGGAAGGGTCCAAAAATAATTTACAATTAAAAGCAAGGAGCCACAAGCTCAATCATCCACAAAAATAGTGTAACACACAATTATAGCTCAAAATCATATACACAAAACAAGAGAGTCACAAAAGGTGGGCCTCACCCCACCACAAATAAAATCATTTGTCCTCAAATGCAAGCAAAAATTTCAAAAAGTCAAAATAAAGTAAGACAGAGAGGGAGGTAAAGAAGGGATCCTGTCTACTCCGTCACTCCATCTGTCTAGGCATCATTGCCCGGTGCATCAATCTGGACTTGGGCATCAGTGCTCGAAGTCACCTCATAAGGACCTGATCCACTAGAAGATACCATGGACGTCTCTGTCAGCGATTCCTGGATCACTGACTACACAATTGTCTCCTCAAGATCTGGAAAATCTCCGTATATGATCTCTTCCCGTATCTCTATCTGCTCCTCATTGATCTCTGCATCTGACTCATCAACTGCTACATCATCCCTATGCAAGTCTTTGGTGGTAGCCGGAGGAATCTCTGAATTCTCAGGAGCGTCCAAATTATCTGCAGCCTCTAGTAATGAAGTGAAGTCAGTAGACTTTAGATAGTCTATGTCCTTCCTCAAATTTGCTACTTTGGCTTTCAAAGCCGTCACCTTGGAGGTCTCCCTCTGCTTGCTCTCACAAGCCTCTACTCTCGTGGTGAGAGTGTCAATAGAAGTCTGGAGGGGGGTCAGTGCAGCCAAAATAGCAGCGTCAATCATTCATGGGTCTCAAGTCGGGTCACCCTCACGTCAGTTAAATGGGCCAGATGCCCCATATTTGGGAGCATAGCCTGAGTGATCCTGGTGGGCTGGGCATAGGTAGTAGTACTCGGGGCCTGTGAAAATGAAGAAGGTGCAGATGTACATGAAGGCCCAGAGGCTGGAGTAGGAAAAGATGCCTCTGCAGGTATCAAATCAATATCTACCTTCGAGGATGTATCCACCGAAGCTGCCCTCCTCCTATCAGCCTCCTCTCATGTGTACTCGGCCTTAATATGCCAGATGTCATTGGAGGAGGAAGGTGCCACCTTAATGTCTCTCGTATCGTCCCGGGGTACTCCGGCACGCCGACACAACAACGTCATCAGGACCAGGAATGGCAAGGAGGTCTGCCTCTGCTTGTCCTTCATGGAAAGGAGGTCTTGTCACGCCTCAGATCTGATTAAGACGGACAGGCACCCGATGTCTAAATGTCCCGGGAGAACCAACTTAAAACCTGTACTTACC